>NC_088210.1:30053524-30369357 GCF_037126465.1 Ornithodoros turicata
ATCATTCGTGGCAATGGTTCGCGCACAGCGTGCTATGCGGTGAAGTTCTGTTTTTAGAGTGCACTATCGCTTTAACGCTACACTCTGTTTCCCAATTACCCACGATGCTCTTTTCCGAGCTTTTTTTTTTTTTTTTTCGTTTCACTCGCTTTTTTGTTCTTCCAGGACACACGGTTAAAAATGAACTTCACCGCATAGCACGCTCCTAGCAAACCATCACATCGAATGATCTCGTTATCTTCCCTGATTTGTTGAAAACGGGAGGCGCACGCCTTTTTTGTGACACTTATGCTGTTCATAATTGTCACAAAAAAGGCGTACGCCTCCCGTTTTCAACAAGTCAGGGCAGATAACGATATCATTCGAGATTATGGTTGGCTAGGATCGTGCTATGCGGTGAAGTTCATTTCGAAGAGTGCATTTCAATTGTTCCTGAGCGACTACTATACTTGACTAATTTCACTTCATATCATTCATCTAATGCCTCACATGTAATGAGATGTAAAGCGGTGAAATGTACCACATCATCGCCATCTATTTGTTGTTGTCGTCATTATTCGTGTAATACATTTTGTCGACACACGACGTAATACTTCCTCTGTGCTGACTACTCATTCGAAAAGCAGGCCTGAAGGGCTGTGAGAAACAGAAGATATGTAGTAAACGTAGACGCCTTCTCGCATTGCCACTGACATTAAGTGCCCCGTTTCGTTTCAAGCGTCCACAAATGTTAACTTTCGTGCAATCTCCTATTCGCAGATGGCTGCAAACAATCCACTGTTCCCAGTGTTTGGACGCGCTGAAACGGAACAGCTGGCAAGCTTCCTTTCCCTGAAAGTGGACGGAAAGGAACCCAACTTTTCCCCTTTTCTGTCCTTTCTTTTTCCTCCTCTCAGCGACTTCTCCTTGGACCAAATTACGCAGCGTCGAGTGCGACCAACTGGACCGGATCACGCTTCAATACCTCCTCTCCCGTGGCTGAGGGAATACTTCTTACAGGGAAGTGCCTTTTGGCGCAAACAGCCTCTGAAGGGGGAAATATGTGACAGCGAAGGAGTAACGTACATTAACTGAAAAGGAAAGGGGAATATGTGCGTCGATGGGGATTGATGGGCGCATGTTACCGTAAGCAGGCTTACGTACGTCACCGGACATGTTGAACTCTACACTCTAAGGAAAAAAAAGAGTGATTTTACTCCTTTTGGGGACTAAATGCACTTTCGAGCGCGACTTTGTTCGCCCCTATAGCTTCGAGCATAGTTCAACTCTACCAAATTGGTGGCGCTGTCGAGCAGGCATGACGTCATTTGTGTACAAACAGGTAGAGGCCTATTGAAGCAGTTTAGCGCTCGCATAGACGCATTCAAGTATCCTTTCTTTCCGCGCACTATAGCCGATTGGAATGCACTGCCCGAGGAAGTCGTTGCCGCGATCTCTGCCGATGCGTTCTCGAAACTATTATGCAAAAAACGCTGATGGTATCACTGTGTTGATGTTGATGTGATATCCTTGACATACCATGCAAACATTGTTTACCAATGTATATAAGTGTGTATACATGGATGTATTTTTTTTTTCATTCATTTCTCTGTATGAGTCCCACTCCTACTTGGCCACCAAATGGAGGCTGTAGTATTGAAAAATAATAAATAAATTCGCTCTCTTTTTTCCCTTAGAATGTGATGTTGGTTGATTTTTATCGTTATCAGCACCGCGAAGCAACTGCGCCTTTGAGCCGTGTCTGAACGTGAACAGATGGAAGTAAAAGAGTAAGAGGGACAATGACAAAGGGGAGAGGATGGCGTTGTGTGCTGACTGCAGGAAAATCTGCACTCTTTGGAAGAGAGGAGTGAATTGGAAAACAGTTAGTAGGTTTTAGTCCCCTAGATTCCAATTACTCCCATTTTGTCTCCTGACCCTGAAATTTACTCCCCAACAAAGCAAATAGTCCCTAGTAAACATCGCATAAAGTTACGCGTATTTTGTCCCGAGGCGTGCTAAGGGTTGTGGCAATGCACGTGGTCACTGTATAAGGGGACTAAAACTACTCCTATTTTCTTGGAGCCTCATCTGTCTGGAAGACCTGCCGAAAACCTCACCCGGAAAACCTTAAAGAAGGTACGGGCGTCTGAAATCTGATAAAAAATTCCCGCGATTGAAGTCGTATGGCCGGACCTCAAGGCTGATATTTCAACCGCAGACAAAAGCACGCGAAGTTTCTTAAAGGCTGCCCATTTTTCTTGACTCGAAAAAAAAATAAATAAATAACTGACTTACATCTTGACGACAGAACAGAGTGGCTCACGGCCATTATCTCATTTGTAGAAGAAGAAGAAGAACGCCATACTATCTACTCGCTATGCACAAAAGCACCCGTTCACAACCCGATGCTAATGCGCGCTTCACGTTTAATGCTGACCGTTTCCACCTCGTTCTTTTTATTACTCCGTGTTAGCGCCGCGAAGCAACTGTAGCTATGAGCGGCGTACAGATATGGACAGATGGAGAGAGGATGTCCTTTTATTTTTATTTATTTTATTTATTTTTTATTTTTATTTTTTTTTTCGCACCATGCCGCTGGTGTTTCCGCCTTGACGCACAGCATTCCACACCATCAAGAGGCACGAAGTTCGAGAACGAAAAAACAAAACAAAAAAAAAAACTCGCAACCCAATCATCTGATTAGCACGGCGTACTGGTACCCCATCTTCTCCCTGGGACCACAGAAACCACTTTTAAACTCCCGCACTATGGTCAATAATATCGCCCAGAAAGCGACTGGCAATCTCGCAGGACCATTTCCTCTCGAAGTGTCAACACAAAACGTTTCAAACGTCTAAGAGTGAATGATAGTGCACAAAAGTTCCGAGTTCGCAGTTCACTTCCCGGTTTCAAAGTCCTACTCTTTGTTTAGCTAAAGTGAAAATGAATGAATAAAGTAAAAGTGAAATGAACTTTCACAAAGGTCTTCCATGAGTGAAAAGAAGTAAAGAAAAAAGAAGATAGCAGCATCGCTTCGATTTGAGCGAGAAAGCGACTAAGATTAATTCAAACCGAGAGCTTACATTGCTCTTCTCGGAGTTTCGTGAAAGCGATTTCTATACTTTATACGGAATGTCGTCGGGTACCATCGGGTGCCGTAGTACTGCTGTGGGTAAGGGGAAAGAAAATTAATTACATTACAGTACAATTAAAAGGGAATTAGCGCATCTTTGCGCGCAACTCAGCAAAATCATCGCACTTGCTTGGCAAAGGTTGTCCACCTCTCTTTCATCTAGGCTATCTTCTCAAACACACTGCAAAGCTTCTCAGTGGTGGTAAATGCTCTTGGTGATCCAGATTAACTCTCCTGACTGAGCGGTAGGAGCGATGACCTTTTCACAAAAGAGAGCTCTTCGCGTCAGCAGATGGGCCCGCTTGCATGGACGCTGAGGAAATTCTTCAGTGGCGTCCTCAGTATAGCTTTGGAGGCGTTCTGGGCACGATCAGTTTTGAGGAGTGTAGGGCATGCCCGAAGAGTACTACAGTAGCAATACTGAGGACATCGGCTTGGAATCTCCTCAGTGTTCGTACAAGCGGGACGAATAGTTACCTGCTCCAAGAACAA
This sequence comes from Ornithodoros turicata, assembly GCF_037126465.1. Taxonomy (NCBI): domain Eukaryota; kingdom Metazoa; phylum Arthropoda; class Arachnida; order Ixodida; family Argasidae; genus Ornithodoros; species Ornithodoros turicata. Next base: position 30,057,132 of record NC_088210.1, read on the forward strand.
ATTTTGGAATAGTGGATGTGGATAGTGGATAATTGTGAATAGTGGACTGCTAGTGAACATGTGACTAGTGGGCTTCTGAATAGCGAACATGTGCATAGTGAATAGCGAACTTGCGTGTAGAGCACATGAGAAGTATATTTGGGGAGGGGGGAGAGGAGTAGCAGAACTATTCGGGAGACGAGTTCAATTTCACCTTTTTTTTTCTTACAAACAAACAAACAAGCAAATTTTGGACAGTTCACTCTTGCCTTCGCGGGCGCTAAGGTATGAAATAAATTACCGTTAGATGTGCGACAAGCTAACTCGCACATCTAGGCACATATAGTTTCAAACACAAGGTGACGCAGCATGTACGCAGTTCTAACGAGAGTTGATTTTGTATTACAATTACTTGTTCTCTCGTTTTTCTTTTTCTCTTTTCTCTTCCTCTCTCTCTCTCTCTCTCTCTTTCTCTCTTTCTTTTTTTAATGTATATGCCATATGTATATGTTTAGATAAAGTATAAATCTACATGTGTACAAGTGTAAATCGGGATTATAGTGTTCCCACGAGGAAATATGAATATGAGTTGATGTTTCGTTATATGGAGGACAGCTTCGCGGGTTTGCCCTGCTGTCGTGATTGTAATAACGTAAATAACATTATATGTCGGTAAAGTGACCTTGACCTTGCATCGTGACTATTCGTAGGCAGATCTGCGCACCGCATGCACTTCGTCTTCATCGAACACTGTTTGGAGTCCAACAAGGACGTGTGAGCCTTCTCCTTCCCCTACCCCCTTCCCCACCCCCTGATTAGGTATTGAGACGTTGTCGAACTCTTTGATACTCTAAGCCATATTGTCAGAGCTTGAAACAAGAGAAAGAGGCAAAAACGGCGCGAACTCATAGTTTTGAATTCAATTCGAATTGAATGAATTTGAATTTTGAATTCAAAATTTGAATTTGAGCGAATTCTCCTCCGGAGATTCAAGGATAAAAGTATCTATAAACATACAGATACAAGTGGTCGAGTAGAATTTGACATAAAATAAACCATTGTTGAAAAAAAATCTGTTTTTTATTAGTATTTTCCCTGTGGCATAGATGATAATCGTCTATCAAAAACCTAACTCTATTATCTTAGGTTTTCATTATAAACTCAAAAGGTAACTCATTCCTTTCATTCTGTACTTGATGAAGAGTGGACCACCACTCGAAAACTGTGTTCTAAAAGATCCATACCATCAGAGTACACTGCAAGCGGGCTTTGCCTCACTAGCTATCTACTTGTGGCATAGTCACCTTTACAGGAGCTCTCATCATAATCGTTTGACGGGGATGAGCATCAACGGCCACGTCGTGTCATGACGTTCCTGATTCAAAACGACTCGGGAGGAAATTTAATCTGTCGTCTAAAAAAAGTCTGTCGTCTAAAAGAGTCAATTTGCGTGGTCGGCCAAAGCCGTGTGAAGGGGACTTCAAATACCGTAATTTCACACGTATTAGCCGCGGCTTATGCGCGATTTTTTTTCTCATGGGCGCTGTGCGGCTTATCCACCGGTGCGGCTTATCTGATGACTTTTTTTTTCAGGTATTTTCCCCATACACTGATTTTAACGAAAGGGTCGACAGTGTCTCTGGAATAGCACTGCCCTGCTGATGCACGAACAGTGCCTAACAGGGATGGGTCCACATTAAAGTAGATTGCCCCCATGCAGCTTTAACGAAAGTGGTGACAGTGATTCATGCCTTCTGGAAGACCACTGACCCATCAATACATGAAAAGCGCCCAACAACGGCACAATCCGATCTTGGTAGAACTCTAGAACTGACTTCCTTTGTTGTACACTATGCCGATCCCGGCGTATGGACCACAGGGTTTATGGCATTACTCTATGGTCTCCTTTGTCGCACATAGGAGTCGTCTCGTATTGCCCGCGGCTTATCTGCGAGTGCGGCTTATCTGCCGGAAAATTTTCAAAACGTTCCTAAAAACGCGTCCTGCGGCTTATCTGCGGTGCGGCTTATACGCGTGAAAATGCGGTACTTTTTAAAGTGAAATCCGCAAACACAGGTGGCAGGGAAAGCAATATTAAAACCACATAGTTTGAAATACTTTGAAAAATAAGGGCGTAATGAGTCCCCACACACAGTGCTCGATGAAGAAACGATGCAAATAGTAAAAGCCGGTGTGGGCGTCTGCCATACTTGACTGCGTGATAATCAATCGGGGGACATAACGTCGTAGACACCCCGAGGGCACAGGCTCTGCTGCGAAGCTCGCGTATGGGTATTAAAAGCGGACTAGTCGTGCCGTTTGATGTGGCGGCAATTGCACTACCGGCAATGTAATGTAATGTAATGTAATGAGTAACTTTATGCGGCCACCTTGAATTAATCTTCCTTGCTCCGGGCCACAATTTGAGAAGCCACGAGCGAGGAAAAGGTATATTCTTCACTAAATTTTCAATTACGGCATACAATTATTTATGCGCTTAAATACCCTCTCTAGTGTACGAACGTGTTTGAAGGAATAGTTTCAAGCAAGCAATTATCATGAAAGAAAATTCATTTAGTGGCAAGCTTTCGTGCAGCAGTCCGTCCGTCCATGGTTGAGAAGACTCTTGTCGAAACGAAAAGCCAATATTAAACGTATTCCGTTTTTTTTTCTCTCTCTCTCTCTCTCTCTCTCTCTTTTTAAATACGAGGTTCTTTGGCTTCTCTCCAATAGCTTGAACATTTGGAGACTTAACTGTACTTTCGAAATGATTTGAGACACAAAAGAAGTACAAGATCGGAACGCTACGTAATTATGCTCACAAACTAACTCCCGCAAACGTACCTCCACAAAAACACCCATACTCACATTTTGAGCTATACTGCACTGAACAAGATTTCAACTGACTTGGTTACAAAAAAATAGACGCCAATATGGCCTTTTTGTGTTAACAGATCCCTGCATAAAAACAACGTATCCCTCGAAACTTTCTGCCGCGACATTTATCTCTTTGTACAGTTTTTATTAGCACAAAAAACTAATAAACTAATCTGCAAAGAGATGACAACGAAACGCAGAACTGATTGCGATATCCTGGAATGATAAGAACTACTTCTCGAACTACAATAAAGTCGCCGTACGAAATATGGCATTCGTCAGAAAAGCGGTAGAAGTCGTACCTGGTGGTAACTTCCATACTCACCACCTAGGCCAACATAGCGTCTGATAAAGGATGTAAGAGGGTGGTAAAAGCAATTATCATGTATCCAAGTTGCTACAAAGAGGCGTACGCCCCCCTCGCTCACCGAATCAGAAGCGGTAACCCTGTCATTCGGGGCAATGTTTGGCGGACAACATGCTGTGCGGTGAAGTTCTGTTTTGAGAAGGCAGGTCTTGCTCAGCGGCCCATCTAATACTTTGCCCTTCCCGACGAACTCATGCACCCTCTACCCATCTTCGCCTTCATCCTCTATCATCCATCTGTCTTTCCTTTTCTTTTATTTTCTTTTTTTTTCCTATAGTCGTGAGGACGCCCACTTCTGTGTGGTCGACAACGGCAAGCCGATCCTGCCATTACCCCCCCCCCCCCTCTGTTTTGAGAGTGAGGTAGCTGGTTGAACTTTGCAACGTTTTACGCACAACATAGTATGTGACAACTATTACCTCCTAAAATGTGTAACTACTCCACCCTTTTTTCTAAGAGTGAACAGCGCACCCGTTTGAGGAACAAGTCGGTGAAATAAACAAGAAGAAGAAAGAAAGTACGTGATCAATTTGACGTGGGTCGAAGTTTCTTATCGTCACTTTCCAGCGGAATGGTTTTTGTGTACGCGGCTGATGCACGGATGATGAGTACAGAGAGTCAGTCATGTACAACCCCTGAGGCTCCACCCAAGCGGAAAGATTAGGAATGAAGTCTGAGCGCGGAACAAATCCATCAAGCCGGAACAGCGAGTGCCACCATACAGATAAATCAGGTCTTGTTATAGCGAATACAAAAGGGGACTTTTGTGGCGTCGGTACAACACGAGATTATCCATTTCGTTAATGTACTTTTTGTAGATGTAATTTTGATTCGCAAATTCGTGCGACTTGATTGAAGTGGGTCGATAACAAGAGTCATCGAGGTCGCACGACGACTTATCGTGGAGTGTGTGCAGGGTTTCTAAGGAGATGATGGTACACTTCATTTTTGCGCAGAAATACACCGTACTACTTTGTATATATACAGAGTATATATTATATATATGTATATATAGAGGGTAGTACGTGGAGTGCTGGGGTATACATCTGTCCATAGACGACAGCGTGTCATGCGAACGCAATGCATTCCTAGACATGTTCTGGTCACACATTCCTTGCCAACGTCAGTGACAGTGACAACACGTGACCATAAAACATTGATCGAGAAGTTACCCGTCAAAAAGAACTCGTTACAAGCTAAGTCACCGTGTGAAAAATGTAACTAAGTTAATAACAAAGTTCTTCAGCCTGAAATGTAACTCGCAGTTACCGAGTTACTTAAAAATAAAAAAGAACGAGTTACTTCCAAGTTACTTCGGACACAAAATAGCACTAGACAGGTGCAGCGTGAGCAGTTGAGTTAGACCTTGAGTTACCTGCGGAGGACTGCAACACGCTTAGATCGTTTTCGTTTATGTCCAACGGTTCGAACGCGTTGCATCTTACTCCCATGTGGGCGCATAACGGTTCAGCTTCATTTCAATGGCAGCTGTTCTTCCTTCCTGAATAGAATACTGTCATTGATTGAATATCACGCTTTATGGCATAAAATGCCATGAATGAACCGGAGAGAAAGCAAGAAAATATGTGGACGTGAGTGAAAAGCGAACTAAGAGTAACTTGGAACTTAGTTTAAGTTACTTTTGTAAAGTTACCTGAAAAAGGAACGAGTTCCTATGAAAGTTACCACGGCGCAAAAGTACCGAGTTAAGTTATAAGTTACCGAAAGAAGGAACTTGTATCGCCAACTTAGGAAGGAACTTAGTTACAGTAACGAGTTACTTGTAACGAGTTACCTCGAACTATAGCTCACCATACTCGAACACTGCCATAAAAATGGCTGCGCCAATGGTGGTGGTGGTGGTGGTGGTGGTGGCTGCGCCAATGACATGGCCAATGACCAGCGATGCTGCCAATGATGGTGCTGCTGCGCACACCGGGAATGTTGTTGTTCTTCTTCTTCCTTCGTAGAATGTGAGTACAATAAAGGCGCGCGGAAACACCCTATATTATGGAGATGAGAGCTGAAGTTCACGATCACATCGTACAAGTTTGAAGCTTTGACAGCAGGGTGTTATGACAAGATATCACGTTCATCATGGTGTGTTTCAGATATAGAGCATTTGCTAGTTAAGTGCCTCTGTAAGGGTGGTTTCGACAGGGGATTACAGGTCATTTCGGTGGTGATAGCTGCTTCGGCGTGACCAGTTTGAATACGTGCGCTCATGACATACGTTTTAGCTTTGGATATTTCACCTTGCTGAGTGATGATGAGTATCTAAGGATTTTTACCAAGCACCCCCCTCTGTCCCTTTTTGTTTGTGTGTCTTTGCTTTTCGGAAGAGCAAGCCTCCTTCATGGCTAACATTTCCCCTCCTTTTTTTTGTCATCATTAAACATATTCCCCCTCCCGGAAGACACATACCCTCCTAAAACGCCGCAGAAATCTTACAGCACCTCCAGATACCGAGCCCGGAAAGCAAGCATATACCAGTGTCACGCACGCCCTAAGGAATTCCAACGCCCCCTTGAGAAGATGCTCAAATCTCTGTGAGTATCGACCCCGGTCCATCGTACCGCTTCTGGACTCGTGTTTCACAAGCTCTGGAAAGCCACGTTCAACGACTCAACGGGACACTGTCAGTGCTCCTTTCGACCGTACTTTCCTTCGACTCAACACGGCAGTGTCAGTGCTCCTTTCAACCGTACCTTCCTACACAAGCTACTAGTTGCAAACAGGCCCAACTACCTCGTGTGAAAGGAGGCGGAAGATGGAACGCACACAATCTCTCGGAAAATACGGGCAAGCTTTTCTAGACAGTCGGCCCTTCGACTTTAACATGGAGTGTCTCCTCTGTCTTCTCCACCTTATATATTTGTGTATACAATGTGTGTCAAAAAATAAAATCAATCTATCTATCAATCAATTGCAATCCAGGATATTAGGAGTTGTAACTGCCTATCAATGTACTCATTCTTTTTTTCCTTAGCGTACACCAACGACCAGACACTGTATCCATATAGCCACGGTGCTGGCTGAGTATATACTCCAATAACGATAATTAGTAGCAATAGTATTGAAGCACACCTGTAACATACGGCGACCCCCTCCCGTTCAATCACATAAGCTCGGTTGGAATTCCTCTTGCGGGGAACACGAACTGAAGGTCAAATCTGATGATGAGGGGATGCCTGCGGTGATGATGCTTCTTACAGATAATATGTGCAGTATTTAGAGAAGTGCGCAACTGCGAACGTCACTAATGTTCGCGATGCAGTGATTACAGGTCGCAGTGCACTCGTCGACGGCCGTCTGACACTCGTAAAAGTTGCATCGCTTAGCGTTTCCCGCTCCAAATACGGCCGGTTTGGAGAAGCGCCGCAGATCGGTTCAGTGGCGTGTTTAGAATCAGTCAACTTTGAGGATCAAATAATCGCTGGTGTGTAGTTACAGAATACGGCGAAAGAGGGACACTGAACCGGAATGACATTTTCGTACGTATGCGCGGGAATACCGCTTACACTGGCTTATAGCTGCGAGGCTGAAGCTTATAAGGGGACGACTTTCCCGAGATTATATGTGAGTTAAATCAAGTTAACTAGACCATAAGAATTATATGAGAAATTGGAACACAGCAGGAGAATTGGAATTGAAAATTAAAGAAAATATAGAAGAAAATAAAGAGAAAATAACCATATCCTTGGCCATTGTGCCAAATGAGATTTAGGTGCAGTAGCCTCACAGGACCGTCACGTGGTCACATCACGTGGTCACGTTGTCACAGGGTCCCGCTTGGCTGTGACAGCACGTGGTGCTCGGTTCTGTAAAGCCACGTCGTAAAGGTGGTGGTGGTGGTGGTGGTGGTGGTGGTGGTGATAGGGCTTGCCGTTGTCGGCCTCACGTATGTGGGCAACGTCACGACTCACGCCCTGGGGGAATGTGCGTCCTGGGCCGACTTCTAAGGGAACTGTGCCGACATATGTCTGAAAGCGTCTGAGGAAAACCCAGGAAAAACCCCAGACAGCACAGCCGGCACCGGGATTCGAACCCGGGTGCCTCCCAGTCTCGACCACGTCGTAAAGCCATGGACGCACGTGCACTGTGGCTGTCCAATAAGCGATCGCTTTAATGTTGAGAATACGAGCTAGCTATTAAGTTGAATATTTAATTAGCGTTACTCTTCGCTTGACGGCAAACCGAATGCAACGTTTACTTCATGCATCGTTACGATTGAGTTCAGTACGCTCTCAGTGTGGCTAAAGCTACTTGGGAGTGAACGTAAAGCATCCTGGATTATAAACTTTGGCAGCTCCATAGTTATGAACGAGGACTTTAATGGGGAGTATAATGAATGTTCACTAACACTTTGGACGCTGGTGACGTAAAAAATGCTCTCTAAAGCACTCTTAGAAAAAAGGGTAGAGCAATTATACCTTTTAGGAGGTAATAGTTGTCGCATATGTTGTGCCTAAAGGGTGGCAAAGTTGTACTTGTTACCTGTGAATGATAGGGTTATCGCTTCTGATCCGGTGAGCGAGGGGGGCGTACGCCCTTTTTTTTAGCAATTTGGATATATGATATTTGCTTTTACCGCCGTTTTACACCCTTTATCTTTAGACGCTATGTTGACTTGGTAACTATAGAAATTTCCACCTTTTCACACCCTTTTTTCTTAGAGTGAGAGTGAATTATCAGTTTCAAGGTATGTGTATGTATTACGCCAATAGCTTCCTTTATTTCCTAATTCTTTTTTTCTAATTTATTGTATTCCTCTTTCATTTCTTTTTCTTTTTTATAGCAAGCCGACGTCCCGTTTGGCTGACCTCCCCCCCCCCTTTTTTTTTTCTTTGTTCTAATAAGTATATCCCCGCCTACACAAAGACAGAAAACGCGCCCGCCAGGCGCCCCAGGCTCCATATACAAAAAAAAAAAAGAAAAACTACGAGGCAGCAACATCCTACAAGAAAGAAACTACATTTCTAAAAATACCGTTTACCCCAGAAAACAAAGTCTCGAGAACAACCAACATTACTCAACATTTCCCTTTGATTTCCACAGACCGTGTAAAACACACACTGCGTCCGATCCGCTCAGAACCTCCCGTCATCCGCACTGTTACCGCAATGCCACTGAATACCCATGACATTTCCATGGAACGGTCATTCCTTTTAAAAGATCGCCACTGAAAGCGTTTTCATCGCGTTCTCCGTCCTCTCTAATGCCGCTTAAAACTCAACGCCCCCTCCCCCCCCCCCCCTCGCGGTTTCTGACTAGCGTGTCCTTTCAGTTACACATCCTTCTGGCGCAAGTGCAGTTTGCGGAATCAGTTCCTCACGCGTTCCTTCCCGCTTTCGCCGAACATTACGTAATTAGAGCTTTCCACTGAATTTCCCCCGCTCGCCGGACAGTGGCGCTTTTTCCGCCTTTACACGGTGACAGGATGGTCGTTAATCGTGTCAGCGTGAATGTTAATGCTGCAACAGAACGGAAGACGAAGAAGAGATGATTTATAGCGTCGCATATGCACCGCGAAGCAAGTGTGGCTATATCAGCGACGTGTCAGACATAGAGATATGTACACTCTTTAAAAAAAAAGGTGTACTTTAACTCCTTTTCCTTGCCAGATTATATCATTTCTTGTTTGGAGAGTATCATTACTCTCAAAAAGTAGTATTTAACTCCAGTAACTCCTTTTTGAGAGTAATTGTACTCTCCTCACTCTCCTCCTAGTCTCGTCATTCCCTTTAGGGAGTGAGGATACCCTCTAACTTCCTACTGGAGAGTAATATTACTCTCCAGCAGGGAGTTAAAGGGTCTGAAGGGAGTGAGGAAGCGCCTTTTTGAGAGTAATTGTACTCCCCAAAAGGGAGAGGCTGTGGCAAGGAAAAGGTGTTAAAGTACACCCTTTTTTAAAAAAGAGAGAGGAAGAGAGCGGGTATGTGCAAACGGTGAGAAAAATTAATCCCCAGACTGATCACTCGGATCCAAGGGGGGGGGGGGGGGCGATCGCCCCCCAAAACACGCTAGGTTACACATTGGTTTTTCTCCTCTCCCGTCCCCAATTACGCGCTTCAACAGTGAAACCGCCCCTGCCCCTAAAAAAAAAAAAAGAAGCGCAAGTCTGGATCCGCGCATGGTCGTCACTCGGCAAAGCCATGAATTATAAATTCGTGGCTTTGTAATCCGTGGAGTATTAATTCATTAATTATTATTATTTACTAATGAAACAAGGGAAAAGCTGCAGGCGAGCTGAGCGTATAGATCCACGAAGAAGACCGACAGACGCAGACACAGAAGACGACACACGCAAGTTCTCAGCGTATGTCGTCTTCTGTGTCCGTGTCGCTCGATCTTCTTAGTGAATTATTTACTAATATTTATTTCAAAATAATCAATTATTAACTAAGAAGTCGCAGTTTCGCATGTCGCAGTGTGATTCCTTCGGTGTATATTTCGTAAATTTGCCAATATTGACAAAAAAAATCTCATTCAATAGTAATAGCGGATTAACCCCATTTTCCTTCCTGAACTTATTTGACTATACCACAAAGAAAACATTACCTAATGCTGCGTTGCTCAAACTATTCGTTCCCTCTTGAACTATTCAGATGAGCGCCCGAGAAGCTGTACAGGGTTCAGAAGGGACTACATGTACTGCGGGAGAAAAGAAATCTCGATTATCCTCGTGGCATTCACTCACTGCATAAATGCATGTCGAAAAATGAAAGAATTCGTATGTACAAACTTTACTTCACAGGGAATTGTATTAAGCGCTAAAATATTCAGTTCTCAGCTACTTCAGTGACAGAGCTGTACGCGTTGTTCTTTGATTTTTTTAGAAGCCACCACCGATGGCAGCAAAGGATGTGCAAGATTCATGTGTACGCGAAATGGAAGTTCAACGTTTAATGCTGACGTCAGCTTCGAACATATCAGAGTAATATTTATGACTAAAATGAAGACGCTCTAACTGAACTGCAGTTTCCTATGCAACAGCGTACTAAGGATAATGCATTCAGGGCAACCCTTGTAAAAGACGTGATATACAGGATGTTCAAAATTAAGCTTTCACGAGCGCTACGCAAACACAGCGATGAGAGGAAACCGGATGATAACTTTACGCTACCTGTGTAAGAAACAGGTGCTGCTAATTATGTAGCACCTGTTTCTTACTCAAGGAACAGAAAAAGTAGCACCAGTTTTCTTTTGTTCGCCTATTTATAAAGTGCTATAGTGAAAGCTTAATTTTGAACACCCTGTATTAACCCGTCTTGTTATATGCAGAACTTTATCATACATGACCTGACCATATCGTGCATGTAAATAAACAGCAGTACAAACGACAGCAGTGGGAGTAAACTATCTGTGCCCTTTGACCTACACGTGCTCAAGCCTAACATGAAGTTCAAAGCCAGAAGAACAGGTGACAGCGCAGTAGTGTAGTACAGAGCTCTCATGGTTAAGACCCTGCTGTCTGCTGCCAATGTGCAGAGTCACACGTCGATACTAGTGCGACTCTTTGAAACTTAACCTCGTTTCCACTTTACAGCACTTTAAAAACTTTTATTTCGTTTCCCGGAGGTGCCCAGAGCTTTTTTCTCGTTTCGTAGGGAACGAATCGATAGGTGACACTTACTGACACCTCAAAAGAATGCAACATATCATTTGGTTTCGACTTGCTTCTATCGAACCTCTGTGAGGTAGCAGTCAGGTACACTGTAAAGTGCAAATAGGTAGCTTAGGTCTAAAGTCTAATGATATCCAATCGCCTCGATCAGTTAATTCTCTACTCTCTCTTCCACGGGAGGCGTACGCCTTTTCTGTGACAATTATGAACAGCATAAGTGTCACAAAAAAGGCGTACGCCTCCCGTTTTCAACTAATCAAGGCAGATAACGATATCATTCCAGATTATGGTTGGCTAAGAGCGTGCTATGCGGTGAAGTTCATTTTTAAGAGTGCAGGGAAACATCCCACGTCATTCACTTCTCCTTCATTTATTGTTGTTGTTGTTGTTATATTCGACAAACTAAACACTGTGTAAACAACCGTTCGAGAAAAAAAAACAGGCTGTAAAAGTAGAAACTCAAGATCCTACCTCAGTAATCGCTAAGCATTTCGAGTTATGTAAAGGGTGGCCTTGACAAGAGGCTTCCGACGGAAACACTCTGGATTCTCTCTGGTGGGAATTGTGACGGCAAGTCATCTGTGAGGTCGGTCCGGCGTCGGACAGTGTATAGTTCATGGCCCTTCTGTTCTCTTTTTCGTATTTCTCTTCTTATTGTAGAAATTTGGTGCCGTGCAATAAACCCTTCAGCTGCGTTTGAGACCTTGTGTGTTGTATGTCCTTCTTTTCATGTCCTTATATAGTCTCGGGGGGTTTACCTTTCAACATGCATCAGTACCACTAGCTCGCTTCCTTCCTAACCGTCCTTTCGTCCTCATCAGAAGATGCTATTTCAAGAAAATTAAACGTGCCGTCCATGGCGTCATAACAGTTTACATTTCCGGTCAAATTTCTCAACAAGGTTCGTTCCATTCTCTTGTTTTGTACCCGTTATGACGGGGCTAAATAACCTGTCTTCTTCTTCTTCTTCCTTTTTTTTACCTGATGACGCAGTGTCAGTGAAATTACGCAAAACTTTCCCCATTTTCCCCGCTTTGTGTGCAACACCAGAATGAAAGTCATTACTGACGTCTTGCGGTCATTACGTCAACTAATGAAAGCGCACGCGGTGAGAGGGTAGTACAGGGCACGCTGCGAAAATAACTCCAAGAACATCGTAAAAACTTTGCTTTCGCGACAGTATTTTATAGACTACTCTCGAGGAGCGTAACAGCTGTTAATAAACAACGCAACGTACACAGTATACTGCACATTTGCAACGTATGATGGGTTGTTTACGACAGCTTCTTCTTTCCTTTGTTTCTGTCGACGGCAATTTTGAAGGAGGTCGTTTTCACTGAAGGACCTTTGTTTTACAATGCACTCCTTTGCAAGCTGTGGCCCACTTCTCTCACTGGAAGCCTCCCGAGGTGTGTGTGGGGGGGGGAGGGGGGGGGGGTAGCGTTCGCAAGCCGGGAATATGACTTTGAAACAGAAAGCAAGAGTAAGGCTATGAGAGCAGGCAGTAGTCAATATTTTACAGGATCCGCAGCCACACGAGGTTGGATGGTTGGTTTAAAGAGGGGATAATGTGGAGCTGAGTTTGAAGTTCGAGTTGGATTATAGAAAAATGATTCCCTCTTCGCGGGCTCCTTGACAGTGTTTCTTTTTTTTTTTTTTTTTCCTTTCGACGTAAAAAAAAACGGAAGATATTGAATTCGTAGTTTAAGGCGTTCCGGAACATTGACGAAGGAGATGAAGGGGGCAGGGCAGACAATATGACATAACACGCCCGTCCTGTTGTGTAGTATAATACAACAGGATATGCAATACGTAGTATTGTATAGTTTGTGTATAGGAATAGCGGCAGAAACGGCCTCACGTTGGTGTAAGCTACTTATTTCCGTTGCACACACACACAAAAACAAAAACATTATTTTCCCGCAATTTCTGCTTTATTTATTTATTTAATTTTATGTCCATTTCCATCTACAAGGATGGCGGTGGTCCCGGATAGATAAGCGGCTACTCTGCAGTTTGAGAAAACCGGGGGACCCCCCAAAGTGTTCATGAAATGCCTTTAAAAGGTGGCCTAAACCCGTGCCAAAGTAAGATGCAAATGCACAATTCACATCCCAATGCATGAATCCTTCCGATGCCTAAAAAGTTCCCCCAAAAGTGCTCGTGAAATGCCTCTAAAAAGCGGTCTGAACGCGTGCCAAATTTATATACTAACGCATAATTCACACCCCAATGTATGACTCCTTCTGATGCCTCTACAGCCACAATGGAAAATACACGAATATAATGCGCGCTCTATCATTATTTGTTTACGACTTCCGTTCAATGGGCGACTTCAGAAAATCCCAGAGTGCTTAGCGCCGCTTTGAACTGTGGGAGTTTACTAATACGAAAGAAACGGGTGGTCTCCGAACTGTTTCGATTTGTCCGCTAACGGTCCATTGTCCACGACGTGTCAAGGTCAGCGAAAGCGAAACGTGAAGGATTATTCTTCGTCCCCCCCCCCCCCCCACTCAGTAAGCGCCCAGGATGCAATGCGTGCACAAGAAGCACTGGGATTTCCTGAAATCGGCTATTATAACCAACTGGCAGACTGTTCGTCGTGACGTAATCGTTGCCTCTGCTTTTGTTTTGTGAAACATCAGATTCGAACGTCCTCGTAACGTCAGAAAAATCTTATGCTTACGTCATCCCAAAAGTAAAGCGCAGAAATCGTAGCTCCGCCAATCTTGTCTTAAATACATGAGGCAATGCTATATCCAATTAATCTCGGATTGCACGATTGAGCCCACTTCAGGATGAAAGCTACAATGCCACGCGAATCCATGATTAACAAAAACAAAGTGAGAAAACGCCTATAAATATCCCCTCTCGTTGCAACGGGGACACAAAAAAAAGGGGGCAAAGGAAAAGCTACAACTAGGGCCTGGATCCCGGGCAATCCTGAGGTCCCGAAATTCCGGGATTTCGACAAAATTTCACGTCCCGAAATCCTGAGATTTCGCGAGACCCAATCCCGGGATTTCGAGGTAAATAGGTTTCGGCTTTCGTGACAACGGATATTCGGTGGCACCAGTGAAAAGGGAACAACGGTGCCTTACCGATTTATGGTTTCAAACGTCCATCCCCCGGACAATATGGTATGTAATCCCAAACCGAACCAACCTCGTCGTCTACCGACATATATGACAAAGTCGTTTGCTGCTGGCTCATGTGAACCACACAAGCTACAGCCGACAACAGCACACTCAAGCAGCCTTCAAACTCCTAGGGAATCAGAAGGAGTCTTCCCATCGGCTAGACAAAATATTGCAGGATCTCCCTCTCTGCGGAATCTCCCTTTTGTTTCTTTTTATCCTCACGAATACGAGAGAAAGTGGAGACGGCTTTTTCAGAAAACTGGACTCGGCTCATCGAGGAGGAGAGCAAAATGCACCATACCACAAGTGTTCGCGCAAGTTGACATTCCCAAGAATACCCAAGTACAAGATGCGAAAAACGTCATTGATTTTAGCTGCCGCGTAAGTACAAGCACTGAACGTCATGTCTTCTCGTGCACTGCTAACCGTGGAAATATCCTGGGGCGCAGCCGCAAGCTATTTCGTGGCAGAAGACAAGACGAGACGCATTTCAACGCAAAGTCCATATTCCGACACGGTGCGAACGCTCAACGTAACACGCAGCGAATCTATTGCCCCCGTGAGCAGGTTCTCTCTCTTCTTCTTCTTCTTCTTCTTCGTCCCACGGAGAATGGCCATTAGCCCCAAGGGAGATCGGCCAGGGCTATGAGGGCGTCCAACGGTACTATACCTTGACCGTGACAATTTGGGTGGGGAATGTGGGGAAGGTTCTCTCTCTCTCTCTTCTTTCTTCTTCTTTTTTTTTCTTCTTCTTCTTCTCTAGAACGTTCCGTGGGGATGACAGGAAACGCGCACTGGAATTCTTCGACTGTGCAAGGACGACTTCGTGTGGGCACAGGCTCCTGGTTCTGATGCCTGGTCCTTGGTGTCTGCTGGTACTTCTGTCTCGTCCCAGTTTGGTGGCGGCTACTGGCCTTCCCATCCGATTCCTGTCGCTTCCTCAGATTGTTTCTTGGGTGCTGTCGTTGCGGTGTCTGCGCTGTGCGCTACACCTGCCGCTGGATCTATTACTTGCGGGTGTCCCCAGGGTGAACTCCAAGTCTAAGCTCTCCACCAGTCATTCTCATAGCAAAGTTTTGCATACAACCTTTTTTGCCTCTGTCTCACGCTAGCCTCTAACCCTGGGGGCTGAGTCGACTACGGCGAATGAAGGCACTGTAAATCCACCTGCTGTTGCCTAGGTTGACTCACATGTCGCCGCATCACAACCTCTATGACTGTAGCTCTTCACGCATCCTCTTCTCCCGGAGGTGGTGGTGCTAATGAAACAGCGCGCCGTTGTCGGCCTCACAGAGGTGGGCAACTTCACAACTGATGCTCTGGGGGAATGTGCGTCCTGGGCCGACTTCCATGGGAACTGTGCAGACATATGTCTAACATCATCTGTGAAAAACCCAGGAAAAACACGCAGACAATCACAGCCGGCACCGGGATTCGAACCCGGGTACCACTCTACTGCCTTGCTACGTGGATAAATAAAGTCAGGATGTCACCTGCTCCAGCCAATCGCTGACGGCGATTTCAAACCAGTGGCTCCTCATGCCGCTATTGGCGGCCGGTCTCCATGGTCGCCAAAAGCCCGCCCGTGATTGGTGGACCCATAACGATTAGGTAACGTCGTTTTAGCGGTTGGGCTTTGTTCATAGGGGGCGTTGGTGTAGCACACCGATGGCGTGCAATTAAATTTTACTCGGGCGTATCATCTTCGCTCGGGACCAAGATGTCATGTGATATGATAGAAAAAGGAAAAAAAAAAAGAGAGAGGGACCAAGAGAAGGTTTGCGACGAATTGAGCGTCCGCGGCATCGACATAAGCACCAAAAGGTCACGATGTAACAGCTGCTTTCGACATCAGCAACTTCAGAAGGTCCCTACATTTTCCAATCGAGACGTCACTAAAAAAAGTCACTCCATCCGAGGGAACAGTGTTGCTTGCGCGATAGGGGCAAACATGGTGAAAGCGAACGTGTTGAACGGTATATAGCGCTATATTGTACTGGCTTTCAAGATGCCAATGTCTTTCCCCTCGGCATTTTTAATAAAAACTTGGATGGGTTGTGTGTCTGTCAGTTCAAAGTGACACGAGCAATCGAAGCGTGAAAGGCAGAGAACACAGGCGCGCGGGGATAATATAAACCTTGCGCGCGAGCCAATACCGGGTCGAAGCTTGTTACAGCGAACTCGAATGTCAAAAGACAAACACTTTTGTTCTTTGTAAGCGGGTCTCGGTCCAGATATTGCGTATCCGCGCTGTCTCTCTCTCTCTCTAGAGCGACACACGCTCAAGAAGGTATTGATGTCTGTCTTCCTTTACGATACGGTGTATACCACTATTGGGTGCCGCTTTACTTAAGAAGGCCAAATACCAGCTGCCCGTTTCCCACGCATTTTCTATAGAGCACTGTTTATGCTTTTTCTGGAGAACGGATCGACGGATATTAACACCGGCGGTCTCATTGGAAAGAGGGACCGAAATGGGTTGGGCCTGAAGTCCAGAACTCCGAAGTCTGCTTTATTTTATGTTATTTTTATGATAGTCTCGTAAATATGAAAAAAAAACGCATTAATTTTGTGGCCTCTCGTTCAAGACTCCATTTCTACTACGAGCAGGGAAGAACCGTTGCTCAGAATCAACGTAACTATGTTTCAGGAAACTGTAGGCACTGAAATGGGAATAACTACGACTTTCATCTTTCGCGCAAAAACGTTAAAAAAATAAGGTCCTCTACTCAGCTACTAAGCTAAGCTACTATAAGCTAAGCTAACTCTTCTACTAAGCTAGTAGGAGGAATTCTTCAAATAAATTATCTGGTGTATGACGCATTACAATTTCAGCCACGTGTGGAAATTCATAATGCGTTTACCCTTAACTTACGGTAATTCACTTCAATCCACTCAACTTCCATTCTGTGAACCCATTTAACCTGCTCAAGCCTCGAAAGCATGTTGGAATCTCTAAAGGGTGCAAGAAGGTTGGAGTGCAATTGAGCAAAATTTTTAATCGGAGAAGGAATCCTCGACGTATATGTCTCGAATGTCATCATAGACATGTTTGCAGTGAGTAGACGACCATCAGAAAGATTGGTGTGGTGAGAGACCGCAAAATGGGACTTTTTGGCTTTTAGTTTTTCTGTTTAGTTTTTGACCACAAAAAGTGACCTTTCACTGGCGTTACATACGTGCCTTTAGCGAATTTCTGTGGCGCGTTATCTCGATAATATTATATGACTGAAAGGTTAAGAGGTGATATATCTTGTAAGCCGGTCGTATTCTGCTATAAGCGCTCGAGCCCCGCGTAATACAGCGTAAAATTTCTCATTATACCTGTTGCATTAGTGCTTTCACGAATGAAAACGTAAAAAAATAAAAAAAAGAATGCGCACCCATAGCCGCATATATACCAACAAGAAAGAACCTTTAGCTAAATGCTTCTCAGATAATTTGCATGTCATTTAGGCCAACGTAACTGCTCCCTGGTAAATGATGTGCGTGTATCGTTGCGGAAGAGCCAAAAAAAAAAATCTTTAGCTCCCCTCACGGCTAATAATGCTTAGATTATGCTTTTTTCTTTTCTTTTTTCATCATAAAAGCTTACACGGGTTCTGTTTTAAGAGCAATGTGCAAAACCCTATTGGAATACTTTTGTCTTTAGCAGGCCATATACGGTCGACCAGAAAATGGAATTTAGGATAGAGACGTAATTAATCAATTAGCTACTTCTCAATAGTATGCGTGATGATGCTGTACGGCTTATCTGTGTTGGTACATTGAGAAATGAGATTTACGCGCAAGGAAAGTTATCGAATTATTTGCATAAATAAATTACATTGAAAGGTGTAACGTGTAACGTGTAAGTTCTACCCTGTCCCATAGCCGTCATCCTTTCATTAATATCGCCTTGCTCGTCAATGTGATTTGGGGGGGGGGATATGTTTATTAAGAAAAAAAGAAAGGAAAGGTCAGCCAGACGGAGGGCGACTTGCTATTCCAAAAAAAAAGGAAAATGGGAGAAGAAAAGAAAAGGAAAAGAAATGAAGAAAAGGGGAAAGTAACCCGATAACCTTGTGGATTCTCGTTGATGCTATGTGGTGTAGGGTTGGCTCACCGCACGAAATAATCAACGTTGAAGTTATATATCACAATTGCTTCGGACTATAGAGATACATATCTTTTGCGAGTCTTGCAGAAAGAAGACTCCAATGACATACAGCGTGTCCTAAAATGTGAACCGTACCCTATATTTAGGCGCATCAGTACAATTGTATGTCGACAGATGACATTCGATGTACAAAGATTCGACACGAAGGTACAATAAAAAGATAGGTAATCGGGGTTATTTTTACTACTGACTCCACAATCCGATTATGGCGTCTACTTTACGTCGTCGTTGTCCCTTTTCACCCACTGAGCGACAGTCAGACTTTGCTATTTCTGGCCCTATAAGACGCCTCTACGCGTATCCTCGATCTTCAATTACCTTGATCTGGGTCGCGCACATTCGTGATATATGTCCAGCTGCTGCAGCACATGTTTACGTCACCATGAAACCGAAACCGAAACCGAAACAGAAAAAAAGGGTGGAGCAGTTACACCTTTTAGGTGTAACGGTTGTCGCATATGTTGTGCCTAATACCCTACACTCTTAAAAATGAACTACGCCGCATAGCACGTTCCTAGCCAACCTACATCTCAAATGATATCGTTACCTGCCCTGATTTGTTGAAAACGGGGGGCGTACGCCTTTTTTGTGACACTTATGCTGTTCATAATTGTCACAAAAAAGGCGTACGCCCACGTTTTCAACAAATCAGGGCAGGTAACGATATCATTCGAGATGATGGTTGGCTAGGAGCGTGCTAAGCGGTGAAGTTGACTTTTAAGAGTGTAGTCAATCGGCAAACTTAAGGCCGTTAGCGGAACGGCCGTTACTTCACCTGTAGTCCAACCATCATTTCGAATGGCATCGTTCTCTGCCCTGATTTGTTGAAAATGGGAGGCGTATACCTTTTTTGTGACAATTATGCAGTTCATAATTGCCACAAAAGAGACGCACGCCTCCTGTTTTCAACGAATCGGGGCAGAGGACGGTGTCACTCGACGTGATGGTTGGACTACAGGCGAAGTAACGGCCGTTCCGCTAACGGCCTTAGGTTTGCCGTCTGACTAGAGTATCAAAGGTTGCAAAATTCTACCTGCACGCTTAGAAAAAAAGCTGAAGCAGTTACACCGTCTAGGAGGTAATAGAATTGTCGCACAGGTTGTGCCTAAAAGGTTGCAAAGTTCTATACCTGCTACCTTACTCTCAAAACAGAACTTCACCGCATCGCACGTTGTCCGCCAACCATTACCGCGAATCATAGGGTTATCGCTTCTGATTCAGTGAGCGAGGGGGCGTACGCCTTCTTGTAGTAACTTGGCTATATGATAATTTCTTTTACCACCCTTTTACACCCTTTATCAGACTCTATGTTGACCTAGGTGGTAACTATAGATGTTACCACCTTTTCACACCCATTTTTTCTTAGAGTGTGCTATATTGGCTGGAGTCGGCACAACAGATTAGCGCGAATTCCAAAACAAATTTTAATTGCAGGTTATCTTCGTTGCGTACACAATGTGCTGAATGTCCATCGCACTGTCAATGCTGGGAAAGCGATACTCCCTGAAAGTGCATTGCTTGTGTGGCTGTAATAACAGCACTTACACACATTTTGCACTGCACCTGCAAAGAGGCGGTAACAGACAAGGTTACCACCCTTTTACACCCTTTATCAGACGCTATGTTGACCTAGGTGGTAACTATAGAAGTTACCACATTTTCACACCCTTGAAATGAAATGAAGTTCGGCACCAGCTTTCAATGAGGGAATTCTATAGCTCTATATCCCGGCATAATACAGACCTAAGCTGCACAGACACACGTACGCCAGTGTAAGAGAACACTCCATACAGTTCCCCTGGCGGCGCTTGAGAAGTCTGGCTACCAATTAGGCTCTCGTTCAACATTACAACAGCATATGTAGTTACAGTGGTGCCGAGGGAACCCCAAAGACGAACCCATTGTTAGACCTGCATAATCCCACTTCTTTTCTCTCTCTCTCTCTTTTCACCCACGATTTCGATTCCATAACAAATTTTTTACAGCGCAAAATCTGAATCATCGCGCTAACGTTGAAATATAAATATCGAACATAAGAATCGCTGCAGAAAGAAAGAAGTCACGTTGGGGTTTCTCCTGGTGACTTTTTAGATTCAACGACCTTTGTGTCACTCCGCGACATTTTCGGCGCTACTTAGCATACATATTAGTCACCTCCCTGCATGCCCAAAAAAATATATTACTATAGGCGCTGTAGCGTACCAGCGTGGCGTAATGCAGGATATTAGTCTCCAGTATGCCACACGCTGGAACGGCATAGACTATACACTCTTTCTTCCACTGCTGAATTTAAAATACAAATTTTTGCAGTGATCAGAAGAGCACACATTTTGATATCAGTTCCACCACGTGGAGGGGGATAAGTCTCTCATCACTTAGTAAGACTGTGATAAGATAACTCCGAAAGCAAGACGCCTATTTCTTTCTGCACTGCAGAATCCCACAGCACTTATATGGTCATGGAAAACATTCAACACCTTTAACTTTTAACTTTTTAACAACATTTAACCTTAATTCAACACCAAGTGACTAAAAAAAATAACAACAAATAAGACGCGTACTTTTCTATTTTATTAATTTTCTTCCTAACATCTGTTCCTATATGTTATATTATAAGAAAACTTTTTTTTTCTTGCTATACTATCTGCCTTTGATAGCTCTGCATTTCGGGCAGTTGCTAACGATACCGTTTTTCTCAAAATTCTCCCCAAAATTTGCTTTCAATGAAATTATCATAATCACAAGCATTAATGTTTAACGTTTTGGTGACCCATTGTTTATATCGACTCTCGTCAGTGAGTAGTGGATTAGGAAGAAGAATTAATTATGACATCACCTCAAAGTTGCCTATATCTCACATCTAAAGGCTAGACTTTAGAGAGAGAAAGGGGGGGGGAAAGAGATTTGATAGCCCACAAGAGATTACGCAAAGTGCGTTCGAAATCTTTTCCTTTGCCTTATCCCTATCCACCATTCTGTCTTTTGGACTCGCCGTAGATGAGATGAGATATAAAAGAGAGAAAAAAATGGAGAGGCGCACAGTAGATCTTCCGCTCCATCAACCGTCTTCCGTGCAGTTGTATCGTTCATCTCGTCATCTCATCGTTTCTAATCTTTCATCTCATCCCTTCATCCTAAGTAATTGGAGTAGATTTAAATCCCTTCCCTTAGATTGCCTTCATCCTCTCTTGCATCCACCCACTGATCCGTGGCCTGTTGCCTTTGGCTGTGTGTCACATCAGGTATAGAAGCAGAAAAAGTGCGTTACCTATACTTAATTGTTGTCACAAAGCTTTGAAATTGACTGACACCTTGCCCAACTGCACGCTTTCCAATGTACCTAAAAAAGCATTCATTCCCTTCGTTTGTTTCATTTTGTGACCATTCCCGATTTAGTGCAAATTCTGCGCGAACGTAAACTATATATATGCTCCTACCTGTTTGAATTTTATTCTGACTACAACCTCAACAAGTCAGACTTTTACATGTGATTGAAAAAGTTTACGCCTAGTAGTGGGCCGCATCTCACGTGGCGAATTTCCCCATTCATCATCATTAATTTATCTGTTGTTGTTGTTGTTACGCCTAACCAACAAGCGAACTTTCCATACGCGCGTCGCAAAAATCACGTGCCAAAGTTTCGTTGCGAAGCCCCCTTCCAAGAGAAACAGCACGATTGTTTCGGGGTCACACATGCGGAAGGTTCGTAATTTGCAACATATTAAATACGAAACCATACCCCACCAAATTAATTCCTCCTCAGTAGACCAAGGCAATAATATACCGCCATACTTCATCAGAGCACACACACACACACCGGGGCGCGGCTGGCACCGAATGTCCGTGCGAACGAGCTAGCGAATATACACATTCTACCTCAATGAAACGGCTGGGGCAAAAATTAACTCCCACATGGGAGCAGGGCGCCCAGTGCACAATGTTACCGTATTAGGCTGTGCGTTACTAATGAGCGCTGCCGCAGAGGACCGTCGTTATGCGTTGGTAGGTGCGATTTTGCGAAACGCGTTACCTGCTTGGCTTTGTTTGAATGTGTTCTGGGAATATGTTCCGCAGTCGAGGCGATGTTACGTATAGAACATGACGCCACGCAGCTGGTGTTAATCATACGACGCCGTTTAGCGAGGGAAATTTCAAATTTGCCCCCTTTGCCAAAGTTCCTCCGCACCCTAACTACTCTGCAGGTGGATGAGTGAATACTTTACAAGAAGACACGAAGGAAGAAATAAAATCTGGCCATCTTCCAATCCTGGGCCCGCTTGCACGTACGTTGAGAAAATTCTTCATTGCCGTCCTCGGTAGCTTTCTTTCTTTCTCTTTCTTTATTTGCTTTCCAGGTCACAGGTAATTATAGAAGGGAGTGGTAACAGTGAAGTAAAAAAAATGTCTTATTCCAGGGTCGGTTCCAGTTGTTGTGCGCTGGCGAAATAACTTAGAAATCTTAGAAATGAAGTTCACCGCATAGCACGCTCCTAGCCAACCATCATCTGGAATTATGTCGTTATATGCCCTGATTTGCTGAAAACGGGAGGCGTACGCCCTTTTTGTGACAATTATGAACAGCATAAGTGGGGCGGGGGGCGTACGCCGCTTTGTGGGAATTTGGATATATTGCCTAACGCCTTTCTCTCTCTTCCAATCAGAAGCGATAACCCTATCATTCGTGGTAACGGTTGGTGCAGAGCGGGCTATGCGGTGAAGTTCTGCCTTTACAGTGCAGGTAGCTAGATATGTAATGAGGAGAGGAAAAGAGCGCATACCTACACTCTTAAAAATGAACTTCACCGCATAGCACGCTCCTAGCCAACCATCATCTTGAACGATATCGTTATCTGCCCTTATTTGTTGAAAACAGGAGGCGTACGTCTTTTTTTGTGATAATTATGAACAGCATAATTGTCACAAAAATAGTCGTACGCCTCCCGTTTTCAAAAAATCGGTGCAGATAACGATATCATTCGAGATAATGGTTGGCTAGGAGCTTTCTATGCGGTCAAGTTCATTTCTAAACGTGTACACCATTCACAGACACGGTTGCTTTTGATTGCAACGTTTTTGAGTTGCACGGGTGTTGTTTCTTTCTTTTTTGCTTTTTTTTAAACGGGATGCGTGCGCCTTTTTGTGGCAATTTGAATCGTTACAAAAAGACGCATACGACCCTCTCTCTCCTCAAATCAGGAGCGACAACTGTATCAATCGGCATATGTGGTTGGCGCGGGGCGTGTTTGCTGTGAAACCGTATGAAAGAAGAAAGTCACTGAAAAGGTTAGCCAGCTGTAGGACTCGAACCCACATCTTCTGGATTGCCGGTCCAGGGTTGAAGCTTTGTATGTATTTGTCCTTTCTATGTTGTTCCAGCCTCAGAAGATCAGTTATCTCTTGTGAAACCGGATGTCGTTTTTGGCACCAAACCGGAAGAGGTGAAAAAAACTAACTGGTGGACAAACTCCATCGTACTTGCAAATTTTGTCTGGGCAAGAAAACACACACCCGAGACTCGTCACCCGAGGAGTTCTGCTGCTCCCTGTAATGAACACTCCTCCCACACACGAAAGACGAAGAAGAGACATCACCCCCGCATATACGCCTTCCTGAACTGCATATGCATGCACGTATGCATAAGTACATCATATACGAGTGCACTGGGACGCGATAACGCAAAACCAACAGCAACCAAAAGCCATTTAAAAAAATTCAGATTAAGACATCTCATGAAAGTGTGTGTCTCGTTTTACCGGATAGCGCGAAAGGTTTGGATGTGTGCAATTTGTTTTCCAGAAAAAAAACTCACATAAACATGGCTCCGCCACTCCGGGTATAACGAGGAGGAGAAGTATGATGCCACGTCATTGATGACGTTACAGGGGCTACTCGTTCTGGTTCGCTGGTCAGTGGGGGCCAGCGCCCTGTCCCTTTGCCGCCGTAAACCAGTTTTGCCAGTTCCCCCGGAAAATTGGGGATAGAAGGAGTGGCCAAATCATGACCGAGCCAGGAGCAATGCTCTTTCAGAACCCCGAACAGCCGAGTAGCAGACGACAGCGGAGTCGCAGGAAGCATTTCTCTGGACCAATCAGCGAGCGTGGCCCCTGTAGCGTCAGCGCGAGGAGGTCCCAAACAGATCACGGGCTGGCTCCACCGCCGTTGCGCACGGTCGCTTTTTGCGGCGTACTTTAAATTCAATTTATGCGATAATTATGACTCTATGGGGTGAAATAATTCTTAGGGTGCATCTTACTGGCCGGCTTAGCAGTTTTATACAAAGAAATCAGGGTGTTAAAAATGACTTCTGTCCTACTTTAAAATAGAGCTTCGCCGCATAACACGCACGTAGCCATCCATCGTCTCGAACGACATCGCTCTCTCCTCTGATTTGTCAAAAACGGGAGTCGTGCGCCCTCTTGGGACACTTACCGTGTATTCACAGGAGCGACCTTCTCGTGGAATATTCTCGTGGAAGAAAAAACGAAAACACTGCTCACGGAGCCGAAATTCCGTCCCATGTTAAGTTGAGCATTCACACGGTGCGGAATATCGGGAGTGGCGTTCTGCACGCTTAGCAGACGACACTTAGCAGACCGTCACCGTCTCCGTCTTTTCCTGTCGTCTGCTACGTAATATCTTGTGGCTGTGTCACAGGATATTCCCCACGGTTAGCAGTGTACGTGAAGACACGACGTCGAGCGCTCGTGCTCACGTGACAGCAGAAAGCCATGACGTTTATTCGCATCCTCCGCTGTATAGTATTCTGGGGAATGTTGGGGAACTGGAATTCTGGGGAACCGCTGCCGGCGCGACGGACAAACTTTATGTGACGTCAGAAGCACACTCTAAAAACAGAACTTCACCACATAGCACGCTCTTAGCCAATCACCATCCCCATCGTTCTGCCGCCTGATTGGTTTAAACGAGAGGCATACGCCTTTTTGAAACACTTATGCAGTTCAAAAAAAAAGACGTACGCCCCGCGCTTTCCACAAATCGGGCGTGATAAAAGTATCATTCTGTGCAGTGGTTGGCTTTCTCCGTGCTATGTGGGGAAGTTTTGTTTTTAGAGAGCAGTTAGGGTGTCACACTAGGGATCCAGTTAGGGCAACTTCCACAAAAGGGGCGCACGCCCCGCGCTTTGCGCAAATCACGAGCGATAATAGTATCATTCTCTGCCAGCTTCTATTGTCCACGAGGACGAGAGCACTGGGGGGGGGGGGGGGGATGAAGATTTATTGAAGAAAAAAGGAAAGGTCAGCCAGACAGCGGTCGGCTTGCTATTTAAAAAGAAAAAAAGCAGAAAGAAAGAAAGAAGGAAGGAAGGAAGGAAAGAAGGAAGAAAAAATGAAAAATCACACACACGGTCACACGATCACAAGGCGATTTCAACGTATTATAGTCCTTTTCTGAAGCGCTACTTCGACGAGTCTGTCACCCCGATATTTTCTTTGCGATCCCATCCCAACAGAAATAGCGAGTGCGCAACGCACGGGCGAACCCTTCGTGCGCAGCGGTCGTTATCACACGACACGGCATCACACATCTCGGCAGGAAACAAGAGGCAGAAATGCGCAACACGCAAAGCGTCAGCAGCAGCAGCAGCATCGCGCTGAGACCTCCCGCCCGCTCCGGGGGTCTGCCGGGATCAGCTTCCGAGAAAGCCGCGGTCTGCACGCGACATTCATTTTCTTTCCTCTTTTTCGGCGACCGACCCTTCACATCCCTGTAACGGACGTGTGTGGGCGTAAAACCGCCCCAACTCGTGTCTCTAGACATACGACAAACTGCTTTATAATCGCATTAGCGTATATCGGCCGCGGGTTCTGTTGTCGAAAATGGAAAAGAAAGGCTTGTGCTATACGAGCAGGATATGACATGACCACGCGTCAACGTTACGTAAAAAAAAAAGAAAAAAAAAGACAACATATTATACGAAGAACTTTGTGGCTGAAATTGAGTTTGAATATTCAGAGACTTCGAAGGAGCATGGGGGAGGGGGGGGGGGGGTATCGTTTACCGAAAGAAAGAAGAAAGGAAAGAAGAAAGAGAGAGAAGGAATAATAAAGAGAGGGCGGTCAGCAAGTTGCCACCGAGAGAGGGAAAAAAGGGAAAAGAACGGGAAAAAGGAAAAACGGGACACACCAACAAGACACACGTCACACAGCAATTATCCGTTCAGGGCAAAGTTCGGTGGCCGTGCCACCTGGTGGTGGTCACCATCGGTTTACCATACGGTTCACCATAATAACTTTCAGTGGGTCACATTTGTTACAACGGGACACAGATTTGTTGGTCACATTAGTTGGCGTGCTAAAAAAATACTGTCATTACTTAACTGTCTAAACTGGCTAAAAAAACGCTATCATGATGCGCAAGAGAGTTTTCAATCTCGTGCCCCTTCTCTCGTCCAGTCTTCCACGTCACGTCAACCACCCAATAGTGATGCCACGCCCTTTCTTTTTCTCTTTCTCTCTTTTTGAAGTTGTATTTGGCGCCGCGCGTCCCGCGTCTGAAGCAGATCTTGCAGACGATCCTCGGCACCCAATAAAAGTGCTCGGCTGATCTGACGTCACAACAAAAGCCAGAAGGAAGCTGGGGGAGTAGAGAAGCGGGAACTAATAGACGACTTCAAACAATCCTAGAGAGCTTAGCGCCGCTCTGAACTGTGGGAACTTGCTTATCAGAAAGGAAGAGAAGGTGTCCAAACTGTTTCGGTTTCTCCTCCCTCGGCCCATAGTCCACGGGGTGTCAAGGTCAGCGAGAACGAAACGTCAAGGCCTGTTCTCCCTTCCTCGTGACAATAATTTCCAAGGATGCAACGCATGCGAAAGGAGCACTGGGATTTCCTGAAATCGTCTATTCAGTACGCCCGAAATACGACTAGTTGGCTGAGAATACACTCTTAAAAATGAACTTCACCCCATAGCACGCTCCTAGCCAACGATGATCTCGAATGATATCGTTATGTGCCCTGATTTGTTGAAAACGGGAGGCGTACGCCTTTTCTGTGACACTTATGCTGTTCATAATTGTCACAGAAAAGGCGTACGCCTCCCGTTTTCAACAAATCGGTGCTGATAACGATATCATTCGAGATGATAGTTGGTTAGGAGCGTGCTATGGCGGTGAAGTTAATTTTTAAGAGTGTAGAGTCACTAAATAAGCTACGTAGCTTATTTAGTGACTCTAGCTGAGAAGAGAGCGATGCGAATTATCCTTCCCGCGCGGCGTTCGTCCTGACCGCCTCCGGGTGATGATCTGTTTGCTTCGGATCGTTCTCTTTCAGGTAGTTCAGGTTTGGCTCATTTGCATAACGAAGTTCGGGAATTTAGATCACGAGGTACGTTCGGCTTCCCGGGGTGTTTAATAAGGACGATGGATTTGAATAATAGAGCTGGCTCCAATTCTGCTATCTCGTATTTCCCAGAAAACACCTAATTAACACGTTTAATTAATTAGTTTTAGCTAATTAGTCGCCCAGTAGTTGCATACGGTATCCTTGGTGGTGGTGGTGGTGGTCGTGGTGGTGACGAAAACCGGCTAAAAATGAACTTCACCGCATAGCAAGCTCCTAGCCAACCATAATCCCGACTTATTCTGTTCTCTGCCCCGATTTGTGGAAAACGGGAGGCGTACGCCTTTTTTTGTGACAATTATGAACAACATAAGTGTCACAAAAAAGGCGTACGCCTCCCGCCTCGGACAGAACTTCACAGAAGTAGTTGTAGTGCGTTGTCCCCTCTTTGTTTGCTGATTCACTTTGTAAAAAAAAAGTTGATGTAAGCAATCATGTTACATGGCGTACATTAAAGCTTCTGGCAGGATCTTGTTCGGCTCATGCTGCCACAGCGCTTAAAAGTAACACAACAATGTGGTTTGCTTGCGAGGGTATCGGTAGAAAATGACGCAAGGAGCTCGAGTTCTCAGACACATGACAAGGACAAGAAGAGCTCGTGTTTCTCAATTAAGGGGGAACGCGCTTTTTCTTCCTAACGATGGAAACGAGAGTGAAGATTAACTTTGGTTGCGGTCAACGCCGTCATTTTTCAGTCAAATAGCCAGTAAAGGTATTGTATTCAACTTTAGTTCGGTGAATTTTTATATATTACACTTTTATATATATACACTGATCACACCACGTTTCATAGGAAGATATCATCTACCATTTAACCATTCACAAGTAATCAATTGATTCCTTTCTTTCCGCACCCTTATTTGTCGAGTGCATTTATTATACCTAATGTTTTTGCTTATGCTTGTGATGTTCATATCTGTACAACCCCACACCCCATGCAATGCTCGCAAGAGCCTTTGGGGTATTGTAAATAAATAAATAAATAAATATTTAAAGTGCACCAAGTCGATGCGCCGCAATATACAGGTTGTCCTATCAGGTAATATAGTCTAATCTAATGTCCAATTGTGTTGTGTAGTACACCCTCCGTTTATCTGCGGGACCTTAGCGTATTTACAATAAATATATAAATAAATAAATACAGTGCACAGGGCAATATTCAGTATGAACATTCTTATGAAGTACGAAACTGAATAATATTTTTAGCACACTTTTTGCTTTAGTGTACACTCTGCGGTCAAAGTCTTCAATATATGCTTCCGTTAACTGCAAAATTATGCTGAGTTTATCTATGAGTGATCGAAGCCTTTGCGTGAATTGGCATTCTATGACCTTCCTTCGAAGATATCTCGTTGGTTGGCAGCATTTATTACCGAGCGAAAAAAAAAGAAAGTGAGGAAAGGCATTTGATTGGGTAATGCAGTTTCTCCGATGCCGCTTTCAGGCGGATGTGTCAAAGGCTTCGCTTGATATATTTATGTCAAAAGTTTCCAGACGAGACTTTTTTTTTTCGCGCTTTTTTAAAGCGATAGCTTCATAGAGCAAACCAGCGCGCAGGTACGTCCGTACCTTCATAGTATACACGGTCACGTGAAATGCGTTGACATTTGGCATGTGTTAAAAAAAGCTAACGCAAGTGCTCTTTAAAAAAATCGCACGACTCAGAAGACGAACATTCCTTACGAAATCATTTCGACTTGTCAGTTATTTTGTGCTGAGTCTCGGGTATCTCAAGTGAAGTGAATATGCAGCAGACATCATTGGACTAAGAAGCACGTCAGCGCTCCTCCAAGGACTTTCCCAAATCAAACGACGCCGTTACATTCAGTGCCTCTGACCTTATAAAATATTGACAACGAAACATGGCATGCGTATGAAAATAGATGTCGAAAGATAGCAAAGAAGCTGCTGACTTTAAAGGATCGCTTTTAGCGGGGAACATCTTCCCGCGAATGGGAACTCAAAAAAGTATTGATACTTCGTCCAGATTTCCTGCTTATGATACTTGCGTTGACACAGCCTTGTTGTATGTGACTCAGAGGTAGGAAATCTGTTGGTCATTTAACACAACGAAAAGAAGGGGAGACAAAAGCACAGCTGCATTAAACAGTATTGATAAGAAATGCCGTGGTCTCACGTCCGTCTGAAATTGTGATTGAAAGCGTTTTCATGCGTACAGGAATTTTCCTTGTCCCTTCCATGATAATCATAATTCCTGGCTATATGTCGCGAGATGACTTATGATTTGATTGATTGATTATAAAAAGAAAAAAACCTGGCCTTTTTTACTGGCCGCGTCAAAGAAAGCCCGCGAAATACGAAAAGTACCAGGCGACAACGAGCTTGTGCTCAGCGATTGCAGCGCGCGTGGTCACGTGTTTTTATTATCATTATTGTTATTATTATTTGCAGTAGTAGTATTACACGGGCTTTCTTTGAGGTCGGAAAAGAAAGTTACAGAAAGCGTACCTTGTTTGAAATACTTCGGTCAGGTGTTTTTTCTCAACGTGCTTTACAACTTTCCGACTGACCTTTCAGCGCATGTTCTGTGACCCTAACGGGGCAGAAGAGGGTTCCCTACATATTCGACTGCGCCTTGGCGCGCGCCAATAGTCTTTCGCTGGACAGCCACTATAGGATACGACGCGAGTGTGAAAAAGGTCCATTGACACCTTAGCCCTCGAAACCAATATTTTGGAAGGAAGTTCTTAATTAGTCTCATGTAATTAATCAATTATGTACGATGGAGCAAATACTGGCGACTATACGATACGCGACTGCTAACAACATTCGGTCGGTTTCATGCGTAGAGAACGCTCCGTTTGTTTGTTTTAATTCTTTAAATCTTCACTCTTAGAAATGAACTTCACCACATAGCACGCTCCTAGCCAACCATCATTTCGAATGATATCGTTATCTGCCCTGATTTATCGAACACCGGGAGGCGTACGTCTTTTTGTGACAACTATGAGCAGCATAAGTGTCACAAAAAAGGCGTACGCCTCCCGTTTTCTACAAGTCAAGGCAGATAACGATATCATTCCAGATGATGGTTGGCTAGGAGCGTGCTATGCGGTGAAGTCCATTTTAAGAGTGTTGGTGCGCGTTAGGTGGGGCACCCTGTACTGATTTCTGTTCATTTCACACCAGTTAAAAAAGAACGAATACCTAACTTTTTTCTTTTCTTTTCTTTTTTCTAGCGTTTTTCTTTTTCGTCAGTTTCTTCGTAGACCTCTTGCATATATGCACCGAAATGACCGAAAGGTACTCTCTTAACGAATACGGGCACATTTTCCATCGCCTCCTCTTGCCTATTACGTGTAACGTCGTTTGTACCGACCGTTCATAAAGTACACGAGGTATCCTATATGCACGACTCTTAATATAATATTCTCATACACGCTCCTAGATCTTTTCGCCATATCACTGACGTGCACAATGAATATTTGAACAGCGTTTAGCTAGCTCCTAAGGCAAGTCTTCCTCCTATTACAATTATCTTGTCACTCTATGTTACCAAGTCTTCGGTCTTAGGCGGAACCGCTCAAGTGATGTATTTGAATCAGCGTTTCAATAAAAAATCGCTGCTAGTACTGCTACTCTTTCATACAATTCCTCACAGAAAGAAATGACGTTTTTACTGTTAAATCTCCTGACAATTGAAACACGGCAATGAAGCTTCGTAAAATTTATTACAAGCTTTCGCGTGGTGGACCACGCTTCATCAGGTACAATTTATTCTGAAAAAGATGTATTAGCACTCGTGGAAAACATGACAGCGGGTAGGAGTGGCTATATTTAATGGCTGAATAACAGAAGAATGGTGTCACGAGATGATGGCGTCTTCGTCTTCATCACAAAGATTTAACAACACTTATGCTTCGATACGGGTTTTGCAAGAGATAAGTTTGCCCTCTTTTTGTCCGTGGTGTTAGTACAAGTGTACCAATGCTGCGTATATTTAGTTTTCATATACAGGGTGTCCCAGAAAACGTGTCATTGAATTATAATAAAAAAACTACACCACCTAGAGTCATGGGGTCAATGGCATTTGTTCTTACTGGGTTTTTGCCACCTCCTCATGTGAATGTCGTGTAACGTAAGTTTAATTATGTAAGTTTTTGCGAGCTCAAGTCGGAAATTTGCCTAGTAAAGGTCACTTTTTTACCCCACCAATGTGAAGAGCGTGTCTAATTTAGTCAAATTAATGATAATTTACAGGGATATTCAGGGGCTATCCCATCGGAAAAAATAGCCGAACATCATGCTCTACGGAGGTCGCACAGAATAGCGCACGATGAATTTTTCAGCGCAATCTTTGTCAGTCCGACGAAAGGAGGTTGGAAACCCAGCCCTCCCCGACATCGCAGAAAGAGATAAAACAGGCACGGCTTATCACGTCCGACTTTCGCTGGGATAATGCTTTCCCTCTCCGAATTTTAGGAACAGTTACTTTTTCTACTATCACTCTGTGGGCTGGCTTCGGAACCTCCTTTCGTCGCACTGAGAGCGATTGCGCTCAAAAAGTCATCGCGCACTATGGTCCGGTGCTCCGACAAGCATGATATTCGGCTATTTTTTCCGATGGGATGGCTCGTGAATATCACTGTGAATTATCATGAATTTCAGTGAATTCGGCACGCTCTTCATATTGGTGGGGTAAAAATGTGACCTTTACTTGGCAAATTTCCGAGTTCAGTTCGCAAATATTTACATAATTAAACTTGGAGTACATGACATTCACATTAGGAGGTGGCAAAAACCTAATGAGAACAAATGCTGTTGAACGCATGATTCTAGGTGGCGAATTTTTTTATTATAATTCAATGACACGTTTTCTGGGACACCCTGTATGTCACGTACCTGATGAAGCGCGGTCCACCACGCGAAAGCTTGTAATAAATTTTAGGAAGCTTCATTGCCGTTTTTCAATTCTGTACTCTACTATTGGACCCGACTTTTCCCACTCTACCGAGCTCAACAACGAGCTCATTTTGCCCCACATTGAGGGTCATTCTCTAGCTCATTTACCCCAAATTAACGTACTGTACAGAACAAACGAGTAAGGCGCTAAGTTATGATTACACCCGCCTTCGCCTCACCCCGTATAAACATCGGAGAACGGACGAAGAGCCACACACGAAGAGAGACTTCTTAGAAGAGCAAATACAGAAGTGGATGTTTTTGACGGCCGGCCGAACAGAGTCGGAAGATCAGTCTCTGACGATCAATCCGCTGGACGAACACAATTTCTTCATGGTCTTTCTACATTAGGTCCGGATCAAGGGAGATTACTGGAGCCCGTTGCCGGGTTGGTTCGTTAGCCGATTATAATATCCAGGATGAGTCTCACGGCACGCGGGGTGAGGTGGGGGGTGGGGGTTTACCGTATGATTAGCGAGGGCACATTGCGATGTTCGTACTCAATTTTACGTCGCAGTTGCGTATCATCAGAGTCAAGGCTTCTGTTTTCCTATTGGTGCTCAGACGTAAGTGATCTCCCCCAGAGTTACCGCCCGCGGCAAACCGGCGGCTGGCGGTTGCGGTGGGGGGCTGGCCGTGCTGTCACCCGCCTGGTTCCGAACAGTGATGGGCACAGTACCCCAAAACTTGTACATAAAAGTTTTTTTTTTCGACTTACTCGTCCGTGCATCTCTTGGTATATATACTATGATCATCTTCTACCATTTACCATTTTACTTCATACCATTTTCTCGGTGAAAAGTGCTGCTTCAAGACACGAAACTTATTGGATATTTTTCGTTTTCTTTTTGTCTTTGCATGTCCAGTTGGGTACTTGAGTACTTGATGGGAAAGTACTAAAGAAAAAGTACTTAAAGTACGCACAAAGTACTCGATTGAAAATGTACTCAAAACAAAGTACAAGTACTCAGAAATGCACTTAAAGCAAAGTACACGTACTCAGAACTGTACTTAAAGTAAAGTACAAGTACTCAGAAATGTACTTAAAGCACTCCCCATCACTCAGGTCCCGAATAAAGTCCAGAAAACATGCGGGTCCCCTTCTTTTAACGTATCGGCTCTTCTTGACATAAGTGCTCAAAATAGGCATACGCGCACTCACATCGTGCAACCAGGCGAATCGAAACCTAAAATAAGGCTTCAATCCCACATTTCTGTGTGGAGATTGCCACGGCTCTCTGCTAGTTTTTCGGCGAGGTAAGCTTTGCAGGCCTGGTTATTTAAAAAAAAAAAAAAGTTCACCGCATGTCCTAAGCCATGAATGCGTATGTCGTGTAAGGCAGTTGCAAAGCAGCGTGAGATAAGCGCCAGTCTCGCGCGAGGCGTCGTCGTATACATTGCTTGAAACGTAGATCGAGCTCAAGAACAAACGCGCAGATACGAAAGCATCGAGCGAGGCAGTCTTGGGTATGCAGACAACAGATCTTAGTTTCGTTTTTCAGCATTTCTTTCATCTTCCTTTCTTTTCAGAATTGAAAATAAATTGAATTTAATTGTAAAGAGGAAAAATGTGAAGGTGTAGGCTTCGTCAACATGCAGGCTGGCTACCCCATGTAGCATAGTTTTTCAGAGAATGCCAGCTATCTGCTGGTTTCGGCTGACGGATACCAACTGTGCCCACTAAACAATTGAACAAAAACAAGTGAAGAAACTAAAATTTGCAAAGCAAGCACAAACGACAGAGACGTTCAATTCGGCAGCGCTGAACTGAATCTGCTTCGAAACGAAGCGTGGTCGCGTGCATTTACGCGAGCCTGATAGCAACGTAAAAGCATTTCCCCCCCAAAGAAAGTCAGCGGATGATGACGTTTGCCGAAGCATAACCGAAATAATCGCAAAAGTTGAGATATAAATGTAAAAGCAAAAATTCGATGCTTCTTTTCCACTAAATCGAACACCACCCAGAAATATTATGCATATAGACCTATGGCAGGGAATATGATCAAAGTCTTACCAGGAAGATCAAAGTCACGCTGAATATCACGATCAACTTGAAAGGCAACCTCATCTTTGTCCTTCAGTACCAGTATTCAGACTCGTTCGGCGGCTCTACAGAGAGCAACAAAGACTCGATTTCAAAACTCGAATGAACGCTGACAACTCGGCCAAAAGAAACTTTCTCAAGAGCGCATTCGAGTTCGGCCGGATTTGAAACGCGCCGTCCGAGCGCCCGGTCCGAGGTTATATACCCTCGTCCCCACCACAACTTATCGATCCCGTGCGGACATCGCGATTGGCTCGTTTCTGTCGACGCGAAGACCCGCCCATTTCGGTAAACTTTTGGGGTATACCCTGTGGAAATGATGCGAACGGCTCTTTCAAGTGATGACGAACGAACAAGTGTTTGAAAAGGGGTACCGAAATTTGTCACGTGTATTCTATCGTAACTTCTGATTGGAACGGCTAATTAAGTGAGTGGACTACTCAGTTGTAATGAAGTTAATGGGATGAATCCTATATGCGTGCGACACAGTGCACTCTTAAAAATGAACGTCACCACATAGCACGCTCCTACCCAAACATCATCTCGAATGATATCGGTATGTGCCCTGATTTGGTGAAAGCGGGAGCCGTACGCCTTTTTGTGACACTTATGCTCATAATTGACACAAGGTGTAAGTGTCACAAAAAGGCGTACCCCTCCCGTTTTCAACAAATCAGGGCAGATAACGATATCATTCGAGATTATGGTTTGCTAGGAGCGTGCTATGCACTTTTAAAAATGAACTTCACCTCATAGCACGCTCCTAGCCAAACATCATCTCGAATGATATCGTTATCTGAGCTGATTTGTTGAAAACGGGAGGCGTACGCCTTTTTGTGACACTTATGCCGTGCTATGCGGTGAAGTTCATTTTTAAGAGTGTGGGGTGAAGTTCATTTCAAAGAGTGTGGTTTATCCAGAAGCGCAAGCACCGGGGCTGTTGTAAAGAACTGGTGTAAAGGAGGTCATTATACTGAAATAACGTTTTTAAATAAATAAAATTATTAGAGTGACGTGGTAAGAGCTTTATGTATAATTACCGACATGTGTGTCAAGTATGGTCGAAAGCTAAAACAACAAAGCCCCACCTCCCACCCTTGTAGGGGTTGCACAAGAACTAAAGTGAGGGGGGTGTCGCCGAACATTTCGGGGTGAGGAGCTCTGGATAAATCACTGGTTCCACATACGACATGCTATCCCGTAAAGACAGTTGAAACGGGTGAAATCATATTTTACTTGGGGGAGGGGAGACTTACGCCTGTAAAGCACACTTTGCCACATAGGGTGCTCTGTAGTGGCAAAGCCGACTTGCCTGCAGTCGCGCTGCCTGTCGTATTGTATCACCAGTTTACGTGCAGCGTATTTAACAGTGACAATAAGCCCGCGAGAAGCATTTTTGCTTAAAACACTGCACACGTTGTTAACTTCACGGTCTTCACAATTAGCCAATTCAGATTGAAGTAAGTTTGCAGAGCACTTCGCAAGTCCTTAATTTCGCGATGCATGTTCAACACGGCTGCGTGATAGGACACCGGAAATTGTCAGTGCATGACGTTCTTGGAACTTTGGTGAACTCGACGTACACGGTCAACTTTAATTATCGAGCTACGTACGCGGTTTTGCCTAGCAATAGGGGGACTGCTCTGTACTTATTTTTTAATTGAATAGCAAGTCGACCTTCCGTCTGACTGGTCTTTCTTCTTTTTTTTTTTTTTTTCGTCTTCGAATAACGATACATAGTGGGACTCCGCAACAAAATCACCACAAAGATTGTGACGTAGCAGTAAGCCTTGGGGTGTCAGGAATATACATACGAAATATCGCGTTCCCAAAATGCGCAGATTTTATTCGAACGAATTATTACGAAGTGAGCGCTTCGCCTCTGTGAAGCAAGAGGGCGCTGAAAGCTACACCGCTGACGTCATCCGGCATGGAAGAATGCAAGCTTCGTGGCAGACGACAATGCTGGGTGACGTCACAGATCTTCCTCCGGGCGAACCGTTGTGCGCTTTGCATTTTGGTTTCGGTTTGGTATTGTCATCATTTACAAATTAATTACTCGCACAAAATTAATGCGAATGTTGTATCAAGGGAGTGGTCCGTGTTCGGTATGATGTTCACCTTTTTTTTTTTTTTTTCGAATCCTTTAGCGAAACGATATAGTTTCGGCTCTCTTCAGGTATATTTATGTACAAACAACCTTAGATATGGTGCTACACCTACAAAAAAACTTACGCGTAACAACGCGAAAAATTTCACGCAAGTTAGGTAAAATATCACTGTTGAAACTATGCCCCCAGCACTAACCTTTTGAGAGAAACAGTTCCTGTGATGCCCTCGAAAATAAAGTTCAGCGGCTTCCTTGGGCTCGACTTCATCGTAAAGTCGGTGCTTTCCTGGGTGCTTCTTCAGGCGTGGAGTGGAAAAT
Source organism: Ornithodoros turicata (assembly GCF_037126465.1). Taxonomy (NCBI): domain Eukaryota; kingdom Metazoa; phylum Arthropoda; class Arachnida; order Ixodida; family Argasidae; genus Ornithodoros; species Ornithodoros turicata. Next base: position 30,094,034 of record NC_088210.1, read on the forward strand.
AGGGAGGGTGATGGATACTTCGAAGCCACGTTCCTGTACACTCGCTTGTGCAAGATGGAGTATGTGAGCTGGGGTGTTGACGTGGAACAGGCCCTGCACATTTCTTTATAATATAGCTAAGAATTTCTAGTGCAACATAATTCAGGAACATGCGCACTTTGTGTTCATTGGCGAATCTAACTGTCAAAGGATTTAAACCAAAGTGTTTGAAGCAGAAAATCATTTTCTGTTTAATTTCACTCAAATCACCTAAATGCAAAAAAGCTGAGTCTGACGAGCATAATACAATATCCCTGTGTGTCGTAACTGCAAAATAGAAAAATATAAATTAAATTTAGCTCGTAAGGGTAACACGAGGAACTAAACTCAAAATAAAGTTGTATGTGCCAGTACTTACAAAAATACGTAATTTGTATTAATGCGAAGGATTCCATGCACGCCGCTCAAACTGGTATCGTTGAGACTATGTCCGAATACTTACGTGGAAGCGGCGAGCGGCATACCAGATTGAAACGACTGACTACCGTACGTTCGGGAGCCACTACGTTTTAAATGTGTCACAGACAGTGAAATTGACAGTATCTCCACGAAGTATACTGCAATACAAACATCCGCATTACACATCCCGAAACTCGGGAACAGTGTCGTTTGCTGCGAATAGGACCCCGTCGCAAGGAAGTGACTGCAGGGGCTCGGTTCCGCGTCGTCTGCTATGTATTTCGTTTCCCAAGTAATAATGGTTTGCGCTGTATTCAATTAAACGCTATGCTTCCGATTCCGTTTCTCAGTATTGTTGTTGAGTATTTTTGCAACACTTGCAAAAATATGTTTTGTATTAACGCGAAGGGTTGCATGCAGGTTACACAAAATGGTTGGACGATGTCGCTAGCAACAATACGAAAGTGAAACAAGTCACTAAATTGAGAGCATTTCAACAAAGTATACTGCAAAACAAACATCGACTCTCACGGAGGAATAACCAAAAACACGATAACAGTATCGCTTGCTGCGGAAATCGTACCCCGTATCAGGGAAGTGACAGCAGGGAGCAGTAGCCTACCTCTTGCCGGACATAGCCCCTCAGACGCAGAAAAATATTACACCGGTCTACATCACATCCCCCTCCCACCCTTTAAATTTGTTCTTAGTTCACTTACCTGCCACATTGGCGCTGTTCCTAATCCACACAGTGCTGCTATCCGTTGTGGGAACGGCTATATACAGTGTATCTGTTGCTCCAATAAACGCTATACCTGTATCACCCTTGGGAACACAATATTGCAATCGGAAGTGTAGAAGCCAACCCCCCAAAGTGCATTACTAGAAAGGTTGACATAAACAACCATGCCCTATAGGGCAGCCCATTTATTGTCTCTTTACTTGGAACATGAGACACACTTCAAGAGTTACCATTTTTGTCCACATTTATGTACACACAAAAACACAAGTACTACAAATGTTCCTGTACAATCAGCCGCACTTAATTACCATACTGCAAATTCAGGAGTGCTAAAGCTTCTGTAATTGGCACAGCACTGTTCACATTAGTACTAATTCCAACCTGGAATGCCTTCTGCAACAAGATACTTCCGTGCTCCTGAGCGAGAACAACAAACTCGGGCAGACGCTCCAACGCCATCTGCACAATCTCACGTCTGTCACTTCCGAGACACTGCAGATAACCGGATATGAACTGCCCTGCAGTTCTCGGACTATTCCTGATGCTCTGCATCAACAGCTTAAAAGCCAAACCGCAACAGGCCATGTTTAAACCGCTGAGCACAATGCACTGCAAGTCGTCCTGGTAGGACAACATGGCCTCAGGTTTCCTCGATGCGACCAGCTCAAGTTCTTTCAGCGAAGAGAGTATTTCTTCGGGGTTGCAGTTTTCATTTTCGATCGAAAGCCTCAGGTCTCTTGCGGCGGAGCTCTTCTGAGGACCCTGCATTGCGGACGAACTGCTCTGGAAAGACGCCTTTGAAGTGCCAGGTTCCGAGTCCTTTGAGTTCTCTGCTCCGTCCGGAGCATAGTGATGTATGCAAGTGCCAGCCAACAGCGTCCGAAGGCTCATCAGGTCGGGAACCAGGGACGACATGTCTTGAAAATTTGCGAACTGCTTCTGGATCCATAGCCGTGCTTCGGTTGAACTGTGCTGGAGGTAACGGTGCACCAGCAACAAGAAAGAATTCAGCAAATTTACAACCACCTCCTTCGTGTCTTGGTTGCGTACAAACTGAAGGTGACTTTGGAAAGCCTCAACGTAGACATCCAAAATTTCATTCACGGTGTGGCAATAGGCGTCCGCAAAGAGTTGAGGCACCAGGAGCTCCAACATCCCCAACATGTTGACGAAAAAAGAGGTCTGGCTACGAGTGCCGAAGAGGAACGTTCCAACACCAGAGCGGCTGTGCAGCAGACTTGTCACCATGGGAAGCTGACGAAGCAAAAGCTCCGGATGAGTAGCCGCTAACTTTCTGCAAGCAATGTTCAGGTCGCCAAGCTTTTGCTGGGCCTGCCTGTTGAGGTCGGCAATTGACAGTGCAAGGAGAAGCGTGTGCGACAGAACGTCCACTTTCGTCTGGCCCGATTTCTGAGGTTCAATGTCCTTGAGCGTGTCTACAACAGCATCCGAGATCGAGATTATGCTCGGAACACACAGGTAAAGCTCCACAAGCAAGTCTTTTGCTGCTCCCCTACGGGCAGGCTCGCTTTGTATAATGGACACTAGGTGGCAGACCACAGAAGATATCAGGATCTGATCGGTGCACCCCTGTTCAAGAAGAGGCAGGCGTGACGATAGCTTTGCTTCTTCCTCTCGTTCCTGTCCAGGTTTCATCAGCAATTCCTCTATGATGTAATCGGTCATGCAGCAAACCTGATCGGGACTGAAAAGCAAGATTTTCTCTGGGATGTAATGCTTTGGAATCTTCTTATCGCGTCCCTGCCATATCTTCGGAATGAACATGCAGGCCTGGAGGAAGTCCAGCACAGCGGTCGGGTCGTACTGTTTCTTCGACGATGAAAGCACCTCGTCGATGACGTTGTGCAAGGTGTTCCAGTGTGCCCGATGGATGAGCAGGGCCAGAAGATACGGGCGGAACGTTGTTCTCAGCAGGGGGTTCTTTGTGCTGTTCTGAAAAAGCAGCTGGTACTGAAGCTCTGGCGAAGACGAAATACATTCAGGTTCCAAGTGTTCCAACCAGTCAACGATCACAAAGCTAGTGGTGACCTTCTCGCATTCAAACATGTTGCCGCAGAGGATTTTCGAAAGAGCATGGATCAGGGGCTGGCTGTTGCCCAGCTTGATGGCCCGCTGAACCAAAACGCAGAGTGCCTCTTCAAAGCGCTTTGACTCATTTCGTGCGACGGACGTGAGGGCATCCACAATGTTTGCCGACTTCACGTCTGCTGGTGACAGCCGCCGTGGTGCCTGATCCTTGTTCCTCGAGGACGAGCTCGACGTGCAGAAGTGCTGCAAAACGTTTGTGAGGGGTGAAGTAGTTTTTGTAAGTTCCAGGATCTTTGTGCAGACCCACTGGAACTTGAAGACAAGCGGGGAGTTCGAGGCTGCCTTCTGCTGGCCTGCGATCGCCAGCCTAAATAGTGAACACGACACACAGGGCTTTGCATGCAGAGCAGAAACAAACCTTTCACACTGGTCACTCTCCAAAATGTGTTCGCACGTGTGAATGAATTCTGCTAGAGAGCTTCCAAAGAGACACTTCCTCAGCACATCCTGAGAAAAGGCCTTTTGGAGGCCCCTGAAGAGCTCCTGTTCTTGTTTGTTGCCAAGCTTTCCCAGTCTCGGATCTAAGCTGTACAGCTGGATCACAGCCTTAGAGATGGAGTCAATACGAGAGGCATCTATGGGCCTGGGAGGTGCATGCTGTATCACGGACGTCGGGACCGGCTCGATGTCGTCCTCGTCTGCCATGGCGTCACCGTACTCACTTTCACCTAGCAGCCTGTAGAACCTCTCTCCGCCAACGGCCCCTCTCTGGTGCTGCACTTCCACCAACTGCGACATGTACGCCTTATCAACGACGGCTTGCACGACGGCTTCCTCGTCGTACTCCACGGCCTCGTCTAAGCAGGCAAGCAGCTTGCCCATGCTGTGAACAGGTATCCCAAACGACTGTATGAATAAAACCAGCTGGTTAGGATCGAGATCCTTCAAGGCTGCATCGACAAGCACTTCAACGGAAGACCGGATCATCTTCAGCTTCAACCAGTCGGGTAAGAGCAGAGCCTCCTCGGACGTGTCTACGAGGAACGCCTGGGGTGGGTCACCGTCTTGCGGAAACCACGTTTCCAGCAGGGCTGTGAACGGTTCGGGGTCCTGTTCGGGGGGGCCGTACGTAAGGAGGATTATCATCGAGTGGACCACGAGGATGTGCATCGTAGCAGTTTCGCCGGAGGGCCACTGAACCATGATGTGGTCCTGGCACTCGTACCAGTACATGTCTTTCGACGGCTTTCTCGCGATCTGCAGGTACCTCGTGAAAATATCGAGCAATGAGGACAGGAATATCTGGCTGTAGATCGAAGTCGTCGTGTCCTGCGGAAGGATGCAGTTGATAATCGTGGGCCGCTCGACGACGAGCTGTGCAATGTCTAACGAGAGCTCTGCGAGGTCTTCGTCCGGCGTGTAGGTTGCCAGGAACTTGACGTACGCCGTAATGGCGGACGGGTCGTTCTCCACTTGGCACGCGAGGCGGAGGGTGTGGCTCACTTGAATGCGCACAACTTTGAAGTGTGGCAACACCGGAATGTCCTTGAGGAGCCAGTCGTAATCGTGGAGCGACTCGACCTTGCCGGACTCCGCGGCGTTCCCAATCTGGCTGAGCACCAGAGTCAGTCCTTTAGTAGCGACTGCTCTGGCATTCTGTTGTTGTGAGCTCAGACGTCGCATGAGGTAGTCAAGAACTTCGCAGGTCGCTTGAAGGTCGTCGGGATTTCTCAGCAACTTTTGTAGGTGCTGAAGCAGCTGCTGTTGCTTTCGTTTCTTGTTCTGGAGCGCTTTGCCTCTGCCCTTGTCAGCCTTTTCCTCCTCTTGATCTATGCCGGCTGCGTTACAGTCCAACGCGTCACTGAGCAAGAACTCGCAAAGACACTGGACAGGAAGATGGTCGAAGGAACCCTCGCATGATTCCACCAGTTCAGCCAACCAGGGCATGGACTGTGAAGTACCGTGCCGCTGAATAATGTCGACAAGGAAGTCGGGATTACGACTGCGGCACAACAGATGGCCGAGCTTGAGCGTTTCATTCAGAGACTTGAGCTGATCGAGCACTTGCAGTGGTGGCCTCCTTGCAGGGCCTTGTGGGTCCATCGTAATCAATTTTGAGAGCAGCAGACTGTTGCTTTCAGTGATGGTGACCTTTGTTGACGCAGCTGCGAGATGTGTCTCGAATTCGAGAATCTTCTGCTTCTCCACCTGACTGATCTGCACCTCTCTAGTCTTGATGTCGTCCCCTTTGTCACCCGCTGTCATGGTCGGTGGAGGAAATACGAAGTGGTTAGTGATGCACATCTCCATCATGCTCCTCAAGGTTGGATGGCCCTCCCACGCAATTTGGCCAAAGCTCGACGGGTTGTGGGCTACAATGATGAGAAGCATGATCCACGCCTTCCAGTAGTAATCTGCAATGGCTAGCTTTGGAGGTGAGTACCCAGAGGGCAGCGAAATATTTTCCGGATGGTGATACGCGCAGAGGTGAAACAGCAGATCAATGAGCTCCGTTCGCTCAACTGCCAGCACAGGATGGGTGTCTTCCTTGAAAATTGAAGCTGCTCTTCTTACAAGCTGCTCTACAAGCTCCAACGCGTCAGATGGGTTCAAGGGGTGGTCCTTGGACATTCCAATGATGAGAACTCTGATAAACATATCTTCCAAGACAGGTACGTCCGAGGCCAGCCTCAGCATAAATGGTCTGTCCCCTTCGGGAGGCCAGTTGTCCTTGTAGTAATGCTCCGGTTGTTCGAGAAAGAGCACCTTGTGAAGACAGTGAAGGAATTCGTTTCGTGCAGGCTTGAACATCTTCGGCACCACCGTATGAAGCCACCACACTGTGTCCCTCTGTATGGTGGCCACGGTCGACTGGTAAGACCGAAAAGCCGACATGTCTTTCTTCTCCGATCGGAAGAAAGCCGTAGCCGCTTCACGGACAGCCGGAGTAATGGCCAAGAAGATGGACAGTACAACTAGGTCGGTCAGAGAGACAAACAAACGTTCTTTCAGCGGCTGCTCCAGTTCTTGATACTGTGCCTCCTTCCTTTCCTGCATCAAGCCCTGGCAGAACGCGGTAAAATTCAAGTCGTGCCGCAGGGAACGTATAATTTCGCGGAACAAGGCCCGCAGGCAGCGCAGGTAGTCGTCCCGGTTTATCAACAGGTCCTGGAAGACCTCGGCAAGGACCTGGGCCGCCTTGTCGGGCGAATGCTGGAAAATCACGGAGAGCAACTGCATGTTGTTTGGATTACGCGAGTTGGACAGTTCGTTGTAGATGCAGTGCTTCAAGACAGTGCTCAAGTTATCGGGGTGCTGTCCCAGCAATTCCTTCATGCACTGCAAGAAATGGTTGACCACGGGCTTCGTCTTCAGCCTGATCCGGATCAGAAAGCCGATGACTTCCACGTCGTGCTTATTGTGCTGGTTGCAGTTCATGCACACTGTCAGCAGCAGGTCCTGAGCGGGTCGCGTGAGCTTTGGATTTTGCAACCACGTTTCGAGGCGATGGGCCACCAGGGAGCGCACTTCGCTGATTCCACAAGCGCATATCAGAAGCCGCAGCAAGTTCTTCGATATGTCCATTGGCTGTCGACGGGTCAGCTGCTCGTGAATTATCTCCAGAATATACTGCTCGATAGTCGCTTGCACTGACGCGTAGCGCGGAACCACCGCGATGTTTTCGGTGCCCTCTTTGAGATCGAGGTGTAGACTAGATAATGAATCGTCGTCGTCGATGTTCATCGCAGCAGGAGGACTCGGGCATGCGTCCGGCTTGAAAACGAGTTCTGGTGCCATCATGCTCTTCGGTGGCAACCTCGTATTAAAAGCAGTAATGACGTTTGCCACAAAACTTTTGCACTCCTCGTGGTCGACCCAAATCCGATCGCCCAGCGAATCTTCCACGAACACCTTCACGAACTGTTCGGGCCAGCAGTTGGTGTCTTGAAACGCTGCCAGAAGGAGGTTACTCGACAGCACCGAAATCAGGTTATTCCCTTTCGTCTTGAAATTAATCGTGACGTCTCGCTTCAGCAGGCTGGTGAACGCTTCGATCACGACTTCGGAGTCGTATATTCTGGGCCTCGCCTTGGCAATAAACATCAGCGTCAGATACAGCATCGGATCGGGTTTCGGCCGCGTGCTCTTGAGAGTTTTCACCGCACCACACATGAGAGAATCCACCCGCTCTTCGTCCCCGGAATCCTCCGCTTTTAGCACTCTGCTCAGAAAGTCCGTGGGATCGACTTCTATAGCGATAGCGTCCCACTGGTCGTCGGCACTTGTCGTATCTTTCTTGCCCTGCGAAGCGGCAGAGGCCAGACGGGGTAACGCAGACGTTGACGACGAGCTTGAAGAGAGCTTCTGTTTCTTCGATTGAACAGGCGGTTGTCCCGCGTTGCTTTCTGTTCTTTTGCGTTCACCGCTAGTGCCTGCTGTGCTCAATGAAGATGATTTTGATGACGGTTTCGGTTCTGGGACGTCGGCCGACCGTTGTTTTGATCCAAGAGCGATGAAATCGCCTGATGGGAAGAGAGCTTTCACCTTATTTGGGCCCCTCTTTTGGGAAGATTTTCCCTTTTCTCGCTCCATAATTGATTACTGAACTCTCGACCTTTATGTAGCATTCACATAATTAAAAACTCGTCAGCGGAGCTCCTAATCTACATATCGCTGGCAAAACCGGGCAAATGCTAACCAGCGCCATTTTGTTTGATAAACAAGTTGTTGCAGAGTTTCGCACTATTCGCAGTTAGGCTCACGTGATTTTTCGAAACGGATACGCATAAATTAAATAACAAAAAATTAGCACGTAGTGTAAGTATAATTAATAATAAATCATAGGTTGCGCTTAAAACGTTGCTGCAAAAGCTGAGAAACTAGATTGAGCCAGATTGAACTCGTTGGCTGACTCTGCTGACGCCAGCGAAGGCGCAGCTGTAGCGAGAGCAACAGGCAAGCATGCTCTCGTGTAACGTAAACAGCGCAGTTAATCTATTATATTTGATCGCTATTACGTGCAGTTATGTTTTGCACATTTCAGTGGGGGCAGAGGATTGTGTGCTTGTGAACAAGGACTCTACTAGTGAGAAAGACATCCTGCAACGTTTGACTGGCTTGAAGGGCGAAACGTAAGCGGACACACAAAGTTAAAAGCAAGCAGATCAATGCCTGCCACTAGATGCTGGTGCATGCAGGTGCCCAAATATACGATGTCCTTCATATATGTTGCACAACGCATGCAGAGCAAATGCTTCAGGGTTTTAAAGTCATATTTGCGTCACAATTCCCGTTTCATAGGATCTCACTGGAAGATAAAGTTGGCGGTAAAATACGGAACGTGTACGAAGTAGGGATATGTACAAATGCCAACAAGTCAATCCCCCAAGCTGGGGCTGTACAACATGACATGGTTCACAATCAGACATACAAGCTTGGCAGCATCAAGGCAACAGCTTTAAAAGGAGGAAGTAAGTGCAGCATTTACTCTGTACAAACAGGTATGTACTTATTAATGCAATACTTCCACAGGCGACTGGATAGTGATAACATATAAGGATGGGGACAAGTATAACGGTACATGTGGAAGTGGCGCACGAGAAGTGCACATTATGGTCACCTGCAACTCGACCGTTCATCATGTAAGATCAGCTCGTCGCACACTAGAATTGTCAAAAGCAGGGTTGCGATAAGTTACGTCATCTGAATATTTAGGGGACCCTGGAACTAGTGGAAGGGAACACGGACAACGGCACGGAATGTTCGTACCTGTTCGTGGTTGGAAGTAGCATCGTGTGCTCACCGCCAAAGAAAGCGGAAAAGCATGGACTGAGTGGAGGTTCCGTGTTCTGCATCTTGTGAGTGAACTTTCTGTATTGGACGTATCAAGAAGTAATCATTGAATGTAACCTGCCAGTAACCGTGTATTCACACGAGCGACGTTCCCCAGAATACTCTGCGGAAGATACGCAAAACGTCATAGCTTTTCCTGCTCCTCTGGGTAATATTTTGCAGCTTAGCCACAAGATATTCCGTAGCAGACGACAGGGTCAGTCGTGTCGTCTGCTAAGTGCACAGTACGCTGCTTCCTATATTCTAGTGCTGCGTGAATGCTCAACGTAAAACGCGGTGAAACTTCTGCCCCGTGAGCAATTTTTTCCCCTTCCTTCCAGTAGAATATTCCGTGAGGATGTCTCTCGTGCGAATACGCGGTATCGGTTGTCACGGAAAACAGTATTTGAACTCGGTGGAGAGAGTGGGAAGTTGCACAAAAAAATCGATTTGCCGAGCCATTTCGGTGACCGATATCACAAGAGCTACCCTCCAAATCTTTTGCAGGTTCTTCACGGTTGTCGGATGTTACCTGTTTCTTGGGTTTCTGTACAAGAGAATTGTCGTCGGTGCCAAAGGAGTGGAACAAATACCAAACTACAAATTTTGGAAAGATTTTGGCAGCCTCCAGGCGGTAAGGACTTCACCTTTCTTTAGATAACTTGTCGAAGAATTGTGACAGCAGCAGAGAGCAAAGGTGTGCCACAGGGATCTCGGAAGCGACAGGGATCTACCTGATCAAAAGAGCATACCTCACAGCATACCTCAGCCATGCACAGCTCAAAGTACAAAACCAAAGAGTATCTGCAGAATTTGCTTTACACTGGAATGCTAGACCTTTGTAGTGGCATCCAATAATGTGTCGCAGATATTCGATACAATTCCTATTTAAACAGCACATCATATTTGATTTGGTTTGAAAATGTGCTGTCCAAATGGACTTAGTAGGTTATCATTAGAGCCTGAAGGTTTAGGGTTTTACCCGATTCTTCCCCGAATTTGCACCCGGAATTGAAGGTTGCCTCTTTAGGGTGAAACCCGATTTTTACCTGGCAAATTGCCTTCACTGGGATGTCTGTAGGAATGCATTAATTTACTTGTTTGGCAGAAAAATTCAGTTACATCACCATTTGTACCAAACCACTACAGTTAGTTGAGTAACTGAGCCCGATTTCACCCCGAATTTAGTATACTGGAAGTTTTTTCACCCGAATCACATGAATTTAGTGCACATGTTTATTTATCCGATTTTTACCCCCCGAAGTTAGAAAAAAAATATTTCCCGAAAACTTCAGGCTCTAGTTATCATTGATTAAATGGTCATCAGCATTTTCAATTTTCAGCATCGTTTTATTAGATAGTTTTACGACAGGCACACTAGCATCGCGACATATTATGACTCTCATCATTTACTTAAGAAACTTGGACTTCATACGCTGTCTTCTCATCGACTATTCATGACTTTTTGTTATTTAACATAGTTCATTCTTTAGTTGATTGTCCCGATCTCCTCTCGTCAATTCCTTTTTAACGTCCCAGTTAATGCGATGAGATACGCCCGTGTTTTATGTCAAAAATGTGTCTCGATCAGAGTCCTTTAACACATGTTACGGCTGACTTTAATGATGTTCATCGATTATAACATTATCATAGTCATGCTTTCTGTGATGCTTGCTATTGTTTTTCAAGGGTTTGTTCTAATAGTGTGGTGCACTATTATAAGACTATGGTTGTCTATGGGCACTATGAAAATTGAATTGAATTGAATCGTTACCATAAATACCCCGCTGTTCTATTTGCAGGACGGCTGCAACTTCCTATGCCGTGGCCAGTGTGCCGCCACACCAGAAGACCCGTCGTACCGCAACATCGACGAAAGGCCACGACGAGCGGAAGAAGACAGAGATGATCAGCTGCTGTCTATGTAGTGTTGCACACCCTCTGTGGTCTTACAAAGTCCCACTTTCTTGCCATATTTGTGGTAATAAAGCCACAAAAAATTCCTTTCTACCCAGGACTTGGTGTTTCGTTACGAAAGGAGGTTCCACCACGAAATCACACTGAAGTAGCGTTTGCACTTATTCGAAGCGTTATGTAATAGGATGATTTTACTTTGACTCTACTCTGAACACTGTTGTATTACGATTGTGTAAAATTCCATCTTCTGTAAGTGTCAGTAGACATTAGAATGAATTTGTTTTACGTCAGTGAAAGGGGACTGGAACAGGGCTGTGTTCTGTATTGATACAAGTTCCCATTGTGTGGGAAATAAGACTTTCTGTCACCGTTGTTGCTTTTTCTTTGTTTTGTTTTCTCACCAACCTTGTAAATGTTAGACGGTGCGATAGTTTGTGTTCTGAAAATTTACCTACTAACACCTGACACCATCACTTGACAGTACCACGTGTCAATCCTTTTTGTAGCCTTGCAACGTAAGGAACTGATTGACAGTGTGCTAGGGTGCATTTCTTTTACACCGTACTATTTATTTGCTTTAGTCTTCGACTCAGATGGCACATGGCATTGGATGCAATGTATCGGGGTGTTCTGTGAAACTTGCGAGTGGAATACTCTGTTAACATGTCTGTGTCACATAGATGCATTTTATAATGTGATAACGACAATTTTTTTTCTCATATCTAGTCATTTGAAGAGTTGTTAGCGAAGTATAAACTAGGCATGACCTGCATTCTGAATGAATTTGTAACGTACCAAATGGGCTGGTTTTGTTCACTTTGTGTGCTTGAGAATCTTGTTAAACGTTGTGCTGCTGGATATGAAAAAAGGAAATTAGAGTTCTTGAAAAAGATGAGTGGAGACCAAAAGGGGGACGCCCATTTGTCCTCTTCAAGGACATTTCAATCACGTCACACACATCAAAACATCAGTCATTTGAACCTCGAACTGCTATACGTACTAAGAATTTTAGGGTCTCCAATTTTGTTCATGGTACACAATTGGGCTGTGTTCGATAACAAAGTACGTATGATCTCGCAGGGGATGGGGGGGTGACGTGGGTGAATCAGAGAAAGTTTAAGTTATGGTAAGGCTTTTTGGTAAGGCAAAGTGGTAAGAGAGAAGTTACGGTAAGGCACTCTGTAGGTGAACAAATATGGTCTTAGTGCAGAAAATGTTACTTTTAAGTCATACCAAAAATAGTGTACGTGTGCCTTATGAACCTGCAAGGGGCACATTCGGCTGTGTTTTGCAAGGGCCATGTTTTCCCGGACCCAGACTGTCTTATGCATAGCTACTCTATGATGCAACTTCCTGAATGAATGCCGTTTGTAACAAGTGGTGTGTTGCCTGCCTTTTGCATTGCTTGTGTAGTATATGTGTGTGTGTACTTCAGTTCAAGGATACGACAAAGACATCCTTGCAAGGACTATTCTGCATAGTATGCATAATAAGCCGCTATTCCATATGCTCTGCAGATACTGCAACAAATGGGGACGGCTTAACCTCCTCTTGAACGTGTGTGCCTTTTCCTCCTGTTTTGTCACATGCACAGGGTTTCTATTGCAAATAAAATAGCAGTTTTCATTTGCATCCTCGTTCTCGCTGTCGGAATAATTGGTTCTCGGATATCCCGTCTGGTTTACACAGTAGTAGATGAGACAATTAAACATAGATGGACAATACAACACAATGCCCAGTTGCATACTTCTGTTGAATAATGGCAGTTGAAGGAAAGTATCTGGTACTGAGACAGAGTTGAAAGACTGGCATGCCGGTATGGGATCTTATTCCAAAAGGGGAGAGCACAAAAGAAGGCAGACGACACCAGCAACGAGGAAAACAGTACGAAACAGAGGAATCCTAACATCAAAGTGCTTTTGATCAGCAGGTATCGTAGCTTTCAGCAGCAAAAAATACCGGAATACCACGCTAAAATATTGGAAATTACACATTTTTCACACGCATTACAGATAACACTGGTCCCACGTCTGCCTAGTAAAGTAGTCCCGCCGTGTCGTAAATCCCCACACGAACGGGAATATTCCTCCGCAAGGAGAAAGAAAAACTCGCGTCTTTTGGCACCCAAAAAATTAAGCTCGACAATTTCCATTTAGACACGCAGAGACCATATTTCTCCGCGACACGCGGAATCATTTGATCCCTGATGATCAAAGATACACTTTACATTGCAAAGCGGGGTTAACCTAAAAGAGACAAAAAAACAACTGTGCAGGAGATTGAATACCTTTTTCCCCATAAGATGGTCATAACCACGAATGCAGTCGACTATACCAGCACAACATGCAATGTGCATGCTCTCAACTGGTATGAGTTCAAAAAAGCATACTCGTTGAGACAAAGCTTCATGTGCAAACGAAAATGTGTATACTTATCACAAAATTATAATACTAATTCGTGGCAGTACGCCACAAGAAAACTATGATCACAAGGGACGCCGCAGTGGTTGGTATGGGAATTAATTTCGCTCACATGGGGGTTCTGTGCGGGAGACTTCAATCTTTTGCATAATGTAAAAACCCCCGAGACTAGGGAACACGAAGGGACAGACACAACACAAAGTCTCAAACACAGCTGAAAATTTTACTTCACAAAATTCAAAATTTCAAATTACTTCAATTTCTTCAATTCAATTCAAATTCAATTAATTCAAAAATTTTACTTCGTGTTCCCTAGTCTCTGTGTTTTTACATTATGCATCATCTTCACCAGCTCGCTTGCTTCCTAGCCATTTTTTCATTTTCAACCTTTTATTTGCTGTGTACTCCTTTTACGAAATACCCTGCAAGATGTGCCTAAGGTAGTAAAATGAATTAATGAAATTAACGTGCACAGAAATCTCTGCACATTAGATGTGTCTCACATCCCCTGTGTCTGAGCAACTTGTACCTTGCCATAAAGTTGCTACTGTCCCCGTGTGGATTCGAACCCGCGCCCTCAGGATCAGCAGGCTGACACACTACCCTGGACCAATCCGCTGGTCAAGGATGGTCAAACCGCAACTGCCTGGTCGTGCCTTCTGTCATGCCTCAGTGCAATATACTCTTGCTTTTCTCCCACATGTCTTCTTACTGTCTCCATGTGACATTGTTTCATTGACTAAGTACCAGTGTTTTCTGTCAGCAACAAAGTTCTTGTGCAGAGTCTTCAAGTGGCAGACAGGATGAACCAGTTTGAGGTTTTCCTTCGTGAAGAGGAGCTTGTAGAAATATTTGATGTTTATGCACCTCCCTCTTGCTTCCTCAACCGCTGTCTTTATGGCTGGCAGTATGGTCCGAGACCTTTCGACCCTGAAAGCGTTTAGAGCAAGGGTGTTTTGATGTGCCTTCTGCATCAACTACATTAAGTTGTTGAAAATCTGGATGTTCAACACAGGTTCAAAATGTTGTTTAGAACACGGACAGAAAAAAAAAAAAAAGGCTGCGTCCTTGGGCATTGTGCCAAACCCATTTAAATGTGGTAGCTTTACAGGGCCGTTGTTGGCAGCACATTTTTGGCTAAATTTTTACGATTTCTTAAAATTATTAATGACTTTTATTAAATTTTAAAGCCTCTTAACATTTTGTGTTTCTTTGTGTTGCTACTGGTGGTGGTCACACAATTTCAGCATATATGTACTGACTTTACGTACAGCTCCTCAGCTGTTAAAAAACCATCGTCCTGCATACACCAAAAGCTTTTTTAGGTAATTATGTGCATGTAAGGTGAACCTCCAGATACGCTAGGAGCAGGATCCTGAATACGTTCAACTCTGATTTCAAATAAAATGTGCTATGCTCACCCATGATCAAGGTTCCACGTTCCAAATACAGTCAAATGTTCACGGCTCACATATGGGTTGATGTTATGGCCAGCACTTGCACATTCTGAGGCGTCAAAGACACCCTCGCAGGTGAAGAGCCCCACGTCAGTGCACAACGCGTCTCTCTCTCCCCTCACAAAGTAGACTCCATTTGCATCGTTCTCTTTCAGGTAGCGCGAAAACTCTCGGAACACGTAGTCCAAACAAGGACGATGTGTATCAGCAAAATTCTTCAGGAGGTCACTCTTTGACTGGAAAGTATGAGAATTCTGAGTTCACAGTCACTGCAACTTACATACTCTGAGACAGCTTAAGAGCTACAGTCACGGAGGTACTGCTTGCAGCACACTTGTCTGAAATCTTCATTCCGGGGTACAGCAGCCCGTACTGGCTTGGCCGCCCCGAAGGGGCTGTACCATTATTGCTTTTGAGGGTAGGTACCATGCCCACCCTCAAATATAGGCCTCCCTAAATGGGGAAGCCTATATTCATGTATATATGCTCCAAGTATGTTGTCTCCAATGAGGTGTTTCTGCAACATGATCATTGTACATGGAAGAGCTCGAAGCATGCGGGCACATTATGTTGTGACTATGAGGCCTAAGCCAATCAAGACAATGTCTTTCGGTTTGTGGGCGGAGTTTGCCTGTAGGAGTTAACCTGCCCCAAAGTATAGTACAAGCGAAAGACGTACTTTGTGATAATATCCTTTTATCCGAGAAGTGGCTTTTCTGCGCATGACTTTCTTCTTCGAGGTTTCATTCTTTAAATCTGAAAAATAAAATAGGTAGTAGTTCCAGTTCTAACTGTAGTCCAGTTCATATAACTGTCGTCCAGAGTATAAGTACACTGTGTAATAAGAGCTCTCGCACCTCTGAACCAGTCTGGATGCTCATCCCTGCTGTCGGCCAATACGAGATGCTTTGGGACTTCCAACTGCTGTGCAGACTTTTGCAGGATGCTCACAAGTTTTTCTCGATCCGATTCTGCAAACGCTGCACTGACTTCGACATCTCTCTGTGACAACAGCTTCTGCATCTGCTCGACGTGCTCCTTCACCTTCTGTGGGACATCTGAAATATACTAAGAATTGAGCGCAAGAAATTGAAACGCTCACTCAGGGTAGATGTCACACACGTGGCACTTACATTTCACTTCTTCGCTCGACTTTAGCACCGTTAGGACTGTATAATCGCTGCAAAATGCTAAGTATTCGTCATCGACTTCACTGCCATCTTCACATAATAGTTGCACATCATTTCGAGGTAACTGCGGAGAGCAATTTCATATGTCATGCAACTCCTCGGAGAAAGTATTGGATGTCCAATAAAGTCTATAGTAATTATGGCACCCAGGGCCGACGAGAAGGAGGGGGGGGGTGCCCTGGGGCCCGGACCACTTCAGGGGCCCCACGACCCATGGCCTGTCGGAATCATATAAATAAGAAACACTATAAACAAGACTAAGAAACAAAGACTATATTGAGACGTTAGGAGCAGGTCCGGGCATGACCCATCCTCGGGGCCCGTAATTTCTGTCGCTGGCCCATTAAGTACTGTTTTCGTCTTCACTCGTAATTTAATTTTGGTATAATTCAAATAGCAACAACAACTGAGGGATTTGCGAACTATTAGCCATTCCTCTGGCCAATACTAAATTGCTAGTCACTGTCGCACGTGTGCGTTTTTACGAGGCGCTGCTACTCTTCGCGCCAAGCGCGGCCGAACTAGCTTATCTTTTGCTTTGTTGTGATGGGTCGCTGATAAGGAGGAATCGCGTTGGAGGCTGTGGTGGGACTTCGAGGGAATGTGTCCGGGGGTAACGCCACAGCGGACAGTTTTCAGGAAGTATACATGTAGAAACAAGTGTTTATATACCTCTGAATAACCTGTATTATGCTGAGTGCATATTTCAGTGTCAATATTATACCTTAAATTCGGCGCAAGCTTTTGTCAGCAGATCCTCAACCGACGTACCAACAATAAGTTTTCTGAGTCGTTGGACGTTTTGCAGCACAAATGGCCTGCTGTTGCTGTGTCCTTTCCTCGTCATTTAGGAAATATCTACTTTCGACAACAGCGATTATTGCATGCAGCAAAACAGCTGCGCTTTGTTCCCGTCGTATTGCGCAATGCACGGTCTTTTTCGCTGCAAGTAAACGCTGTAAATCCAGCTGGGCGCAAGTAAAGTTCTGAGTTTCTGAGGTAATGTAACGACTTTTTTATGGGTGTGTGAAAACGTTCGAACGCAGAAAACTTTCCATTTGTTTTGCGTGACGTAGTTGGTGACGACATTAGTTGCTAGGTGACCGTTCCTTGTTTGTACACAAAGCCGCGCGTGCCAGCTGGGCCGACTCCACTCGCCGTATCCGCTGAGTGATTCGCATGTACTCTTCCGAACTTATTTTGGGTGCTCGAAAATGGCAACCTTAGAAGGCTTGCGAAGAAGCATTGCCATTAAACTGAAGGATCCCATCGCGCGGTATATCAGAGAACGAGATCAAGATAGCGGAGACGTAGATAGCATAGTTCAGCAGATTAGAAGGTCAGAGTCGTGGAGGAAGTTCCAAAAGTCTTACCTTCTTAGTCTATCCCCAGACGGAGCGACGCCAGAAAAGAACGTCTACCACGACGATGCAGACGACGAAGGCTCGAGGAGTGGAAGCGCGTTTTCGATGGACAGTTTCGGCAGTGAAAGTTCTTACAACAGAGAAAGCACGGTCTTATCTCCGGAGCAGATTCACGAGTTGTGCAAGCTCATCGTGTCCCCCGCCCCGTCGTCAAAGTTACACGCGATTGATATCCTCAGCAGAGTATCAAACTTCGAAACACTCGTCATCAACGACGACTGGACACAGCTCGAATGTCGCCTTCGAACTCTCTTGACTCACCCTACAAAGGTCATTAAGCAGGAAACATTTCGTCTATATTGGACAATGATGTCGGAAGGTGGCGTCGTGTTTCAAAGTGCATACAAAAGTCTCTTAGCAGCTGTTAAGAACGTCGTCTGCTGTCGTGGCCACGGGGTAAAACACAGACAGCAGGACGGGTTAAGCATCGTCGAAGTCGTTAATGCGTACCACAGAAATCTCCCGTCCCAGTGGCTGAAATATCCCCGTTCTGTTGTGCACTATATCGTCGAAGAGACGTTAACGCTAATGGATGATACTTTCTATGATAACTTCTCTCGCATGTGGAAAACTATTGCTTCTGTGGATGAACACGCCGAGTGGTTGAAGATATGGCTACTCGAAGGCGAAAGTCGGTTGGCGCTGATGCAGATGCTACCAAAACGCCCAAACATTCTTTTACACGCCGTGCAACTCGTCGTGAACTACAAGAAATATCCCGAACTTTGCGAACGCAACATCAGCAGCCATGTTTACGGATGTTGCATACTCATACACGTTTTGCATTACAGCGGCGGAAGGACGCTTTTCAACACCCTCAGCTCGGGACGAAGCCGCGGGAAAGGGTGGTTCGAAATCCTCGTACAAGTCATACAGTTTGTGAAAGTGCTTTCGCAGTGTAGTTATAACGGCTTCGACAATCTCATTCAACGTCTCAAAGCAACGCTGGAAGCCATCGGTGAGGCTGTCGACGACTCCTTCCCGATGGAACGCAAAGAAATTCTCATCAACCACGTCCTGGATTTCAACAAACCCGTAACCAACGTTTCGTTGCATCGAAACGTCTTGTCGGAATGTCTTAAAGCTCTATCGTCGACGAAGAGGGGACTGCACATCATTCAGAGCACAACATACAAGGGAACGAAAGTTATTCAGAACATTGTATCCCTCGTAGTGAAGACATTAGAAAGCCCTAAAGAACATGACCTTGATGTTTGTACAGTTAACAACTTGCTTGTTGTGTGCGGTTACTTAGTCAGACATCCAGGTTACTTTCTCACGGAAGGTTACCGTTATCAGGCTAGGCTGTTAAAATGTGTTCTCGATTCATACAAGTCCAACGGGCTAAACGTTACTGCTGGCTTGGACAAATTGGTAGAATGCTTGCTGGCGACAAGTATAGGGACAGCTCTCTTGAACTTCGGAACTGTGTCGGAAGAGTATGGGGACTATGTGCTCCGAGCAGACATCTACAAGAAACTGCAGTATTTCTCTGCGCACACCACCGGTACGAAAACTGTGGATAAGTTGATCTCTGAAGCAGAAGACCATTTTTGGAGGCTGAAACAGTCACACGTCGAATGCAAGGTGAACCCGAAGGATATGTGTTACGCAGTAATCTGTTTACTGCCGTCTCAAAGGGAGTGTCGAGTAATATTTGCGCAAAATGCTGAATATTGTGAGGACGACATTTGGAGCATGCTGGCGCTGCTGCCATCAAGTTACGACATTCAAGAAGACGAAGCGGTTCTAAGTTTGTACATCTTGAAAGGACTAATATGCTGCTTGAAAACCTACATCTTTCTCGAAGAGACATACTGCATCACGAGGCGGTTGGAAAAAATAATTTCAGACTACCGCACAGACGATGGAAGTATCATGCTAACTGAGCTCACCTTCATTGCACTGCAGATTATAGAAAGAATAAAATTTGTAGGCAACCCACGTCAGTGGACAACGTTAACTGACTTCGACCTGTCGGACAGGTTCGATCGTGTTCTTGCCATTTCGGAAGAAACATTACCCGCGAGAAGCCCTACAAGTGCGCCAGACTCAAGCACGCACTTCAAAGTGAGCCTTAAGTGCGCCTCAAATGGAAGAAAGGCTCTCGAGGAATTCCTCAACGAGAATGCAACACTCAGAGCGTGTGAATTTGAGTCATTTTTTACGTTGGACAGAACTGAACGGCGCAAAATAAACGACGACCACCAGACTACAACAAATGCTCAAAAGTGCGGTATCGAAATGACCCTCAAGATAGGGCGAGACCTCGGACTGCTCGACCGGGAAGATGACTTGTGCTACGAGGCGCTGCGGACTCTCTTACGAAAGAACAGCTCACTCAACGTCGCATCACGCCACAATCAAAGTTACGACTTTGTACTCTCTACGATCTTCCTCTTGCTACGCGGGGACAAAGACAAGACGCGACAGCTCCACGATTTCTTGTGCGACCAGTACTATGCCTACTTGTATTTTCCCAATATTTACGGTACTTGCGATACCATGCTCTGCGCTGCCCTCTGCCAGGTGTTTGAGGCAGTGTTGCTCGACCACGTTCCAAGCGTGTACCACGCCCTTCGGGCCGGCCGTTACGGGCCGAGATCAGTGCTGACCCACTGGGTTGGACAGTTCTTCTGGAACGTCCTCGACTTCGATGAAATTGCGACGGTGCTGATGACGCTGGTCGTATTTGGTGGCGACTATGTTTTGTATATCTGTGCTTCCATGTTGAGACATATGGAAAGTGACATATTGGAGCACTTCAACAGGGGACGCCTCGTTACCGTTCTCCGCCGGGGAGCTATAGGCGGATTTAGATTATCAGATAACCTGCAGTTCTTGCATGGTTTGAAAGAGCAGTATCGCAACGTGATATCAAAGTGTTTCAGGATGTACGCACATTAAAGGAGTGAGGGAGGGTACCGGTAGTATTATCTTTAGCCAGGATACAAAACACTACCATACTCTGTGTAGTACCTCGAGAGTACTTTATTGTACGAGAACGTACACTTGTGTGTCTGTTCCTGCACGCATAACAGCCTGTAACAACAGATCCAAATTGCCTTGCTCAGGTTCTTGATCAGTCATGGCAGCCATGAAGAGAAATTCCTGTGATACTAGCAAGTTTAAGTACGTTGGAAGGTATATTCACGATAATGTTTCTGAAGACCTGATAAGCCAGTCGTAGTATTCCTTTGAAGTCACGTTGCTGATCTTCTATTTGACAGCTCCTCTACTGTATTTTTTCTGTACTGTTCAATCAGAGTATTAACCAAAAAGTCTAGCTTATTATAAGATAGGTTAGAGTTGCAGTCATTTCAATTTCCATACAGCTGCAGAAGGACCAAGAAATGTTTAGAAGATAAGCATTATCTCCACCGTGGACATTTATGTGCAGCTCTCACACCTTTTTCTCCCACGGTGGAAAAACTAGTGTGCTCTCACAGCACTTATTCCGTTAAGGAGATAAGGAGTCAGCACTGTCATCCTTCCCTGTGCACTTGGGTCCTGTCCAACCAGTGAAGCAGATGCACTGCCCAGTTACTTCATCGCATCTTGCATTGGTCGAGCACTCACAAGAGAACTTGCATTCAGGACCATAACTTGCGGCACGACATTCTGAAGGCAAGAAGGATACGACACTTCGTCAGAGTTAGGACATACGGCTCTAGAAACACTGAGGCAGAGTTTTCAAGCTGGGTCAAAAAGAAATGGCTGGACTTTGCTGACCAAGTTCACATAGAGTCAATGCTTGCGTAATCTGCCAAAATTTGAGAGTTGAAAGACGGGCGTGTTGGTATGGGTCCATAGTATTCCAAAAAAAAGGGAGAGCACAGAACACAGCAGACAACGCTTGTCCGTGTCGTCTGCTGTGCTTTGTTCTCTCCCCTTTTTTGGAACTACCAATGTTTGCAGTGTTTTTTGTTGATATCAAGGCTTTTTGCAGCAAACTGAAGAGAAGCAGTTCAAAATTGGCCTTACAGTACCATTTTTCTCTCGGCGTACCACCGCTGTGCCTCTTTTCTTGCTCGCTGCAGCATCATGTTGACTCTGCTTGGCAACGCTGCATTTAAGCTTTAAAACGAACACAAATTACCGTTTTCACAGCGATCCCCTTGACGGCCTGGAGGGCACCGACATCTTCCAGTCACAGGATGGCAGGTGTAGACTCCACATTCACACTGCTGCGAGCAGCTCTTCCCGTACCAGCCGTCCGGGCACACTAGATGTGAAAGTAAACACAAAACATAAACATAAGACTGCAAAATTAACTTGTCACAATACGTACAAGCGTAGCCTAATTGTTATACCTTTATCACAAAGTTGACCCTGAAATCCAGGAGCGCAGCTACATTTACCAGTGGCGTGATCACAGCTGCCTCCATTTTGGCATGCACAGTGGTGCTGGCAGTATTCTCCGTATGTGCCATCTGGGCATGCTACAAATAAGAGAACGTGTGAAAGATGCTGCGGAAAATCTTGTTGCTGCTACGTTTAAAACACAAAAAGCATGTACAGAAATGTGAAAATTAGAGATGTTGCATGCAACACTGTTTAGACCATGCAAGTTTGCAATCGAATAGCAAGGTGACTGAGCTTGTTCAGTCAAAACTCTTAGAAGTTGTTTAAGGTAGGAGTAGGTTGAAGCTAGTCTGATATGGAGTGTAGACTAAGAAAAGACAGAAGTCATGCCAGGTAGGAATAAGCTAGGGGTTAGCTCCACATTGCATACAGTCAACTGAGGAAAGCGTGTGGAAGTGTGCAACGCTGAAATAGGTTAGGGGTCAGTCTGATATACAGCATGTGGGAGACTGAAATAAGCCTCTGAACACCGCATGCTTTTGCGCATTCTACAAAGTCCCCATTTCTCACACTGAAGAGTTCCCTTTGAGATTTTTATTTTTAAATTCTGCGTTAGCACCGCAAAGCAACTGTGGCTTTGAGCGGCAGACAGATGGAGAGAAGACACGGGGGTTAGTATGTGTCCTGGGCCGTCTTCAGGGGGAACTGCGACGACATTCATTTGTTTCCTTAGAATGGTCAAGAAATCAGATGCATTACACCCGTGCATGCAGCTTTAAAACTGTGCTTGACAGTGTAAACAAAATGCAAACGGTGCCAAAGCTGGACTGGACTGTAAAAATAACTTGGAACTTACACAGAGAACATGTTGGGCCAAAATAGCCAGGTGAACACTTGCAGTGTCCAGTTACAGAATCACATCCCCCTCCATTGTGGCATCTGCACTGGTACCTGCATCCAGGCCCATACGTGCCCAGGGAGCAGGCTGTATCAAAAGGTCAGTTATTGCTATGTTCCTTAATGTGTACAGCTGCCTACTAGATTCACAATGTTAACTAATGTGTGTCATATGTTGACAATGATGATGATTTGGTGTTTAGTGGCACAAAAAAAAATATCGCATATTAACTGCACTCCAGTGCAGAGAAGCAGTGCCTTAAATGGGGACTACAAGGGCCATCCACAGCTGCTTTCTCAGACTGTTTTTTGTAAATTGTTTTTAATTAATTTTAAAATTATTTTTTAATTTTTTTAAAATTAATTCTTAAAATATTTTGCATGGTGATTCCTGGTGGACAGCTGGACAGATGAGGCATGATTTCAAGCGACGTTAAATGTCACCTCGTTGCTCCTTTAAAAAGATTGTACAACAACGATAGAGAGAGAAGAAGAAAAAAATTACATCCGTACTCTCCATTTTTAGCTGCACACACACATAGCCATGTAATTTGTTACGCTGCATATACACATTGCAAAGATCTACAGAACAATTCCAAGTGGGAAAAGTGAAATTAAAAAAAAAAATTATAGTATTCAGAGTTCAACAGTGACGATTCCCACTCTATTGGGAACATTATCAGTCCCGGGACATTTTATCTGGCCGCTCCTCCAGAAAAGGCACCCACGGCAACTGCCTCCTCGGAACTTCTCTGCTTCATTGAAATAGTCTAATGCAATTAAAAAAAGGTGACCTACTGTCTTCACAGTTTGGGCCTCTATATCCAGGATCGCATCTGCACATCCCACTTTGCGGGTCACATGTGCCGTGTGCACACTGGCAGGATGATGCACACTGATGTCCAAATGAACCCTGTGTGCAGACTGTAGCATACTGAAAGTCACATGACACTTAACGAGACAAAGAAAACAGTGAAGACCCAAGCCCTAAGGTCGGTCCAGTGGGGGTACACATTATTCCATTTCTACACATGAAACTTCCCAATCATCACCATCGAAAAAAGTTGTTGTTGTTGTTGTTGTTGATAAAGGAAACAGTGTGGAGCAACTCTACGGGGCGTACCGACGAACATGCACCAGGATTTCAAAACAGATAGGGACAAATGAAACTGTAATTGCATGTTGTCAGCGGCCCTGTATCATATATTTGCCAGCATCTTTTTTTCATTGTGCCTAATTAATTTACTAGCTAGGACCAATTAGCTAATATATAAAATATTGTTTTAAGGACGAAGGTGTCAATTGGGAAGTTGTAGAGGGCCTCGAGAAACACCCCGATTGAACGACAATTTTATTTTGTGATGACGATTGGGGAGTTGCCGATCGGGTTGCCTAAAAAATTGCCTGAGAAAGCCTGTGCAATAAGAATAAACACTGTTTTGTAGGGCTGTGTGAATATTCGAATATCGAAGCAAATGAACATGTATTCAGTTTGAATTCCAAATCAAATCTTGAATTCTACAATCACCAACTGATAATTCGGTTTCCAAAACTGCAGACTCACCAATTTTTCGGACAAAACTGTTGGCACTGTCAAACACACCACAATGCATTTCCGCGCCCAATAATTCAGACTGTTCCTTGATCAGTCATATTCATCTCTCTTTAAACCTGCATGGTTTTTGTGATTTACAGTTTCCCAAGCGCCAGAAATACGGCAGAAACATGTACTCCCGTGCCCCATATTTTGTAATTTCGTATTATTTGCTTCCATTCTATGACAATTCGCTCCGATTTTAAAGTTACTATTCGTACAGCCCTAATTTTTTTGGTAGCTACAGGCATCCTAAGCTGCATGCAGAGTGCATCGTGCCAATCACCTTCTTGACAGTGATTTCCTTTAAAGCCAGGAGGGCACAGACAAGTTCCATCCCTCTGGTCGCACGTACCACCATTCAAGCAAAAGCAAGAACCGAGACAGCTTTTTCCGTACCTGCCTTCTGGACATTCTGGAAATGGAAAGCTTTCACAAGTGGAACAGCTGGAAGAGACTACGTATATGTCAAAATCCCAAACTGCTAACTCACTCTTATCGCAGAGAGGGCCAGTGTAGCCCAAGTCGCAGGTACACTTGCCATTTACCGGATTGCACGCTCCACGAATACACTGGCAGTCACTATCGCAGCTTGGTCCATATTTATTTTTGTCACATTCCTTCAGTGGCAGCCCTGAAACACCATACTTAAAGGAGTACAGAGGGCCATCCAAAAAAATTTCAGATTAAGACTTTTGATGAAAGTGTGTGTGTCATTATACCGAATAGCGCGAAAGGTTTTGATGTGTGCAATTTGTTTCCCAGAAAAAAACTCACATAAACATAGCTCCGCGCCTTCATCCTTAACTCGCCACTCTAGCTATAACGAGGATGAGGAGGTATGATGGCACATCACCGATGACGGCATAAGGAGACTCGTTCTGGTTTGCCGGTCAGTGGGGGTCAGCGCATTGTCCCTTTGCCGCCGTAAACCTGTTTTGCCAGTTTTCCCGGAGAATTGGGGATAGAAGGAGCGGCCGAAGCATTACCGAGTAAGGAGAAAGGCTTTATCAGAACCCCGAACAGCCGAGTAGCAGACGACATTTCTCTAGGCCAATCAGCGAGCGTTCTCCTTATAGCGTCAGCGCGAGGTTCCAGGCAGATCACAGGCTGGTACTGCTCTTCACCACTGTTGCGCACGGTCGCTTTTTGCGGCGTATTTTAAATACAATTTCCGCGATAATTATGACTCTGTGGTGTAAATTACTTCGCATGGTGCATCTTACTGGCCTACTTAACAGTTTTATAGGAAGAAAACTGGGTGTTAAAAATGCCTTCTGTGCTACTTTAATCAGTTTGCCTTCAGAAACTGTGTACATGATTACCTTTCACACAATCACGGCCCTTGCAAAGGCACACTCCCGTAGCGTGATTGCAGTCAACCCCAGGAGGGCAGTGACAACGCATTTGACAACCGAGGCCATAGAAGCCCCGCGGACAAGGCAGTTCGCAGAAAGTGCCTCGCCAGCCGGGGTCACATATGCAGGCTCCACCCAGCGATTCGCACCGGGCATTTGGTTCACAGAGACAGCGATGGATACACTCCCTGCCGTAGAAGCCTGTGGGACAACCTAAAGAAAAACAAAAAAGAGGAATCGTCATCATTTGGCATTGGCATTATGAATGGGACGAATACGTAGTGTTTAGTGTTATTTTAAGTAGCCTTTTGCACAGTATGAAAAGTTTACTCGGACCACTTTAGAAGACTAGTAGCATACCCTCATATAAGTATGCCATGCAAGTATTTTAGCCTTTGCATTTTAATCTAGTCTAAGTATTTTAATGTTAATCCCCAAATTTGTGCTATATGAGCTTTAAAAGTTATTGCCGTTATATACCGGTAGTTTTTATTCGCAAAATGCCTTCGACTGTGAGGGAGGTTCAGCAAGGTGTCCAAAGCGCACCACTAAATATTAAATATTAAATTAAAATTTAAATTAAATTTAAAACTTACATTCAAAATTATGATTAAAATTTGAGTCTGCTTTTAAGGCTCGAGAAGCTTGTAGACAACATGCAGACACAAAGACTTTGTCCTTATTTAAAGCTATCTTCCTCATGGTAAAACAAAGCTCAACAATCTATTTCTAGGGCCTGACTTTTTCGGGTTTTATTTTTGGCCAAATTCGGGGGGTAAATATCGGGTGATATTTTTTATTTGAAAATTCGTGTGTATTCGGGTTAAATCCCGTTACGGCATATTCTGTCGTCAGGAATTCGGGTGTATTCGGGTGATTTTTTTTGTTTAGTAAAAATTTGTCTTAACATGGAACTAATGTTTAGCAATGTTATCAAACTTTATTTTAATGCACGCTTATGAGTGTGCCACGCGACCCGTATGTTTTCGGGTAGATTCGGGTTAAACCCGAATTTTACAGATTTCGTTCGGGGGGTAAATATCGGGCGGATACGGGTTTAACCCTAAAAAGTCAGGCCCTATCTATTTCATGTTTATCCGTTGTGGGCTGCAAAATGTTTTTTTTTAAATATCGAAAATATATTAAATGAAAAATTATGATAAATTATAAATAAAAATTATACTTAATATTATAAATATATAAAATATGTTTCATAATTCTTGCATCGATAATGTTACCAAAACTGAAATCGAATCATACAGCCATTCATATGAGTATATGAGAGGTGTTGGTAATATGCACATACTATGATATTTCTTCGTTTTGTATACGCTCCCTTCACTGCAGTTCTGTGTCACGAGACCAGAGGAACATTTCACGAGGCAATCCCCATTTGACGGATCACAGGACAAACCCAGCGGACAGTTACATCGAAGTGCACATTTTATACCCCACGTTCCCGAGGGGCACTTTTTGTTGCAGAATCGTCCGGTGAAGCCGGGTTTACACTGACACCTTCCGTTCTGCAGGAAAAGTGTTAATGACATTTACATTATACGAGAAAACAACATATATGGTCACCAAAGAATCAGTCATTATGCACTAACCTTAGCATTACACCTGACGGTCTGACCTGTGTTGCATTTGCAGGGTTTACGGCAGTTTGGACCGTATGTGAAAGGCTGGCAGGGGAGATCGCAGCTTAGACCGGTTTTACCAGAAGGACACTCACAGTAACCGTGGCGACGGTTACAACGACCAAGAGGACAGTCCCGCGGACATTTCTGGTCGCAGTTACGGCCATAAAAACCTGAAACGACTCATAAATTGATTGCAAAAATATGCACCGAGGAATAATACCGCGCATGAATCAAACGTATCTTACCACGGAGACAGCTTACTTGTTCGCACAGTTTACCACGAAAGCCGGGTGGGCAGGTGCATTTGCCTGTCCTATGATGGCAAGTTCCGCCATTTTGGCATTGACACTGTTCCCTGCAGTTGATACCGTACGTTCCCTGGATGGCAATCATACAAAACGTTGCAGTGACAAAGTATAGAACAAAGCATAGAACAAATTAATCCGTACACCACGCACCTGCAGGCAGGTCTCGTTGCATAATACACCCCTATATCCCGCATGGCACTGACAACCAGAGACACTGTTACACTTCCCATTCCGGCAGTCGCTGCAGGCGTACTGGCAACGTGTGCCAAACAGATCACGACCACATACTGCAATGGCAGGAAGTAAGACTAAATATAATATCCAGACACTCCTAGAAAACAGACGCAACACGACAGTACCCTATTCTCATCAAAGTAATCAGGGTCGATTACTTCGTGCCTCGCCTGTCATTGGTCGTTACGTGAAGGAGGCGTGAAGAAGTGAGGTGAATGCAACGCTCCCTCAACCAATCGCCGAGCACTTGATCCTGCAGATTGCAGGATCAAGAGCTCGACTATTGGTTGACAGCGCGTGACATTCATTTCTGACACGCCTTTTTCACGTAACGACCAATGACAGACGAGATTTAAAGTAATCGAGGCCGATTACTTAAAGGGCCCCAGTATCCGGGTATTGCAGTATGCTTGCTTACCTTCTTTCTGTACTGAATGCGCTAATCTTCCGGGTTGATCTACGTTATTCTTGCCAGAACTTCTCTGCGCAACTCTGGAAACTAGAACGACATATGCTGATTAATGTGGTAGTTTTGCTCGTACGCAGTAGCAAATTTACCAGTGCACGACTTTCCGTCACTTTCAAGATGATATCCAGGACGACATGAACACACATGTCCTTCCCGATCACGTCGACATACATGCTGACAACCGCCGTTGTCAATCCCACATTCATAAATTACCGCAACATCGATTCCTGAAAAGTGGGAGTGAATCTAGTTTAGAACTTTAACAAACTTAACGAAAACAAAACAATCAGAACTGCAATATCCTATACAGCATTCATATCGTACATAAGGGTAGCCGTGACGCGGTGCTATTTACAGTAGAACAGTTTGAAACTTCGAAGCTTCGAAGCCTTCGAAGTACCGCGCGAACACTTACGGAAGCAGTTGACGCCATCATTGCTGAGCTGGTACTCCGCGCGGCAGGAGCAACGGTAGGAACCTTGCGTATTGACGCAGTTGTGGACGCACCGGTGGTTTTCTGTGGAACATTCGTCGACATCTGAAAGGGTTTTCGTTGCGAATCAACCGAATTAGCAGTAACGGTAGCAGATATTTCATACTACAAGTACTATCTTGTATGAGATTCGTATATCTGCGCCGCTGGTGTAGTGGTATCATGCAAGATTCCCATTCTTGCGACCCGGGTTCGATTCCCGGGCGGCGCAATGCTTTTGTTCTACTTGTTTACTTTTCATGTTTTGTTTTTATATTTTGTTGCTTAATTGTTTATCGAAAGTTTTTCTACATTCTTTGTTCATCTTCATCTGTTAATATTGCCTTCATCAAGTTAGCATCAGACCACGACACCTATTGTACAATTACCGACAAATAAATGAATGAATTGGTGTCACGAATATACATATTCGTGTAAAATAAATTTTTGCGCTGTCTATGAATGACACTGACAAAGTGACAAAAATAGTTGTAGTCGGTAAAATAGTCGGTATCATAATCACACGATGACAACACTATGTAACATTTTGTTTTCTCTAAAGCGCTCCTGTGGACATCAAACCGGGTTTACTAGACACATTCTTGAAGAATAAAATTTAATAAACGGATTCGTACACTTCCCATTTCTTAGTTCACAAGTTTGTGAAAGTCACTATATACCCTGCACAAGCAAGATCTCGCAGAACGCTCAATAACGCTGTCCTTTAAAGGGAACTTTTCCCCATACCGGAGCTCACTGAGGAAATGCCTCCTTTAAGGATGTTGTCAACCGTTCGAGAAGCTAATTCTATGTAGTGGGTCAAAATCGTACCAATACTGCAATTCGTCTTGCTCTCGTCTAATGTCCAACCTTCGCAACAGTCATATACGGTGATGTACTTGCGCTCCAAGGCTTCTCTACGTGTATTGTAGTAGACAGTTCTACATGTTCCACAAGAGAAAGAACACAACACAGGTGTGAGCACTGCCACGTTTACAAAAAACTACCAAAATTAGTTTGTCATTAATGAGAACAGAATACTGACCTTGGTTCAAAATCAAAGCAGTCATGCCAGGCCGCCTTCGTGGCACAGTCCGCTTTATGAATCTTCACAAGAGTCGTTCTAGTTTTCGTCGAAGGCCTTCGATTACGCACCAGCTGCACATCACGGTAGGAACAGACATTTGGCCTGTAAGAATGTTTGTTGTGTTTCTAAACCACCGTCCACAATATAAAACGACCGGAACGTTCTCGGAAAAAGAAAATCAACGAAAACTTACATTCCAGATACAAGATGTTTTTTTACCCGAACTCCGGCATCTGTAGCAGACGACAGCAGCACAAGTAGGAAGCAGACGACAGAGGAGAAAACCAGAACTTTCATTGTAGCCTCACCACGGACACTCAATGCCTGACAGTTCATGAGGTACTCGTAAGCCGTTATCCTCACGAAATATTCATAAACATTTGCAACCTATAGTACCGACAAATGTAACCGATAGGACTCAACGACCGGCGAAAAGCGAGCCAGCAGTGGGAAACGCGTCCAGGCTCACTTCTGCGGAGACCAACTAAATTAAACAAAACGAAAATGGCCGCTTGGTTGCTGGTCCTGGAGATATTCTGAAAATGAGATAACAAACAGCTGGTGCTGATGTACGTGTAATGCGCAGGAACCGAGATGGGCTTTTGCAGAAGGCACCCTGCTCTTTTATTTGTTTTGATACCCCAGTGAGGGTCGTTGCTGTTTAATGGCGAAGCGGCTCTGTTTACCTAAGCAGAAGAACAAAAGGCCGTACCTTGGTTCGTTTGCATTAATGCTTTATTCTGATGCGTCTGTTTTAAACCTTGTTCCGAACTCTGGTGCCTGCTTTGCGGCCTGTCCCATTCCAGGATCAAGTACTTGTTAGTATCTGTCAGCTCCCCTAACCCACTCCCTTGCCCTCCACCACCACGGGAATATGGAATAAGCCACCCTTTCTCCTTCTTCTTCGACTTCACAAGACCGACCTCAAAGCGACTTGCACACTTCTTTGTATTTACTTATAGTAGTTTGCTATGTTGGAACACTAGGACAATGTTCACATTCTTATCAATGCATTTTGCAATGCATAATACACACGCGCGCGTACACACCCCGACGGAAGAAAACAAAATTTGACGTTTTGACCTATTCGGGCATCATCATCATCATCATCTGAGTCTTGATAGGCTCGGTCATGACCTTGGAGCATTTACGGAGAGGCCCCCATACATGCGTTATCTTCAGAGCAAATGTGCCAAGATTCCCCCCAAAAAATTTACCCCCCCCCCCCCAATCTGTGCTCACCTGCCGAGAGACTACGTTTCGACAACGTGCCAAGGTTGTCGAAGGTTGAAAGAACCCAAGCAGCACAATGTACTGAAAGTCGAGTGCAATAGGGGTGGTGGAAGACCTTGAACGAAAGCTGAAGAACATTGATAAGACACATACCGTCCACCCCTATTGCACTCGACTTTCGGTACATTGTGCTGCTTGGGAATTACCTGTTTTTAGTACCACGTTCAACGGGTTCTGCGCGATCATTATCCCTGTCGGGGGTTCTTGCTATCTTTTGCTGGTGTTCACCTTGGGTGTTCTTTCAGTATATCGTTACCCATTCTTTGATCCATTTTCCCACGTCTAGCATGCGCTACACGTTTATACGAGAGACCTCGCGCTCCCTCAGATCGTTGCAGAAGAAGAAGTAGTCTGCGAGTCACGACCTCGGGCTCTGCTGCATCGCCGACGTTCCGTAACATCGAACCCCGAAGGGAAACGTATCTTCGAAACGATGTCCCAGCCTGGATACGAAGACGTAACCGTTACGCAGCGGATGACGTCGGCATGCGTACACAGATGGGTCATCAAGGATTTCAACACGCATCTGTCAGGGTACAACGGGTGCATGGTGAGTTCCACGTTTTGTCAACCAGACGATCCGCGCACGTCCTGGAAGATGATGATCTACCCGAACGGAACCTGCGAGGCAAGGGGCTGGGTAAGCCTGTACTTGAAGCTCGTCTCTTGCAGCACGCGATCCGTCAGGGTAAAAGCGGAATTTTCTGTGCTGCGAGACGACGGAGCCCGCGCTGCGCAGACGACCACCGAAGCAGAGTTACGGGCCCAGCAACCCACCTGTGGCTTCGTCAAGTTTATGGATAAGGAACAGTTGTTGAGTGCGGCCACGTCGTTGTTGCCTAGCAACGTGCTTACGGTGATGTGTCGGGTGACCGTTCTCGGAGAGCTCCTTCACACGACGTACAGAAATGACGTAGCTAAAACCAGTAAGTGCGGCATCAGAGGTGATCTCTCACGCCTGCTTTCGACCGGACAATTTAGTGACTTCATAATCTCCGTAGATAATAGAGAATATCGCGTCCACAAGGCTATTCTGGCGGCTCGATCGCCGGTGTTCATGGCTATGCTCGAAAGTCCTTCGAAAGAAAGCCTGGAGAACAAGATGACCATAGAAGACCTGAGGCCAGATGTGGTAGAACAGATGCTGGCGTTCATGTATTCTGGTACGGCGCCAGAAATTGACAGCATGGCGGAAGAACTTCTGCGGGCAGCTGATAAATACCAGCTGCCATTCCTGAAGACTATCTGTGCGCAGCACATGAAGTCCAAGCTCTCCGTCAAAACTGCGGCGGACTTGTTGCTCTTGGCCGACACGTACAGCGTCCCGGAGCTGAAGACGTCGGTATTGAGCTTCATCAGCGTCTACGGTGCAGAAGTCGTCGGCACAGATGGTTGGAGGAGACTCGTGAAGATTCGTCCAGACATCATTGCAGACGCATCCAGCTCCCTGGTTGCATCAAAATGGGAGCGATCTTCATGAGGGAACATCTGATTCCCCGCGGCTAGAAAAATATTTACGGTATACCACAAAATATAATAAAGGACATTTTAAAGTTAGAATGAATGTGCAGCTGTGGTCATTCTCATGTGCCACAGGATTATGACTTCACAATGTTCCAAGACTTGACGATGAAAGATGAAAGTCACTGAAAAGGTTAGCCAACTGTAGGACTCGAACCCACATCTTCTAAATTACCGGTGCGGTGGGTTCGAGTCCTACAGCTGGCTAACCTTTTCAGTGACTTTCATCTTTCATCGTTAACTTCTTAGGCAACTTGAGGCCTTGTATGTGATTGTCCCTTCTATGTTGTTCCAGCCTCAGAACATCAGTTCTCTCATGTTCGAATACTTATTCGGGAAGAGTGGTACCGGGTACTACTTCGTAGTACCCGGTGCGCTGCTGCTCAATAGACAGATTTTGTGGGTTTGGAAACTTCCCTGCGGAACAGATTTCACGAATATGTTCAGCAGCTTCTTGAGGATGTCAGACTCTGGGTGAAGACTGTACTATGTTTATTAAACATAAGACTGTCACAATTGAGCGGGACAAAGTAACATGCCACTTTAACGGTACCCTGCACTGTCTTTCAAGGAAAGTAAGCTGTAGAGTTTAGAGGAAAGAAAACGATTAAACGTCTCCTAAGAAAACATATGTGTATACGTGCCGCTGTACGTTTATGCGAACGGAAACGTTTAAATACGTATACGTGCTGTTGAACGTGTTTTAAGAAAACGTTTAATCTGTGAAACTGTTACAAGACTCTTCTTAAGAAACCGTTTAACATAATCTGTACTCAGCTCCGGATCCGCGCCTGGCACCTATACTTTCGGTTTTGTTTCTGTGAAATCAAAGAAACAAAAAGTGCAAATTTTGTTCACTATGTCAACTGCGCTGTAGGCAAGACAAACGCTAATTACACGACTATCCAACTTTGCTGTTTGGCTTTTCGGACTTCGCAGATGTTGACTCAAAGGAAGTTCGAAATGGTAACTTGTAATTAATACATCATTTTAAACTAGTCGGCTTTTTCCTTTTCACGAACCGTCGAACGCGCTGTCGCGTCGCAACGATGGCAACGTCCCATGGATAGGGGTAAGCATTATACGATCGATACGATAGGCGGTCGCGGTCTTTTCGTCCTGCGTCTGCTTGCGATAATTCTCCAAACTCCAATTTCCTTCTCGCTCGGGAATATAGGAGTCAGGACATCATATATTTGAGTGACGGCGAAAAAATGCTAAATATTTACACGCTGAGCATCTTCTGATTGGGTAGAACAGCACAGAGGAATCAAGTCATCGCTGGCTTTCTATGTGCAGATAGTGCACTCGAATAGACCCTTCAGAAAATCCCATGATTCCCTGTCGTGACGGACTGTGGGAACTTGCTGGAGCGCGCACTCAGGGAGGGAAGCGAAGTGTTTCGGAGTCAGGTCGCCATGTTAGTGTACCTTGGCGAGCTCCTCCGTCGTGTGAATTCGCCTTTACTTCTGCGTACTCATTCACATAAACACAGGTAAGCACATTCCGCTATACCTCTGTTTTAACATGGGAAAGACCGAAGTTGTTGCTTAGGTAGCGGACGCTAATGTATCACGCCGTTCTCGATCACGTAGCGACGTATCTTCCTGATTGCCATTTGCTACATGACCACACTGCATTAGCTACGGTTGTTTATAGTATGTGAACATGGGATGTAATAGCGCAAATGTGGTGCAGTAATGACGGTGGTGTCCGTTGGGAAACGAACAAACGTGTGGTTCGTTATGTTCGCTTGTCGAGCAGACCCCCTTTGTTTCGAGTGATGTCAACTAAACGGACATTATGAGCATCTGAAGGTAGATTGATGAATTGTAGCTACAGTTGGTGACTCGTCACAGCGGGATGTTCCTAAAACATTCGTTAATGTAGAGTTCGAAGGCTCAAGGTAGCTATTTTACATATTGTGTGTTACGAATGGTGTCACCGTCAGGCAGGAAACTAACCAAGAATAAGCAAGTATAAACTTTTTGTGATACTGCAGCACAATTAAATAATGCAGTTCGCCGGCTTTTGGTTGTTTCTTTTTGACTTCCTTTGAAGAGAGACATTTCCCAGGCATCTGGCTGAGACAACACTTTCAAAGTTCTGGCAATCTGTCTCTCATCATGAGCACTTTCAATGTCTACAACCGCACATTGAGGTACTAACACTGCTTTTTTTCTGCCTTAGCAATGGCGCCAGTGACATCTTATGGATGCCAATGTTGTATCCCAAGCTGCAAGCACATTCAGATGCGCAACAGGGATGTGTCCTACCACTCTTTCCCGAAAGATGCCAGTCTCCGCGAGCAGTGGATTCAAGCCGTCATCCAAAACACAGCGTTGCCAGAATTGTGGCAGCCCAAGCCCAGCCACAAGATTTGTGGTGCACACTTCAATGTCTGTGGGAAGAAACAATATATGGACAAGGTGCCACGGTTCCTGAAGCCTGGCACGTTCATTCAAACATGTGCGTACAAGCAATGTCGCCTTGATGTATAACACGATTTCCTGCATCATATACCAGTGCTCGCATACTGGCTATACTTCATATGTGCATATGTGATTGTCACTGCAGGTCCATCTCAAGTTACCCAGCCTTCCCCTCTGGACGTGTCTGTGGAGGTCACCGTGGAAACCTCCTCCGAGGAAGTGTCCAGCATGAGTCTCGAAGAAGATGCATTGTCCTCTGAGCCTGAACACTTCTTAAGTCACTCTGACTTTGTTGATGAGACAGAAGGTAGGTATTCATGCTGGCGATGAAACTTCCCATTCATCATACTCGGAATAAAGTTGTTGTTATTTGTATTGATAACTTGTGGCAACGTTTTAGCAACAAAATTAACTTTTAGACACCTAAACTTGAGGAAAACAACTATCAAATACGCGTATGTAGGCAGAAGTGCAGGGGGGCTGGTACATTGCAGACGACAAAAAGATACTGAAGAGAGGGAGAACCGTCTTGCATCACTTCGTTGAGTACTACCAAGCCCCTGGTGGCCCTATCCTTGAGCTCTGCTGAAACATGACCAAACGGGTGTCCAACGTGACGGGCTAGATTTGTCGAGCTAACAGAATTGATGGCTCATACACAGA
This sequence comes from Ornithodoros turicata, assembly GCF_037126465.1. Lineage (NCBI taxonomy): Eukaryota > Metazoa > Arthropoda > Arachnida > Ixodida > Argasidae > Ornithodoros > Ornithodoros turicata. The sequence continues at coordinate 30,129,776 of NC_088210.1, forward strand.
GAGGTCTACCGATAAAATCCGCCCATCTGAGTCCAAGCTGACCAAATAAACATTTTCCTCTGGGTGGAAAGCACACGATACTAACTTAACTTAAAGCAAGACGGTGCACGCCGCGCACAATCAAAACTAGTGGTACCCGTGAATATTTATTGACAACGAGTCATCATTGTTAGCAACCACAGTTTTCTTACTAATCTTCACTTCAGTGAGAAAGTATTTCGTTCTTAATACTTACCCCATGTGTGTAATACGGTCGTATTCGTTGGAACGCAATATCCTCCTTGCAGCAGCGGCGTCCGTGCGTTCTGACTGGTAAAGCCATGCCGACCGGAAAGAGCCGAGGTGGAGGAGAAAAATCTAAACCGGTTTCCCTCTCTCCCATATTAGTAACTCCCTGTACTGCACTGCATCGCTAGGCATCATGGGATTTTCTGAGCTGGTCTATTCAAGTGCAGTGTAGATGTGTCGAACTTCTTTGAAGTAGTGAAGTGAAATCAGTCTTCTTATTCGAAGGGCGAACCATGCCGTCAGGAGGTTCCACCTTCATCAAGGAAGAACCTCACAGCACCACACCTTCTGCATTACCTGGAAACCGTGTAAGCACTCGAGAACCGACGGCAAGCGATTATGCTGGTGGGATTTTTTTAGGAATTTGTACTAACCCAATATTTGCTTGACAATGTTCGATCTTTGCGATTGTGTGCAATTAAAACTGGAAAAAATGTTCACCATATCCCCCGCAAACACACACACACAAAAGTGCAATGAAAAGTTTATGCAAAGCTGAAATCTTTTTGGGTGACACAGCTGATGCTGAGCACAGAGATAAAAAAAGAAAAGAGCGATGAATATGAACAATTTTTCTTCTTTTTTTTTTCATTTTTTCACCTACCATAGAAGTAGTGACTGAGAATGCCTTGATCAAATGTGAACCCCAAGACACAAGTTTCTCATGTCTTCTAGGAAGTCATGACAGTTCAGGTGAGAAGCTCCATTGCTCCATAATGTAACTACCTGTATTTTCTTTTAAGAGTGAGCATGAAAGCAGCTCCTGCAGCTCTTCCAAACGCTAGTTATCTCTTGAACATGAGACAATTGATGTTCTGAGGCTGGAACACATATAGAAAGGAAAATACATACAAAGCCTCAAATGCCTAAGAAATTAATGATGAAAGATCCATCTTTCATCGCTAGTATCTCTGTCCACTTCATGTTCAGATGTAGAATATTATGTTACGAAACTTCCCTACACGGTTCATACAGGTTCATAGCCCTTCTATGGACAAAGAAAGAGAGAGGAATTCCCTTCCCAGCAGTTGTCTGCACTGAATCTTCAGCATCATGCTTGAGAACCACCTTCTGAGCATAAAATGTTACAGGAACATCCATGATATTGGAATCAAGCCAGACATATATCATTTTTCTTTGCATGTTTCTCAGGAATATTGCATATAAGGTCGCTTATGTTAATACACAGAACATGTGCTGTACAGGAACAAAAATGTGGTTAGCTATGCCAAATATTCTGGGAAAAAATGGGAGCTACTATGGTTCTAAGTCAGGCCTGGTAACAGAGGCAGCTCTTTAATACATTGCTCCAGTTTTAAAAGTGCTGAACAGAAAGACTAAAGCAACATGGACTTTTCAAATTTCCTTAGAAGCCGCGATGGCTGCTTATGATGCCGTCCCCATCAAGACAGAACCCTACAACACCAGCTGTCCTGTTTTACCGAGAAGTCACGAAAACAAGGATGAAGCTAAGACAGACCAGCATCCAGGTAGGATATCTTGTTAAAAACGAGTTCACTTCACTTCTGCACATGATAGAACATGCATGGAAACATGTACCTCACAGGAAATACAATATTACACAGTGTAGGGAAACTTGAGAGGACTTATTCCTTGTGCACTTACAATGCGTTCTGAGACGTGAAAGTAAATGATATCATGCGCACTTTTGGGAAGCAGAAAAATCTTGTATCGCTTTGGTGCCCTCCAGAAATTTCTGCAATGGCGAGCCGTTGCTCACCACCACCGAAAAGGAGGCGGGCATCGGCATGGAGTGATGAGGAACGGCTGGAGTTCCTCCAGGAGGTCATGCAGAGAAGGAACATCATTAGAGGCAGGTTCAGTCCCCTGTTGACAAAGCAGGACAAGAAAGCTGCTTGGGAGGAGATAGCTGCTGTCCTCAGTGCACGGCATCCTTCTGCGCTGCGGACTGTTCCTGAGCTGAAGAAACAGTGGGACAACCTGTGTTCAAGGCACAGAGCTATATTTGCAGAATTCAAGAGACAGTCAACACAGACAGGTAGGTACAAAATATATAGAGCCCGACCGTACCCGACTACGCCCGATGTTCAGGCCCTCCCCCCCCCGCCCCCCTCACCATTCAAATCAAGAAAAACTGGGTCTGACCCGGTATCTCTCTGAAAATTGCTGGACCAGGGGATCTGAAGTCATCACAATAAACACCGAACTTTGGAAACTGTGTTGTAAATGCATAAATATGCTCACACAATCTGTCGAGGTATCTGTGCAAGCAAAATTTAACCCGATATTTACCCCCCATGTTGTTAAAAAATATAACAAAAAAAAATCAGGCCATAAGCGTACATACAGGATGCAGTAGAACCCTTCTATAGCAAACCGGTCAGAATCGGGCCATGGTTCTACGAGATCAGGATTTCTATTATTCTGGGAGCGTGTAAAAACATTCATGTAAGGTATTAAAAAAGCAGTGAAAACAAAATTTAAGGTTTATTGAGCCTGATGGAAACGCTTGTGAAACATATTTATTACAATGTAGCATTTGAAAGTACATGTCACAACATAATACGTAAGAGTAGGTTGACGTGCATATTGTTTTTTATTTATTGTTTTCATGTGCCACATACTTGCATTACAAAGCGCTTGGTTCCTCTTTACAGGAGCAGGAGTTAACGTCTCCCAGCTATCAGCCGTAACTCAGGCAGTCATTGATATCATCAGCGACGACCCCCCTCTTATCTCGGGCGTGGAGGGTGGCATCGATGTCCGCAGGTATAAACAACGAATGCCGATGTTGCAAACATTTCCTTTTGATCAGCGTTGTATTTAGTGCTGTAGAAGTCCTTTGTAACACCTATGGAAAATGCTGTCATGTTTTATGGAGAATCTCCTTGAAAAGTGATTCACAGGAACCTAAGTTTGCGAAAGAGGTTGGAGGCATTGTTAGTGTGCTAAGCCCATGTCGCTCAGAAGTCAATCTTTCTGATCTCGTGTGGTGGTACTGTGTGCGAATACCAAAGCTATCACGAGGAGAATTTGTGCCCAAGGCAGGATAAACGTGAAGCGTCCCCCCCCCCTCCCTGACTGCCATCAGAAGCTCTGTAAACAAAGAAAAGAAAACACTTATTTGCGCTGCCGAGATTGTAAATTCAAATTATTCTTCATTCCTGCTTTATACTGCCTGACCAATCTGCCAGGCCCTGCCGTTCGGCGCCGTCTCTGACGAGGGCGACTGCCCTCCTTGCCCCCCCTTCATCGCTACAGCTCTGGTGAATACAGTTTTGAGCGAGCAACTGCATGCTGTTGCTTTTTGTTCTGTGGAAAGGATGTTCCACAGGTATTAGTAGTAAGATGAACACCAGAAATGAGGCAGTAGCAAAAATAACAGTGTGAGATATTGTTGCTACACCCACTGCACATACTGTACCAGGGCAGTGAATTGAAGTTCAGTCTGCGACAATCACGTATAGTAGGAAAATGTAATGGAGAAAAATGTTACACAAGTCACGATCCTGGACAATATTTTACGATCTTGGAACAATTTGTCCGCTGAACTGTCTCGATTTGTCTGCAATAGCGCTGCCTTCAACGGAGACGTCATTGCCGGCCTGCCGGGGCCATTCACCACCGACGACCCAGATGATGATGAGGATGCAGCATTCCGGGCTACCGTACCAGAGGTTGGGCTCCATGAGGACGACAACCTTGCGTTGACGCAGCAGCAGCAGGCAGGAGCGGGCGACAGGGCCCCACTTAACCTTCTTGCTGACGGTGGAACCGGTACAGGGGAACCCCAGACATATTCCCAGCAAGGCAGGAGCGACACCTATTCGTCAGCACTACGCACTCGGGCAGAAACAGCGAAGCTAGAGAGAGAACTCCTCGCACTAAGACAAAGGGTTGCGTCCGAGGAAATGGAGACAAATCGTTTAAAGCAACAGACGGAACTTATGAAACAGGAAACTGAGAGGCTGAAGCAGGCTAGGATACGGCTCGAAATTGATCGTTTGCTGCAGCAGAAGTAGCCAAGCCAAGCCGTTCTGAACGGGGCGTAGTGTCAAGTATTATATTTTAAGTTAACTATCACTTTTCTTTCACATTCATGCTTGTTTGCACACCATAAGTTTCCAGTTCTCATCTTCGTGCACCCTCACAAGTGCTCTGTGTGTTCCATGCAATCCTTGCTTTGTGCACAATATTGTACAGCATCTACATGGCTATGTGTTTCTCTCATCTTTATCTCATTCTCTCTCTTCTTTATCTCATGGCTATGGCTATGTGTTGTTCTCTTCTTTTTATGCATAGCACCCTTCATAACCGTTATGTGATTCCGACAATGCTTGTGTATGTTCTCTAAGGCTGATATATGTGTTCATTACGCTACTCCACTTCAGCCAATTATTTCTCCAATTAGCCAATTATTAATCTCTTAGAGCACTATGCTAGTAACATCAAGTTGGCTTCTGTTGCTTTTCCACAAATACATTGCGAAAGTAGTGGTGCTGTGGGAGTTGGGTACATTAGAAAATTACACTGTGATGAAGGAGGGAGCAGTACAATAAAACTTCACCATTTGTGCCCAATTCGGTTCTCTCTTTAAGCTGAAAATTACAAAATTTACGCAGAAATGACATGGAATAACTTTCAAGTAGGCCTTGCGTCTATCTGAAAGCATGGAAGTACCTTGAAGGAGTGGTAATTGTGCATGAGTGTGTGTAAGTGCTTCCCAAGTGTCATTCATTAGCGCAGTAAAACCGCGACCATCGACGATGTTGTACGGGTGTGCTCATCAGCGCGACTTTCGCGTTCAACACTTTTTTCATTTCACGGCGAAAATCTGCGCGCGTCTCAAAAAACTGTCGCGCCGACGCGCACGGGCCGCGAGCAGAATCACTCCGTGAAGAGGGCGTATCAGAGAACCGGAGAACGTAGTGACGTAACGTGGTCCCCGGGCACGTGACGCAGAGCGGCGCGTGAGTTGAGAAGACACACACACACACACACAAAAAAAAAGGAAAGCAGCGGAACTTCCTTACGGCACGCGAGGGTCGAGTCGGCCGTACGCGTCTGCTTTCTCAGACTGTTTTTGTAAATTCGATTTGCAAAAATTGATTACTTCGATTGTAAATACATCGCAGAGCGAAAATGTTTCACACGGTGGCTCCTTATGCACAGCTTGACGAGCGAGGGACGGGGCACTCGTCGAGAGAGAGAAGAAGAAAAAAAAAAGGGGGGGGGGGTGACGTGGGGATGGGAACGCGATAAAACACGTGCACGGCGCTCTTCGCGCAATACGTGAAGGCCGTGGTATTACGTCACCCGTAATGTCACGTGCCCGCCGTTTTGAATTTCCCGCCACTCGTTAGGTCGTAACTACCGTAACGACGACGTAAGGTTTGGGAGCCATGGTTGTGTCAGTTTATTCAACTCGCGCGAATCGGTGTCGTGACGTATGAGAGTCATCGTACGTCATCGACTCGCATCGAGAATCGCCTAGGGCGATGACGTCACGAGAGCCGCACCAGGGCATTTTCGGCCTGCAAGAGTAGACTGTCTCGGCTCTTGAGTTGCTAGAGTCCAATAAGCGAACACAACCCACCACAGTTACCACATTGCTGCTTTAACAATGGTTACTTTAGTTGGTGCGACCTTGAAATAAGTCTCTTTACGTGGACGTCAGTTTTATTTTGCAACATCACGTAAATATTGCCCCTCGGCTTTTCTGACCTTATTTCACGGGTATCGTTCTCGTTTCGATCCGACCAGCGAGCTGGAGAACCCTGCCATGACCTCTGGGCGCAGGTTAGCGAGTCTCCGCCAGCCTTCCGTGCTGACCACTTCCGCAGCGTGTGCACTGATGTAGTTCCCCGCCGAGATCATCAGCTCTGGTACACTGTAAGTAGCGGCTAGAAGAAACACGTCAGCCACGTTTTTCGCCGACAGCTCAGACTTCATCCACTCGGCGCACATCGTCTTAAGCAACGGCATTTGGTACTTGTCGGCCGCTCGCAGAAGGTCGTTCATCACGCTACCAATCCCTGTCGCCTTGCCCGTGTACATGTACGCCAGCATTTTCTCCACCGCATCCGGCTTTAGGTCTTCTATAGTCATTCTGTCCTCTTGGCTCTCTTTCGAAGGGCTTACAAGCATGGCCAGGAATACCGGTGACCGCGCTGCCAGAACAGCCTTGTGGACGCGAAATTCCTTATTACCTGCGGAGATTACGAAGTCGCTGAACTGTCCGGTCCTATAGAGACGATTAAAGTCGTCCGTAAAGTCGCAGTCTTTCTCGGACCTGACCACGGGGGCAGTGGCGTACGCGGTGTGGGAGATTTCACCCAGCACAGTAACTTTGCAGACGATCGTGAGCGCGTCGTCGGGCAACATTGAGGTGGCCGTATTCAGCAACTGCTCCTTATTCAGGAATTTGGGAACGCCACAGGTTGGTTGTTGGGTTCGAAACTCTGCTTCGACGGTCGTCTGCGCGGCATGGGTTCCGTCGTCCCGGATCAAAGAGAATTCGGCTCTCGCTCTGAAGGACCGCGCTCTACGAGACGCGAGTTTCAAGTACAGGCTCACCCAGCCTCTCGCCTCACAAATTCCGTTCGGGTAGATGAGCAATCTCCAGGACGTGCGGGGATCGTCCGGCTGACAAAACGTGGAACTCTTCATGCATCCCTTGTATTCTGCCAGGTGCGTGTTGAAGTCTTTGATGATCCACCTGTGCAGGCACGTTGACGTCTTCATTTGTGTGACGGTTCCGGATTCGTTTGGCGGAAATGCGGCTTGGTATTTGTTTTGCGGCATCTCAAGTCCGGCGGAGATCTACTTCAAACCCGGATTGCGGTTTGGACTCGATGCTATCGAGCGTTGTGCGGGCCACAAAAGAGCTCGTGGCCTTCACACAGACTTCTACTTCTACAAAGACATGGGGAATTCAGGGGAATGTGAAATCTGCTTGGAAATACACGGGGTGTTTCAGTTATTAAATCCGCAGGCTGAGTAATTCGCGAACGGGTGCACCACTCGAAGAAATTTCTCTCTCTCTCTCTTTTACATGTATCTTCCACTCCCTTATCCACCAATGAATTAAGTTACGCTTCGCCGCGACCAGTCGCGACAAAAATATGTAAACCGAAACCAATTAATTACTGCAACAAATGACCCGCTTCAGTGACAGATTTTTTCTCTAAAACAACAACAACTTTATTTTCGGCCTTGGAGAGTGGGGAGTTTCATCGCAACAGGCGATACTCTACCCCAGTGCTTGGTGGAATGGGGGGAATAAAATAACGAGCCCCTTTACAATAACGATCGAAGTCCGATGGTGTCCAGAAATGTCAGAAGAGCTTTGAGCGCAGAGCGTTGCTGGGCTGGATTCTGCCAGGGACCAAGCAATTTCGGTAGGGAGAAAGGGCGAGAGTCCAGCTGACGAAGAGACTCGGAGAGTGTGGTTCGGGAAGGTTTCTCTAAAAGGTGTCCACTGAAGGTCCCAAAAGGGGTATAGTACCCATTTTAGTGCCGACAAAATCATTCGAATTCGATTTTTTTTTTTTCATATACTCGTGTCATAACCTTCATATTGTTCGCCTGGTTTTTGCTGCCGTATGCTGGCGAATCCAATCATGTTTTTTTAGCAATCTTTATGACGTACTTGGAGTCCTGGACCGTTCACCGGAAGCTTCGTTTTTAATTTCGCGCCTCACAGGTAACGACCTATATCAGCTTATCTATATCAGATACCTACATCAGCTATTTTCTCGGTTTATAGTTCTGGCGACGCTTTTCTTTTTTGCAGTACTGAACCTAAAATTTCGGATATTCATAGGGCAGTCACCCTACAAATGAAACAAAGATTTCGCAACTTAGATAATAATATTTTAATGTAATTACCGACATATTCATATGTTACTTGATGTGCGTCGGAACGCAGGTATAGAAATGAACTCTAAAAGAAGTGTCCGAGTCTGTCACTTCAGAACCAACGTTCCTACTCTAAGAACGCGTCGTTCAGAACCAACAGTGCCCTTGTGATGATACAGTGCCTTGTGATCGCAAACTCATGGCTGTGATGTACCTTTGTATCATTAGACAATTTAGCCAAATAGACTAATTCGCCCGTTTAGTACACGTGCGGACAAGAAAACATTTCCAAACAGAAACACAGCAGACGACGTAGGCGCCATGACGTGGTCTCGCCGACGATGACTGTCCCATCGCTGGTGGAGGTGTGACCTGTTGTACGGGAGCAGGTTCGGAAATACGCGCGCCAGAAACCCATTTAATCCATGATAGAATCTGTTTTAGGCTAGGCTAATCCAATACACCCCCATCCAGGGGTGACATGGAGATATGTGGGAAGGTGGAAAGTTATGTGAGGCAGTGACACCACAACACACCATGCAACAGAGGCTTTTTTAACGGTTATATTAATAAATTACTAGCGATTGCTCTACTACACTGTATACAGTGCCACAGGACAGGTTAATTTCGTGGTAGAAATTGAAAATGTTGAATTTTTAAAAGTAGGTTGACAGGGTTGATCATGGTTGACATGAACCGTCATACCTCACGCATTTGCCTTGCATCGGCGTTCTTAGAATTTCTTCGGTTTCTCTTGCTCATTTCTCCTTTATAGCTATAGAAGCCACGTCAGTGTTTGGTTTGGTCTTTGTTTTCAAAGGAAGAGGCCTGGCTGAATCTGCAGTGTCAAGATCCTCCAGAGCTTTGCTTTGCTTGCGCGACATTGGCGTACACTTCGACACGCACTAGTACACAAAGGAGACGACGTTCGAACACGAAGTATGCTCCCAGGAACCCCTGCACTGCTGAAGCGTAAATATCACGCTGCTTTTCCCACGAACGAAACGCGGACTGTTACACAAGTGAAGACGTCTACATGCTCACACAAATGGGTAATCAGAAATTTCAGCTCTGTCCTCTTAGAATGCAAAAGGTTCATAGACAGCACCCAGTTCTCTCACCCAGATTACCCCGGCATATCCTGGAGGTTAAAGCTCTACCCACACGGAAGCGAAACGATACCGAACGGTCTTGAACGGAAGAAGTGGCTAAGTGTGTACTTGCAGCTCGCTGCGTGCGATACGGAGAGCGTCGGGGTGAAATGTGAATTTTCTATCGTTCGAAACGATGGGAAGCGCACTGCGCAGACGAACGCGGAAATGGAGCTCTCGATGAAGCAGCCAACTTGGGGTCACGCCCGGTTCATGGACAAAGTGGCATTGTTGAAGGACGTCACGACTTTGCTGCCAGGAGGCGTGCTGACGATTGTCTGCGACGTTACCATGCGGGGACAAATCACTCACACTGCATTGAGAAATGAGGGCGTAGTCGCGGTCAAGAAATGCGACCTCAGAGACGACTTTTCGCACCTCTACCGGACGGGAACATTGAGCGACTTCACAATCTCGGTGAGCGACAAAGAATTCCGAGTCCACAAGGCTGTTCTGGCTGCGAGGTCCCCGGTTTTCCTGGCCATGCTCGAGAGCCCAACGAAAGAAAGCGAGGAGAATAGGATGGTTATAGAAGACCTGAGGTCAGACGTGATAGAACAGATGCTGGAATTCATGTACACGGGCACGACATCGGAAATTGACAGCATGGCGGAGGAACTCCTGCGGGCAGCCGACAAGTATCAGTTGCCATCCTTGAAGATGATGTGCGCGCAACACTTGCAGTCTCAGCTGTACTACGAAAACGCTGCAGACATCTTGCAGCTGGCGGATACGTACAACGTTCCGGAGCTCAAGTCGTCAATGGTGAGCTACATCAGCATGCACGCTAAAGAGGTTGTCGGGACAGAAGGCTGGCGAAGGTTGGTCAAGATGTGCCCAGAGAGTGTCACGGACATCATCACCTTGCTAGCTGCTTCCAAGTGAGGACATCCTCAGGACGACTTCCTGACATCCATGAGGACAACCTCCGCATGAGGACATTCCTCATGCAAACAGTGCCAAGCCTGAAATGTTGCTTTGAGATATGTGCATCGCATGCATAAAAAAAGTTAAACGAAACTTCGAAAAATTGGGGCGTGCAACGTTGCTTGAAAGCTGCAGCAGCTGCTTTTTAGTGTGCAAAAGTGACGAGGTTGCAAGTGGAGCCACGTGCACGTTTTCTCGCAGGGCCATCAAACATGGCTGTCAAAGATTCCCCCCCCCCCCCCCCCCCCCCCCCCCCCGAGACATGTCATGATTCTCTCCCTCTACGTCTTGCTGAGCTGCTTGACAACGAACCGAGTTGCATACGTTGGACCAAGATCAGTTAAGAGTGCTGTGTATGCAGAAATATTTCAGTTACGAAGATTTGTCCACGAGCAAAGGTGGAGGCACATGTCTGGCTTGTGCAGATTTTGGCTAAAAGAGATGTCCATCCTCCACCAAGATTGCTGAACATTGCTATTGCTTAACACAATAGAACTTTGTCTCAAGCTGATCCTAGGCATGGGACGAGCTCTGCTTAACCTAGACATATTTCAGAGGGGTGGAGCAAGGTGCACCCTGTTTGTGAATTTTATTTTTATTTTATAAAAGCGAATGCTTTTTTTTACAGAAAAAGAAAACATGGCATCCTTTCGTGCGGTCAGACTTGGCCCGCTACATTAGTTGGTTGCTTGATGTGCCTTGTGATGAGCACCAAGTTCAATTGTTAATGATAAGCTACAAGTTCCAATTGAAATATTTTGTGAAGTTATTCATCACCCTTCATCACAGTTGCGCTTTAAAACTTGCCTTTTTCGAGTATGAAGACTGCACCGAAGAATTGTTTACCCCTCCCCACATTCCTAATGGCACATCAAAGGAGAATATGAGGCACTCAGAGAAATATGACTTTTTTTTTTTTTTTACAGGTATGTATGTATTTACAATGATTCATGTGTATTTTAAACAGTTGCAGCCTAGAACTTAAGCCTGAAGCCTGTTCCCTGAGCAGAGCTTCCTTTGTTGGGGATCTTCATGTGAAATCCTGCTGCGGCTGCCAGGAGACCCTCTTCATCTCCCTCGCCCTAAGAAGACAAAAAGACGGCTTGAAAAGGTCGCACACAGATGACTTGGGAAGAGTGCTCGAAAGTTTCAGATCCCCATGATAACTATGCGCGCGCTTCTGCTGTCTCATTGGGTGCCGCCAACGTTTGCCTCCTGGGGATACCATTTGTTGCCGCTAAAGACTGTTCTGTTTTCATTGCATTTTTATTCAAAACGGTAGCGCTGTGTGAACTACAGGTTTTCCCACTGACTTTAATCCAAGCGCCATCGAAATTAATCCATGTGCCACGCAAACTTTATAGGGCATGGATTAATTTAGCTGGCACTTGGATTAAAATTGCCGGGAAAACCTGTAGTTTTGCTTCCATTACACTAACTGAAAAACTGACTTTCATTTGAGAGAAAGTTTGCATTTTAGTGCCCCTTTAATGTCTTTGCGGAATATTTGATAGATATTACAGAATGATGTAAGGCCTTCAATCAATGTGGGAAAATTTCGCGGGATTAAACCCGACCAGTCTTGACTGCAATGCATGACGGGACTGATACTGCTGGCAGTTACATGGCTGAACATGCAAGATGAAAGAAAATTTAATGACAGAAACTCAGTCTAATTTTCTTTGATCACTGAAAAGATGCAAAAGGCTGGAAAACCATGTGGGATAAGTTAAGGGATCTCAGGAGAATGCTGCAACTCTCTTTTGCTTGTTTTCTCTGTCACACAAAGTCCCACACACTTTTAAATCCCACTTTGTGGAAATGTTAATTTTCCACTGCAGAAAGCTGGGGGGCTTTAAATGACTAGGGCCTCGTGTTAAAACCAGTTTTCAACCACTCCTGGTTTCGTATCATAATCACTTCGGTGCAAAACTGATTGCCCATGTGCTATCTATATGCGTTAGTTTTCTCTCAACTGGAGCGCTTTCAAAGATGAACCGAGTTTGTTTACCAGTTGTTTTGCAAACTGCTTTCCACCAGAGGGGGGCTTTGGGCTCTGAGCCTTTCGGTGGCCAAGTTCACTTTTTGCAGGCCATGTTGGAAACATAGAAGGCTCTACAGGAACAGGTGTTTCCTTGAAGAACTCGTGGCGTAGAGCATCTTCTGCTGTTATACGCTGGCTCGGATAATATGTTAAGAACCTGGAAGACAGCAAAAGAGTAGTGAGCAAACCGAAAGAGCACAGGCAACACGTTTCCCCAAGGCAGAAGCAACCCAAGCAGCACATCTTGGCCCAACAATGGACCAATATTAGGCTGGTATTGCCAATATTGGGCAAAGATGTTGCGCTGCTTGGGAAAACCTACAGGCTACTATGGTGCAAATGCCGCAAATCTTAACTCAGCAGTGGCGCTTCACAAGCTACGAATAAGTAGGGACCGATCCTCGTACTACATGTACCCAGACCGCGACTCACTACATTATAGCGACAATGTCAGGCTAGCGGTGGCGCCACTAATCTGCCCGGTTATTGCTTCCTCGATTTCTACAGTACTCTTTACTTTAGCTTACCTTAGTAGTTTTGTACAAGCGGTGGATGTCTCACGAGAGATGCTTCCTTCTAAAGTTGATTATCATCATCATTCTACGCATTTTCATAGGAACTATTGCTGTCGTCTGCTACGGTAGTCGTTTACCCGCTTCTGCGCGTTCGAAATTCAAATTTCCATCGTCCAATCATAATGCAGATGTCGAGGACCGATGAGCAGCCCCCCTAGAGGATCGTGTGGACGGGCTCCTCATTGGGTTTGCCAATTATAACATGGTCGCTATAATCTAGTGGGTCGTGTCCCAGATATACGCAGAAATGCGTCATATCTCGACACCGTCAGATTCGCGAGACAGTCCGGCAAGTTGCGTTTCGTCGGGTTCTTCAAATAAATGCAAGAGGGACTCTTACTTGTTTAATAGATCGAAGCCCAGGTTTGACAAGGTATGGCCAAAACGACCCCTCAAGCTGTTGTAGGGGTACTCTGTGAAGGTCACTTTTCTCACGAGGGGCAATTCCGAATATCCCGGCCAAATCTTTTCGCTCGGCGTTCCGAGATCCTTGAAAAAACAATTCCAAGTATACTCTCACAGTTACTCAAATGACAGAATGGCCTCTGTCAGCTAACCTTGAATATCCTATTGAGCTGATCGATGTCCGATTTTCCAGGAAACAGTGGCTTCATTGTGAGCAGCTCCCCAAAGATGCAACCCACGGACCACATGTCAATCGGTGTAGAGTATTCCTGAATATATGATATGAAGCACTCCCATTAGAATGTCGTTATGGGACTGCATAAGGAATTTAAGGCACGTTCGATGGGGATGATACCTACAAGGAATCTGAGGCAAGAGTTACTTACAGGGGGTTGAGGAACTCTCTCTAACCACATCTGCTTAATGCACTGTTTGCAATGTTGCAGCGAATATATATTCAATACACAAAGCTGGATTTGTCCGGAGAGCTTTCTGCTTTTGTAATAACACACACAAAGAAAGCTTAATTGGCAGACTGGGTCACCAGTGGAGGAGCAGACGGTTGCCATGGGAATGGGAACACCTCGTACCTTCCCGTGAAGAGGTGTGCGCGTCTTTTTCTACAATAATATTAGAGCCTGAAGTTTTTGGGAAATATTTTTTTCTAAATTCGGAGGGTAAAAATCGGGTAAATAAACATGTGCACTAAATTCATGCAAATTCGGGTGAAAAAACTTCCATTACGCTAAAATCGGGGACAAATCGGGCTCAGTTATTCAAACTAACTGTAGCGATTTGGTACAAACGGTGATGTAACTACATTTTCCTGCCAAACAAGTAAGTTGGTGCATTCCTACAGACATCCCAGAGAGGGCAATTTGCCTGGTAAAAATCGGGTTTCACCCTATAGAGGCAACCTTCAATTCGGGGTGCAAATTCGGGGAAGAATCGGGTAAAACCCTAAAACTTAAGGCTCTAAATAATATGCATCATACATGTGCGGACTAAGGGAGAGAGTGAAGGTGCCTCTCGCAGTGGCAGGTTATTGGTGTGCAGAGGACAAAACTGTACTTTCCACGAATGCCCGAAAATGGTTCACAATTAGAACAATGTGAAATTACCTTCACTCCCAAGAGGAGCTCGGGTGCACGATACCACAGGGTGACAACGATGGGGGTGTAGTGCTTCAGGGGTGACCCATATTCTCTGGCAAGACCAAAATCTCCAACCTGAAAGGTTGTCAAAGTTTGTCACTTCAGAGCTGAGCTTACACACGCCTATTCAAATACTAAAAGTGCCAAATAGTTCGTGGAGGTACGCATATTTAATGCGGGCTATGCATGATGGTGGCTGACCTTGAGTATGCCCTTGTGGCTAAGCAGCAAGTTCGACGTCTTCAAGTCGCGGTGCAGGATCCAGTTATCATGCAGATGCGCAACAGCCCTCAACAGCTGAAGCATCAACGTCTTCACTTCGCCCACGAGGAAAGGCTGTTTCATCACTTCCATTAGGCTTTTGAGGTCATGCTCCACGTATTCCATTGCTATGTATATTTTATCCATGTTGCTTCCTACAACAATTTCCTGCGGAAGAAATAACGTTACACGCTTACATGCTTTACGCACGCTTACACGCACACACCCCACCAGCTTACATATGCCCCATGTCTAAGGCCCCTAGCTTTCTGCGGCGGAAAATGTACTTTTCTGCGAAGTGGGCTTTCCAAATGTGCTGGAATGTGCTATTATCAGACAATAGACATACAAGACAGTCAGCAGGGGGGGCTATACGGAACACTATGGTCAGACCCGTTCCAAATCTACACGCGCTCGATAGGTATGCGCGCGGTTCTCCTGCCGTCTCATTGGATGCCGCCAATCTTTGCGACCTGGGGATCTCATTCGTTGCCACCAAAGGCTGTTGCTCTGTTTTCATGGCCTTTTTCTTCGAAACGGTGGCGTTGTGTGAACTAATTTTGTTTGATTTGTACTAAATGAAACATGGACTTTCATTTGAGAGCAAGTTTTTTTTTTTTCATTTTAGTGACCCTTTAAGCTACAAGCATCCTGGTGAGGAGGAAAGCACACTCACCCTGACTGTGACAATGTTTGGATGTTGCGCTTTGAGCAAGGTGTTGATTTCACGGAGGGAGGTGATTGGAAAACCTTCTTTCTCCTTTTCCATCTTGAGTCTCTTCAGTGCAACTATTTCATCTGTACACAAATTAGTACACAATCTTGTGACTCAAGATGTAGAGTCTACCCACGTCCCTTTGGATGTGGCAGAAATATATATCGTGCAACCTTAATGACACAAACACAAGCATAGATTATATGTAGGTTAAGCCTTTTGTTTTAGGGATAAACCCGTTAAGAACCTGTGTTTTCGTGCTCACTTTGGTTAAAACGTGAAAATAAATTTCGGAAAGTTTGAATCCAGCCACAAATACAGGCACTGGAGAGTACAAAGCAATGCACATTCTACTTGAAAATCTTTTTCTAAATAGATTTTCAAGTAGATAATTTAGAAAAGCGCTTCTTGCACCTCAGATAAACATGAGATTGTGAGCAGCAGTGCCAAGCGTGACGCGTTTAGCATTCTTCGGCGCCCTATGGGCGGCATGAATTTGCACTTTGGCAAGTTTCGTTTTGCAAGTTGTCAGGGTTTTATCCAAAACGATAACGATGCAAATCGGGGATAAAAACGGGTTTTACTGGGTTGAACCCCAAAACGCGAGGCTGTAATTACACAATTCGCTTCATCGTAGAACTTTTTTCGTGGATCATTCTTGCATATCAACAAAACAAAATATGTGCGTCACCTGCACCGGCACATGTAGGTTGCCCTTACTCTATGCTCTCAAAAAAACAACAACAAAAAACAAACAAGAAACAACAACAAAAAAATGCATAATTGAAGTTGCACTATCGTGTGACAAACGCAGTAAAGAGAACAACACATACTTGTTTGTTTATCTCGCGCCCTGTACACAACGCCGTATGTGCCTTCCTCGATGCGGTTGAGGCAGTGGAACTCTTCAACGCTTCGGCAACCTTGGATGGCTGGCAAGTAAGGTGGAAACTGCGACAGAATGTCGTCGATTGATGGGGTTGGGGGCTCTGCGGGTGCCACGTCGTTCTTTGCTGCAGCTTCTTTGTCGTTAGACTGGTTGTTCTTCTCTGCAGTTGTAAAAGAGCATAAGCCTCTCTCTCTCACTCACTCACACACTCACTCACTCACACACTCTCTCTCATACACTCACTCACACACACACACACTCAGCCATTTGTTTAGGCATTTGTACATGGGAATGGCTGACCATGATATTTCCCAGACATTTTTCTAGTGTTCCAACACTGACAGGCTTGCTCAAATTATACTGGAGCATTGTATTCTATAAATCCTTCAAAAAATAAAAGACACGACTACAAAAGGCAAGATTTGCAATCAATGGAAAATCTTCGGGGTCGTAAATATTTGCGGGAACTAAGTTTGCAAGTACTTTAGTTTACTTTAATATTTGCAAGTTTAAAGCGTGAAGCAGCAGGTTAAATGCAAACACCAGTGCTATTCTAACACTAAACTCCGAGAAAGATAAGCCAGTATATATCAGGCAGGCTTTTAGGAGGGGACACAAAGATTATAAAAACAAAAACAAACTGTGAAGAAACTCTGCAGGGAAACCAGCCTGACATGCGCACATCACACAATCAAAGGTTACGATGTGAGAATCTACGTAACATCTTGCACAGTGGATGCATTCAGCATGAATAGACGCTTGTGTTTTGGAGTTTTATGTTTTCCGAAAATTAGGGGTCAAAACTGGGTTTTATTTCGGGAGCTGTAAAACAGGGTAAAGTCGATCTATGTGGGTATGTATTGGGGCGAAAAGCAAATTTTGGGGTGGGACATAAATCAAGAGCATGTCCCACATTTTGGACGAACACAAGATGCCGAGCAGCTGTCCTGAACGCGCGGTGCTTGGCGTTCTCCACAGTCTGCGTCGGTGGCTGAATTTTTTGGGCGAATTTTCGGGTCTTACCCAGAGTTATGACTTTCGGGTTTTACCCTAAAACACAAGGCCTTAACTATGATTCACTATGACCCCATTTCACCAACGCTGGTTAACTCTGAACCGAGATCAAGGGTTGCAAAAACTAGTCAGCAATCAATTCTTTTTTACAAGTGTTAGTTGGTGACACGATGAATGTTTCAGTGACAATAAATCCCTTTAGTGAAGCAGTGAAGTGAAGCATTGGTGAAACCGGGCATAAAAGCA
Organism: Ornithodoros turicata; assembly: GCF_037126465.1. Taxonomy (NCBI): domain Eukaryota; kingdom Metazoa; phylum Arthropoda; class Arachnida; order Ixodida; family Argasidae; genus Ornithodoros; species Ornithodoros turicata. The sequence goes on from NC_088210.1 coordinate 30,147,287, forward strand.
ACAAACTACATCAAACATAAGCACCTTCATGCAACAATACGTAATGGAGGAGGGAATAGGGACCAAATAAAGAAAAAATAGCAAAGGAAGCACCGTTATGAACATAGCTGCAATAAAACTTCAATATTAGTGAAGCATTGCCATGCCATGCCATGCACAGTAGGGACAGAGCTCAAGTTATTATACCACCAGGAAAGCACGAACATGAGCAAGAGGGTAGAAGCCATCCAGAAACATAAGAAAAAAGCAGCTTCCAACACAGCAGGCATGGTTACCTGAGGCATCCCCATCAACCTTCTCTTCTTCGGTGTTCTTATCGTCATCCTCCGAATCAGTGCTGCTACTGCTATCTAAAAACGTAAACATCTGTTTTCAACGTTTGTTGTTTACCTCTCTCTCTCCTGCGACAAGTTCCTACTACGGTACCGGGACAATCACAATATACGCAGCATTACTGCGAGGCCATGCGGTGGAGCTCGACCTTGCAAGACTTGCATGTGCAAAGTAAGCTGGGAAGAGGACGTACGCGCAACGTACCGTCAGAGTCACTGCTGGAGTCGCTGGTCGTGTCAGACGACGTCTTCTCTGAATCCTCCTCGTTTTCATCATCGTTCGAACTGGTGTCGTCTGCAACAACCGTCTGCGCCACATTATTTTCTGCGGCCTGAGGGAAGGTACGCTGTTGCGGAGGGGAGCTGGCATCGTCTTCCTCTGAAAAGGCACCGGTCAAGTCGTCACGTGGTGCGTACAGAGAGGATTAATAAATGTGAATACGCTGCCACAGAAATAGCGACAATCGTTTAATTTTTGAGTCGTAGGACAACAACAACAACAACAACTTTATTTTTATGGTGATGAATGGGGAGTTTCATTGCCAGGGGCAATGCTCTACCCCATTGCTTATGGTGATGCTGAGGAATGAAATAATGAGCCCCTTCACAATAAGGTTTGAAGTCCTATGGTATCCAAAAATGTCAAAAGAGCTTTGAGGGCAGAGCGTTGGTGGACTGGATTTGGCCAGGGGCCGAGCAATGTTGAGAGAGAGAGAGAGGGGGGGGAGAGTTGAGTGGGTCGTTAGGATCAAGCAAACATCGAAGCCTGGAACTGTAGAGAAAGGAGTTTCACTTCTGTATGACGTGGCATATTTACCCGTATATGTGGGAGACAGAACGAAGATGTCAAATGCATATAAGCAAATATTCGAGACAGTACGGAGGCATAAGCGCAGAAATTCGAGCACAATATCGCATATGTTGCCTTTGTGTGAGGAATCTTAGCTACAGACGTTTTAGCTGCACGGTGTTGTATTGAAAACAAGTCTACTGTATGTCGAATGGTATTTTAAAGTCACATGCGCATCAATCTGACAACTTCGAAGAACGCATATAAGCATGCATGCTGCTGCTATTTATCTGCAACGTGTGCAATACAGTTTGTAGGGAGTGCCGTAGGTAGCAGTGGAGAGGGCTCTGTAGTATCAAGCTGACTCAGATAAAGCCGTGACAAAAATACACGGGAAGAGGGAGGGGGGTGAGGGGGAAATAAAAGAAGAAGACCAAAATTCTTGCCCAGAATTGATGACACATTCCTTATATCAGTACATCAATTAGGCACATAAATTGACGATCTGAAATGACAATAACCTTTATGGTACGAATCAGGGTTGCGGAATGGGATCACCCATTCCATTCCAATTCCATTCAAAGGAATGGAGATTTGTGATAATTCCATTCCTTTCAATTCGTCGGAATGAAAAGGTATGACCAGTTCCCACTCCTGGAATGGCTTGGCAACCAATTCCAATCCTTTAATTCCACCAATAAAAGAAAAGTGACCGGTAACCGTGCTGGGTAGGCTAGCAGTGCTATAGAGGAGACTGACATTACCCATCACGGAAAAAGCAAAAAGACAAGGTTATTTCGCCCTTGACCGTGTGTGGCACCCAGACGAGTCCATTCCAATTCCAGTCCGCCTGCGAAAAAAATGCCTAATTCCATTCCATTCCTAGGACAGTTCCCGCCATTCCATTCCAATTCCATTCCGGGCTCTGATAAACCTGGAATGGTTTCGGAATCATTCCAACCCCGGAGTGGCGGAGTTGCTTATGTTGTTATTCCTTGGCGATTAATTTCATATTCCACTTCTTCAATCAGAACCTGAATAAAAAATATCTATCTATCTATTCACACACCCAGTGCTACGTCTATTAACATTTAATTACATAACGAGAACAAAACGGACCAATTTATAAACACATACCCATATCAGTGAGGGGGTCATCCTCAATTTCCAACGAAATTCCCGGATCACTACCCGACTGGTCGTCCGTTTGTCTGCTATGGGAAATTGGACTCCTGCTCCTGTCCCGAGCCGTCGCCTGCTCTTCAGCTTTGCTCACGTACTGTTGCGGCTTGCTGTTGTCGTCTAAAATGGAACAAAGGGGCCACTGAGTCTTGCGCAGACGGACACGGCAAGAGGGACGGGGAAGATATAAGATGGGCCGACTTGCCCCTCTTACGACGCTGTGATTCCAGCCTCCGTTGCTCGCGTTCTCGATCTCTCTGACTTAGGGACTGATCGACGACCATGAGGCGTTCTTTCCTCCACTCCCTCTGTAGCCGTTCTCTGCGTACACGTGTGAAATTTTGTTGCCAATACAGGAAACGTTCTCGCTCAAGGTCGGCAGGGTTGGTTCTATAAAACAAGACAGTTGTAAAAGGGTAATGAAGGTATACATCTAGTGCTCGTGCGTGCATCTTATGACCTGTGCTGTATTACATTGGTGTCACTGCTGTATCTCATGTTGCCAGTAAGAAATGCAATGGGTGCTGCCTCCAGTTTTCCACACACATTCACACTTTGCACACAGACACTACTGAAATGTACAAACCGAGCACAAATTATGTCCGCGGAGGTGTAAGTGTGCAGCAGGTTGGGGTTCGGGATCATGCAATGTGAAGCGGTGGCATGCACTTTCGCAAGCTTGCATAGTGTGTGTACGAGTGTATGTAATGTATAATTAGGGCCCTGCGTTTTAGGGTAAAACCTGTTTTTACCTCCCCGCTGCCCCCGATTTGCATCATCATCGCTTAGGGTAAAACGCGAAAAAAAAAACTGAAAATGAACTTGGCAAAGGGCCAATTCAGCCTCCAATAACAGCACTGGAGAACGCTAGGCACTGGAGAATTGACGCAGCTGTTCCGCATTTCATGTTCATCTAAACTGTGAGAGGCACCCTTTTTTGTTTTTCCTTGTTTTTTGTTTTTCACCAGAAGACCTACTTTTCTGCCTGATATCACCCATTTTTACGGCTCCCGAAATAAAACTAGATTTTTACCCCTCTCCCGATTTTCAAAAACCGTAACGCCCGAAAAAACACAGGGCCCTATGTGTAACGGCCGGTAGAGCAGGTCTTTATGCCACGTATAATATGAATTTTTTTTTTTTAAATCCGTGCAAGCATTTCATTGCCCACCCATCCACTCGGCACCTTCACCTTTCCGGAAACCACACACCACACGTATCTACCGTTGATCTTACGACACCCCGCAAAATTTCATCTACCTCAACGTGGTAAGATGAACAAACGTTGTTCATGCAAACTCACTGCTCTTTCTCTTCCCTCTCCCTCGCCTCTCTGGCTTCCCGAATCCTTTCCCGTGCGTCGCGGACCTCCCTGCTCGGAGGCAGTTCCTTGACTTCCTGCCGCGCGGAGCTCCTTCCGCTGTCCCTGGCGGGCCTCTGTTCCTTCTCGTTCGCTCGTCCTTCCTTGTCGCTTGTGGCCCTGGGCCTCGGCTCCACCCTGGAACTTTTTTCTTCCGCACGGTGCTGCCTGTGCCTTGTCGAATCGCGTTCGTGCGCATCTCTCTGGTCGCGGCTGTGACCTCCGCGACCCTCCCCCGCACGGCGGCTGTCGCGGTGGCTGCCGCCTCGTTCTCGGCTGCTGTGCCTCCGATCTTTTCTGCTTCTGGATGCTGCGCATAAACAGGAGATAAATCTGAAATGTGGGGCCGATGTGGTATATCTGCAGAAGGTTTATTATTACGGTTCTTAGTAACACAATTATACTGAAATTATGTTGGTTTCAGGGTCACTAAGGCAATCTTCGATTATTGAAAGCAAAGGTGAGCAAGTTGCAGCTTGAGCTACATCACGACCAAGTAGATTGTAACGACCATGTCATAATCAGCGACCCCCCATGAGGAGCCTGTCTGCACGATCCACTAGGGGCGCTACACAACGGCCCGCGAGATCTACATCATGACAGGACAGTGGAAATTTGAATTTTGAACACGCAGAAGCGAATGTACGTTTACCGTAGCAGACGACAGCAACAGCTCCTATGAAAACATGTGGAATGATCATGATAGTCAACTTTGGAAAGAAGCATCTCTCGTGGGACATCCATCGCTTGTATAAAAATACTAAGGTAAGCTGAAGTACAAATTATTGCAGAAATTGAGGTAGCAATAACCGGGTCGATTAGTAGCGCCACTGCTAGCTTCCAAATGCGGCGGTGGGTAGGGGTGCCTACGACATGGTCGTCATAATCTAGTAGGGCGTGAGCTACATAGAGGAGCATGCCGATTACATTTCCAGTTACTCTTCATGGAAAACATTAGCATCAATAAATGCAACACCTAACGTCGCATTAACTGTACAGTTCACGAGCAGAAAGTTCTGCTATGTGAAATTCACGTAGTTTTTGCTGGTATCAGCATTTTTTGACACAAAATATCTCATAGACCCTCATGACTAGACACGCAGCAGCTAAAATTAAGTGGCAGCAGCAGGTACTTGCTTGTAACTGAGAAGGAGTGAAAGAAGGTGCTTCCAAAACGCGCAATAGAGAGCCTTCCTCTTTGTACAGATCCTGATATCAAGTACTCACATTCATGTTTTCGTGAGTGTTTCTCCCGTTTGCGATCCCTTCTGTCTCGTTTAGGGACGGGAATTGCTGCTTGTGGTGGTTGAATATTTAACGCATCCTCGCTGCCGTCCTCAGTGTCGTAGCTATCACTGTCCAAGAGAACAGTTCAATGAGTACAAAAACACGCAATGCGGCCAATGAGTCTCACATGTGAGACATTTCTTTGCAACACGGAAAAATGTTGCGCTAGTAAACTAGACCAACATTACCTGTCATCATTCTGCTCAACAAATCCCTTTCCAGCAGACTGAGAGTTACCATAAACGTTGTATCGAGTTTCTTCGCGGTCAATCTCGCCGTCTTCCTCAGAATCGTTTGAGTTCCGGCTCATGGCTGCAATCAAACTAGCTGTGTGTCACGCGACAGAAGCACTTTTGAGTTCCGCAATAGATCATTGGTGAATTACAGGTAATTTTTTAGGACAGGGACATAAACAGGAGAGAATTAGCGTAGGATAAACAAACCACGATCGTCGCCATGAGCATTGCAAAAGACCGTTGCCAACATTTGGCGGCGACTAGGAACAAAAATGTGCTAGGTTGGCGACAAATAAAAGCTAAAAAAAAACTACACGTCAATTTTTATTTAAGATATAACAATACCGTGGCAAAAAGTTTATTACTAACATTTTTACTGTGTAGCAGGCTAAATTTTCATTGGGAAGTGATTGACGTATTTTCGCATAGACAGGAAGCTTGTCTTGATCAGTAGGTTGGAACTTCCGTTTTCTTTCAGAGGGCGTTGGCAGATTATTTTCAAGGCGCTGAAGTTATAATGACGGTGAGATTTGTGCATTTTATCGCGTTAATGGGAGCAGCTTTCATCACTGCACCGTTTAAAATGAAGCACGACCACGTCATCTTTCTTTATCGAGGGCCACTAGTCGAAAACAAGGCCGAGTTACCAAGCCTAAGACACTATCGCCGGCTTGGACGTTTTTGAAGTAGTAGACATCATTCGAGTCTTAATTGGTACACGAAAAACATTGTTCGCGGGTTTTGACAGTTTTAAATGAGCTGACCTACTCAGGGTTTACGCTGGACCAGATATGCTGACGCGCGCAGTCTTGGCAACGATAAACATTTGTGAGTGGCGTGTGTGTACGTGAGACACGATTGGGGAATAACGCTTACTTTTTTCATTGAAACAATCATAGACTGCTGTGAGACATATATACAAGCCGCTTTACGAAGAAAAGCTCGCAACAAATACGACAGCATGTCGCGCTCGGTTTTCACAAACATCGTATTGATATCTGCAACCGGATGTCAATATTGGGTGAATAAACTGAAATACACATGGGCGTCCTACTTATGTGGCACTTTTATTTTTCTTTTGCGGTAGCTGACACTTGTTCTTTACATATATTGCGACATATAGCGCGTGCATTATGCACGTGAATAAGGGTATTGTGTTGCTTTCTTTTGCAGGCAGATCAGCAGCTCGACTGTGCGTTGGATCTTATGAGGAGGCTTCCTCCTCAGAAGATCGAGAAGAACCTAAGTGATCTTATAGACCTAGTAAGAGAAATTATCATTTACGAACCAAACTTGCGTTATTCATTTGTTGTCTTCCTTAATGTGCAGGTGCCTAGCCTATGTGAAGAACTGCTGTCGTCCGTAGACCAACCTCTGAAAATAGCTACTGACAAGAAATCCGGAAAAGATTACCTGCTGTGCGACTACAATAGGGATGGCGATTCGTACAGGTGAACTCTTTGGTCATCAAAGCAGAAAGTTGTGCTTGTTGCTACTGCACGATAACTTCTAGAAGGCGCAAAGTCAAAACACCGACGCAGGGCTGGGTACATAGCATTGTGTATAGAAAGTGTGAAATAAGGACACAGAATAGAGAACAACAGGTGACAGGACAACACACTACTTGCAATTGCAGGATTTATTGGTACACACACAGCGATATAGATACACAGGCACACAGTCGCAGAAGGCAATGAGCACAGTGCCGCAAACACACCCCTCAACTAACATCAAGTAGGGCAACTTCCCGATCTGATAACACAACAGGTGGGCAACATACACATATCAAAAGAGGGGCACAGCTGTGTAAGTTGCCCATCTGTTTCGCTTGTATACCCTTTGTATGTATAAAGTTACAAACCATGTGGATTGTAATGAAGGAATAAGAAGTGCATTTGGGAGCTAACATTTCCAATGACCTCTATGTTTTCATAGTTTGATAGCAGCATAATCTATGTTACCGTATTTACTTTGCTGCCTTTTAACAATTTTGAAGCATAACAATCATTAGTATGCACTTTTGTTGTTCTGCTTTTAGTAAACATGCTCTCCATAGTTAATTGCAAAGCCCCGATTCCACGACCGCTCATTAAAAAAGGCAGAATAGCGTACGGACAATATATAGGAGTGAAAAGTTTTTAATTTATAATTTACTGAAACAAATTTGCAAACTGAAAATGTTTGACACAGTCTCTTTACTCTCCATACATCATTGATGAGAGTTACGCAGGGCAGAAACAACGCTGTATACTTTTATTTATTCTGCACGGAACTGTAAGGCCTGTTCATCCATTCCTGTTGGAACGAATTTAGATCCCCGTGGAGTAACACGTACGACCCTCCCTTGGAAGACGGAGCGCTTCCGTCGGAGCGATTACGGAAGCTGGAAGTGGACGCCAATCAGGCCTTCGACCAGTACCGAGAAATGTACTTCGAAGGTGGCGTTTCGTCTGTCTACCTTTGGGACCTTGACCACGGCTTTGCTGGGGTCGTCCTCATCAAGAAAGGCGGAGATGGTTCCAAGAAGATTATGGGTAGCTGGGACTCCATACATGTTGTTGAAGTCCAGGTATGCTTCAAGATATTATCTCTGTATAAAATAAAAGATAAACGACGCCGACCTTAAGTATGGATGCTCATGAGTCTTCTTTACGGGTAAGACTCAAGTATAACACTCCTATAAGAGTCCTACTCAACATGCCCATTAGACTGTTTGTTGAACATAGTGATAGCAGATCTCATAATTCTGTTCATTTTCAAAAATCAATTTATTTTTAATTTAATAATTAATTCATTTTGGCAATATATTTAAGAATACACTCAGAAATGGAAAAAGGCAGTACCGAGAGGACCGTGTTTCATTTAAAAAAAAAATACATTGCAGGAGAAATCCAGTGGTCGAAGTGCACACTACAAACTGACCTCTACGGCCATGTTATGGCTGCAGACGAAAAAGCCTGGCTCGGGAACAATGAACCTCGGAGGTAGCCTCACGAGACAGGTAGGAAGAGACGACGTTTGTGTTTTTTGTAGCTTTAATTTAATCTAATTAGATCTGAATGTCTGGTAGACCTCTGAAGAAAGCATCATTGATCTGGATATCAATACAGTGCTTGTAGAATGCTCTTACGAAAATTTCAGATGGAACAGGACTCCTCAGTGAGTGATGCCTCACCGCACATAGCAAATATTGGAAAGATGGTGGAGGTAAGTCGAGGTGCTTGATGTGGAAATTGGTGCCGTGGAAATAAAAAAACTGAGAAACAAAAAAACAAAAAATAGGAAAACTGAGAACGAATGAGACAAGGGCGGGACAAAGTTTGTGCTACAACTATCTTATTCTAAACAACTAGAATTACCAGAGACGAGCTCTCTTCAAGGACAACACAAATACGTTTAGCCTCCGAGGCCCAGAAAACGAGTTCACCCAACTCGAGGAAAAGGCGCCGACATCAGGATTTAAAGGGACAGTCCGGTCGGAAACAAGGGTCTTATGACTTCTAGTGCTCCTCACAACCACCATGCAAAAGATTTCGGAGGAAATCTGGTCATGCGATTTATAAAATTTTTTTTTCTGTGCCACAGTTCACCCTGACTAAAAGTTGCTGGATGATCTACCATGACGTATGCAAGTGCAAAGCTGTACGTCGCTGCCCTTGAGGGGTGTTGAGCTCCGCAAGGGGTGTATTTACGTGCTTTTGATGAAATATTGTGCAATCTCACAAAAAATTTAGGGTCTCCTCCATATCTTGGGTGGTGGTGTTAGGGGGGGGGGGGGGGGAGGTCTGGATTAATCGCTGACTACGACCAGTGCCGGATTTAGGGGGGGCAGACGGGGCACTTGCCCCGGAGCTGCCACCACAAAGGGGCCCCCACCAGAAAAGGGAAATCTGTCTTGCATCCCTGGAATGGAAACTTGGTAAAAATCTCTCTTCCGTCCACGCATAAATCTAAAATCTGGCACTGACTACGACTCTTCGAAGTTTGTCTTCGCACGTGCACTGGTTTCATATGCGAGACATTGTTACAGTGTGTTTGTTGACATTGCTGTGGACAGGATATGATAATTTGGACAGGATTATAAACAGTGTGTGATTTTGAATGAATTTCTCATATACCACAGTAATTAGACCTTCCTTCCTACATTCAATCCATATTCGAGTGATTTTTTTTTTATTCACTCAGTGCTCTTAGTACGGAGGAGTGACATGGAAGTATTTGTGGTACGGAGGCACGTGCAAGCATTTTCTAAATATAGTGGTGGTCGACCTTAAAAAAAATTGCAGCGTTTAACGTGCAACGGAATACCTAGTTTTGCCTTACGACATCCCAGAGTGCCATTAAGAAATGCTGCAACGTTTTTACTTCCTTTCACTGTAGGACATGGAGAACAAAATTCGTACCACACTGAACGAAATCTACTTCGGCAAGACGAAAGACATCGTCAACGGACTGCGTTCCGTGCAGCTGCTACAGGACCGCAAGCAGCAAGAGGCTCTTCGAAACGACCTTGCACAAGCCCTCAAAAACCGCCAAGCCAAACAGGAAACAAGCTAAGGATTGCTGCAGCCCTCCAAATTCAGTTTTTCCCATTTCCCTCTGCAACATGTTGATGAACTCTTACTTGTTGATAAAAGAAGCAAAAAGACAAGAACCCATCCTTCCAAAGAGGCACTGCGAGGTGGAAGACGTGGACGACCTCAGCGATAAAACGCAAGGGGTGCGGTGCGCGAAATGAAAAGGAGATGGTCTCTTACGACTGAGCAAGTGGTGCACTGTTTTGTTTTATTTCTTTCTTTCTTCTTATCACTTACGGCAAAATGCAGTAGCCCGTCTATTTCCTAATCTGTGCTTGGTTTAAGCACAAACTGCTGAAGGCATTTGAGAAGGCATGTCTTGGTTGATTACCTGCGGTTGGGTTGCCTATCTGAACATGAACGTGCAGGCAATAAAAGGGTGACCCCTGTCGGTAGGCTGTTTTTACAGTGTCTCGTAACAGTACCAGCTGCGACTTAGAAATCTGACAGGACAGATAACAGTGTGTACCAGTAATCAGATTACAAAACATCCCCCGTGAGTGGCCAAATCTTCAGTGTTGTGATGTATTACTAGGCCCAAAATTACGCATTAGACCGGCTTCACATTTTTTTAAAAAGATATTGTCTCGCATAATGTGTTTGAGACAAATAAAAAGGTAGTATTGCCGAGTCACTGTTAACACTCCGGTCCCTTACAGAGATTCGCGCTGACGGCGATGTATATTGTAACCTGGATTCAAAGTTCTTAAATTTGTTTATAGATAGCAAACATAACAGGTTTGATTTTTATATTACGTTAAGCTATAATTCTCCATTGCGCAGTGCAAGCAGCATAAAAATGTCAAGCAAAATGCCAGTGTTGTGGGTCAAATGAGGTAAACTGTTAAAAGCGATAAAGTCCCAGTACCAAAACTAAAAAAAAATTGAGACAAGGGGAGACAGCTGTGCATAATTCCTTGTCCCTCAATTTCTTGGTCTTTGCACTGGAGTATTATCGCTTTTAACGGTGTACCACCAAGCAGCACTAATTTTAACCTCATTTAAACGAGGTGAGCTTTCCATTTACTGGGCTGGCACTTTTGTTACCTCTCTGTATTTATGTTTGTCTCTATTGTTAATAGCATACTGGCTTCTGTCTTCTGAACCCCTTTTCTTCACCCCTTTTTTGTCATTCTTTTGGTAGTTGGAACAAAGCAGCAAATATCTTAGCGCTTTATTGTACCTATTTTTATTTCAGTTTGCCGCACGATTAAAAGGATTATTTAACGAAGCGTAACAGACATTACGTTGCGACCAGGGACAAATAGACAATGTACATTAAAAGTGTAAAGGTGCATATAATCGACGAGATTCACAGATGTTACAATAAAAAGCTTATATTCCTAAAACGTGTCTTCATTACATTACAAAGGCCTTATAGTCGTGTATGCTTCATGTGACTGTACCAAAGATGCCCATTTCTTGACTGTGAAGCACGAGGCTTTTCCCGTTGGGGTTCCACGAACATGACTTCGCTTGAAATGGTACTGCACAACAAGAATATTGTCAATCACACCTGTTACACTAATATTCCCTGCGGATGTGTAAGGTTAAAAAAAAAGGTCAAGACTTCTGCTTGACTCATGAAAAGAACAGAAGAAAACAAATCTGACTGTGGCGTAAACATCATACACACATGCAGTGTCGATACTTTCATATCTTCTTGCTGTAGCCATTTTTTTATTTTTTGTCGAAACTTATTAATGCAGGTTCATGAGCTTATTTGCCATTTCTGATACCATATGTGCAGCTGCTTCTGGGATACGCCTAACATGTGTTCCCTGTTTTTAGCATAATGATTACCACAGTATAAATGCAATCGTGGAGCGCATGCAACAGCTGACAGGAGCAACTAGAACCCGGCAACAAAATATTTGCAGACGTCGCAACTACAATACTTGCCTCTGCATGAAACCGGCATGGTAGTGCAGCCTAAAGGTGACCACAAATGAAAACCCTTCGTGCCCGTACAAATGGCAAGGTACTCCGCATGACCAGCCCATTTGAGTGCTATAATGTAGGTGAGAGAAGAAGAAATATTGTGTACACAAAAGTATAGAAGCATAGTAGTTACTCACATGTTACTGCACTTGCATTGATCACTAGAGATACACACCGTGCACTTTCGACTTCGATTACGAAGACCACTGTTGGAAACTCTCCTGCGGACAAAGTGGATTGCAAGATAATCGTATTATATTCGCACCCTTTCCCCACTTGGAATGCGATGCATTGCCAATTACTTTTTTTTTAGTGAAGACAGCTTAAGATAATGAAGTTCAAAACAGACTATTGCTCTTTGTTGGTAGCCTGAAGCCTGCACACAGCACATTATGTGGTACACGCAAAATAACAGACATAGAAGGAAAAAGGAAAACGGTATTTAATGTAATGTACCCACCGCTCGTACAAGCTATGTGTTTTCCAGTAGCGCTGAATTTCACAATAGTGGGTCGCGACAATTTCTTGAGTTTGTCGACTGTTCTTGTCACATTTGTGAAACTGTACGGCCGTTTCCTAATGACGTCGTCTGCGGAAAATAAAGTGAACAATGCTTAATTGCATGTGCAACTAAGCCTGCAATACCTAAGGGAAAAATCTGACAAAGTACAATCCTTACACTGATTTGGTCCATCACTCTGTGACTTTGATGGCAATATGGGAGATCTGTATACCGTCTGCAAGTGAAAGAGCTTGTAGCAGACGACACTATACCAGACATAAGGTTGTGTTTTTGCAGAAATAACAATCATAAGATTCGAAGTACTGCATGACCATGAATATAGCTGGGGCAGATCAACAAGGAAACACAAAAAATAATGTAAGAAAAAAAAAATCTTACAATGTCTGCATCTACAATGACGTCTGGCACACTCCACTCAAAGAGGCTGTCCCACGTGATTGCATCGAGCACCACAAACTGAAAACGAGTACGTGCTTATTTAACATGCTAACCAACTAGCCACAGCGGTGCATTTCCAACCTTGTCGCAATGTCCTTCAACAAGAAGTAACTGTCCCTCAGGATGCCAGGATACAGACTTTATGCCGATGAGCTCAGACTTTGCATGGTAGGTTGCAAGCATGGAGCCTGAGGTATCGTAAATGAACAATTTGAACTGAAACAAGTATATTACGCAAATAAATGGCACAAGCCAACGGCTGTTCCTTTAAAATAAGGAAAGAGTGCCATTACTTACAGAAATAATTGGTGCTTCCCAAACACACAGAACGTCTCCATTTGGTGACCATGCTAAACCACCCATGTCTTCCGTTGCAACTTCGAAGTTCTGGTCGGCATTTATTACAAAATAGAAAGGAAAATAGGTGGCACCAAATGTGATAAATTTACCATGAACTGCATAACACTGCAAATGCGTACGTCACCGCAGGGCAGTTGACAGATCAATCTGTGTTGCAAACCTTGCAAAGGTCCCATTCTTCGCATGATATAATACTGATGAAGTCCTTCGAATCCCTATATTCTGCTACAGCCAGTACAGTCCCGCTTGGGCTGAACGCAAAGCAATCAATGAACTGCTTCGTAGATTTCAAGTACGAAATTGATTTGCTTGTCAGAGACCAAATTGTAACACGTATCTGCAAAGACAGAGTGAGTTTCCTCAAGTGAGCAAGAATTGCTGAAGGAACGAAATTAGGATTAAGATACTTTATCACCTGGAAATCAGAAGAACTCAGGACATGACGACTGTCGGGGCTCCAGCGAGCAGAACTGAGGCCCATAACGCCTTCAGTTATTTTGCACCTCCATTGAGGATCTTCTATTGACCAGATCTAAATTGGGACACGTCTATATTGACAAACGGGTCGGCCTTTGTTTTTTTGTTAGTACGCATGCAAACCCCATTTGTTAGTAGGGAACAGCAAACCAGGTCATAGATGCACTGGTACATACCTGTAAGACTTTTCGCTTCAGTATAACACACAGAATCATCGTTGAGTCAGGTGACCACTGTAGGTGTAGATAAGATCGGAGTGACGTCAAATACATCATACGTAACATACGTTCATAATATGAAATCTGCATACCTCGATAACGTCAACATTATCATTGTTTTCAAACACAGCTGTTTCAGGCAAGTCAATGCTCTGCTTGTAAACGGTAACCTTCGCTCCGTACGGTACAGCCTGTTGTAATTTCAATGTAATAATCAGTCCAAAGTGTGTTCAGTATAGAATGAAAAACAAGTATGCAGTTACCAAGTGCTTTCCATCGTGTGAAAACTTGCTTTGAGAAAACGATTCCTTGAACACATTCGAAAAGCTTGCGCTGACCGCCATGCAGCACAGTCTGCTCATTCACCGCTATGAGCCGCTGTCCCGCTGTGTTCTTCGCTCTGGTGTTCTTATGCGGTAAGACGTAATCTGCTGGAACTATGCCTTAAATAGTACGGTGCATGAAAATATTAGATAATTGCATTTGGTTGCAATACATTTTATTTGATCCATGCATACACTCAAAGAAAATCTTGTCTGATCTTGTCGATCCGACAGTCTAATCGTGAATCCAATCCAATCCAATCCATACGTGATTGCAGGCGGCTGATGCTAGTGTTTTGATAACCGGTGGTGTTGTGTGGTATTGTCAGTTTGTTAGTGCAACTATTTGATTATGAATGCTACAATACGACCTGCACGACAAACAGATGTCAGGTCGATCCATTCCTTAATCCGGGAACTTGCTGAATACGAAAAGATGCCGGAACAAGTAGAGCTGTCTTGCTCAGACTTGGAAGATCATCTGTTCGGATCATATTCATGGGCAGAGGCTAACGTTGCATGCATTTCAACCCCTGAAGCAAAAGAAGTCGTGGCTGGTTTCGTCCTGTATTTCTTTATTTTTGACCCAATAACTCTGGAGCGTGTTGTGTATATGGAGGACCTGTATGTCCGTCCCGAGTATCGGCACAGGGGTCTGGGCCTTGCACTGTGGAAGTCAGTGGCGAGGCGTGGAGTTGAAAAGAAGTGCGATGTACTGAATTGGACCGTGCTGGACTGGAACGAACCATCTATTAATTTCTACCTCAAGCAAGGTGCGACAAATATATCGTTGACAAAAGGATATCAGAGACTGCGTTTTACCGGCGCTGTAATTGATACTCTACTGTCTGAATCGTGAACATTTGAGCACCGTGGAAGCAATTCGTAGAAACAGGTGATAGAAGTATTAATAAAAGGTTATAGCTGGGCGTATGGCTACGCATGTTTCAGACTCAGGCAGCTGTAATTTGTACGACCAACCCTCGATTTATAAATCGAAGTCTGGAATGAGGAGTCCCAGATGGCATACCGTTCCTATAAAAAGGGTAATTCCTAAATCTGCGGTTGCCAGTACAATTGTAATTTGATAGCATAGTAAGAGGAAGGAACTGGGGTTTCAGCGAACACGAGTTGCCACTGCAGGAGAGCTCTGTGCCAAGAGAGACCCGCATGTCTCGGGTACACTCTCAAACAGCGTCTGCTGGAGTGTGTGATGGGAACATGGCGTGTGGTTGCTGACGTGCCCTTGTTAGGTTTTACAAGAGAATGACAAACGTTTCTGTGAGACAGAAAGTCTATGACTTGGCGACGAGGACTACAGTAAAAAACAACCAGGTCAAAGGGAGGATTATTCTTATTGACATAACGAGCACTGCATGAATAAGCAGCATATTGTTGTGGCGTCATCAGTCTGAAACGCCGGCAGAGGCTCTGCTAGGCCTTGCAAATTCCTCCGGAATATCTGAGAAGTTCATAATATAGTTTCCAAAAGCATTTATCGTGAGCAGGAGGGCCAATAAGGTGAAGCATTTGATAGAAAGTCCAGCGAAAAACTGAAAGTATAAGAATATATTAAGTCATTTAAAAACTGAATAGCACCTATTACAATATGCATACCAAATCCTCCGTGCGTATGTCGGCGTACGAAGCAGCAACTGTAATAGCCAAGTTGGACGCAGGCATCATCAAGGAGATGCTGGACGCAACGGTCACCGGTACCGCGAAGTAGAGGGGGTGAACGTTGGACCGTTCGGCCTGGAATAATGTTACAGTGTTTCGTGACACAAGTCGGCGATGGAAATGGAGGCGAATAGTACACTGATCGAGTTGCACACGGAAACCGTATTTTCGAAATGCTGCCTATAAAACAATAGCTTGCTCGGTCGCTCCTCGGCCATTCCTATTGGTCTCTGTAAGCACGTGACCTCTCCCACGGACGCCAGGCGGAGACACCACTACCTAATACAGAAAGCCTACGCGCTCGTCGGCGTGACGTAACAATTAAGAGTCAGCCAATCAGGTTCGTGTTTTCAACGGCCGTAGCCAATCACGAACGTGCTTTCAGCGGTCGTGGCCATGAAGGCGAACCACCGTCGTCTGCGAGTAATGATTGAACGACCTCGCGTACTAAATGGGAAAACTTTGAACTTTGGAATAAAGCGCAAAACGGTCTCAATCTTTCTCAAAACTGATTTTCTGGAAAGCGTCTCGCACTTTTTGTCTAAATATTTAGGTCTGCAAGTCCCAGGTGAGCTGCAATCATTTGCGGGTTCTTGAATTCGCAGAACGGTGAATCGCAGTAGCAGACGAATTCTGACTCTTAATTAAGAGGGAGAGGAGGCAATGCGCAGGCTTTGTCTAGGTGGTGTTTTCAGATACATGCCTGGCCGGATGTAACAGAGGGATGACTTTTTGCATATATACGCTACGTCAAGTATAGGTCAATAGACTGCGCATCTCTCTAGCTTCTTCCTTTCTCTGTGTCTTTTTCATTGGCTGTGGTTGAGTTGTGCCCCTGACTGGCTAGTCACGTGGCCAAAACCACACCCGTTTAGAACAGTCGTTCGGAGCGCAGCTTGAACGCGACTTCAGCCAACGCCTACTTCAACTTACCAAGTCAACTGACATGGGTATTAGAATGCTTGCCGTTGCACTGCTACTGATCAGTTCCGCCAACACAGACGCAACCAATATCAAAACGACTTGATTGATGGCGGGGCTAATGCCAACCATATCCAAGGTTAAACGACTTAAGTCAGCCGATAGCCCAGACACCTGAAAGGAAGAAAAAAAATTTCATTGTCAGCTACCAGTTGGGTTCGCGTCTCACCTCGAAAGCTCGTGCCATGCAAGTGGTGCTTCCGTACACAAGTAACACTCCCCAGGGTATGTTCCCAACAATGGAATTCCAGTTTGCCAGTCTCTCCGATGTGAAGTTCCAGGGGTGGGCAGGAAGGACGAAGAGCAGGATGCACAGCGTGTTGCCGACAATGGTATCAGCTGGAGAACTGCCGAAAAAAAAAAAAAAAAGCCGGAGCACCTCAGACATCTCTCTGGACATGGGACATTTTTAAAACAGGGTGTTTGTTTTTATTCCTTACAAAATTTTTATTAAAAAAAACCTTGCAGAGCAAAATAGACGCCGTTTTTGTGTACTACTTACTTAATACCGTTATTTTCCAGTGCGTAACGTGCGTTATACTGTACTGTAAAAAAGTGCTCTGAAGATGTCCTGCGCGCTATCTAACGGTGCGCGTTAGACGCGGAAACATTTTCCTTCAGAGTTCCCTTTTTTTCTGGTCGATGTCGTAAAAATTCTAGCCTCTTCCAGGGTGTGCTGTGAGTTTCTCACAAATCTCTTAGGGTCAGCTGACAAAGCCGGCGAAAGTGCGCTGGACTTCATAAAAATTAATGATGCTGCTTAAGGATGCTATTGAGCACTCAATCATCCTTAATTCATTTCAGAAGGCTGGTGTGATGGAGAAGGGACGCGAAACTAAATATGTTTCAAATAAAGCATATGCATATATTATACACCGCCTTGGCTTACTGTGTATAGTGGTGGCAGTACAGAAGCTTGTAGCAACATTGCGGTGGGCGTTATACATGAAACTTTTTTTTTCAAATTCGGCCAGTTTTTAGGGGTGCGCGTTATACACCGGAAAATACGGTAGTTAATTCCGGCTCCGGCCGCCACGCAAAAATTGTTGCAGTTAACGTTATATCAAAATATTTATTGTTACGCGCATCATTTTGCTTCCATCGAAATGTCAGAGAAAGTTGTAAGCTCACAGCTTTCACATCCCAAGTTTGAATCACATATTGCATCAGGTGCACGTTCGAAAAGCTTACGAGGTATGTTAGGAAAAACCTTCATGACCTTATGTGAACACGTGGCTTCTATGAGCTGAAATGCATGCATAACTCACAACATGATGTTTTGCGATGTGACGTGACGTAGTCCGTAGACGGTTCTGTAGATCAGCCATAAGGTCGGAATAGCCATTGTAGCGCACTCTCTTGTCCTGTTGAAAAAAAATATTAGAAGACAGCGCATACTTGTAGCCATACATAGACAACGTAGAAACCAGAAATTCGAGAAGTGTTGCTTCACATAAAGGACGCATACGTTTTTTCTTTTTTGTAGATACAGGATGAGTACAGCTTGGGACAAAACTTTATGGAACAACCAGGTTGTCACGTTTTGCCATTGAGGGGACACCCTAACATGAAACACCAGCCGAAATAGATACTGTAACCTGTTTCTTATTTAATCTCTTCCTGGTATCCAACACGGGGCCGATCCGACGAAACAATACGCCAGTGCCGTGTTCCGCAATCTTTTGTCCCAAGCCGTGCAAGACCACTTACTTGAAGACACCCATGCTCTTCCGTCTGTTCTTCAACACTTGGATGATAGCGTACCTGGTGTCTTCGTCCTCGTCAACGTCACTGCGTAGTTAGATATTAGTAATTCGAAAAATACGTACATACGTGTATATTTGTATAACACAGTACTACGAGTATACGATACCAGGAAGTACTCCACAGTCATACCAGGAACATGCATGCCGGTGGTACGCAACGTAACATCATAGACGCGAAGCATTACGCTTATCTCATTCACGAATCATCTAAAGGTGACTTACTATCGCCTCAGGTAACCCGTCATTAGGACGGCCCAACCAAAGGACAGTCCGAGCAGAGCAATGGGTGCCGTAAGGAAGAACCACTTGATGGCCGACAGTGCCTTGTGTTCGTAGCGCCTGTTGGAATAGGCGCAATGGACTGAACTCACTATACTCATAATACTATTAACGACTTACGCTTCGATGTACCTGTCGAGAAATAAGCTGCACTGGTTCCCTCGGAGGTTCGTCACGGATCCAACACTTGCTGTCAGGGCAACTCCTAACATGACGTCCTTCTGGAGCCTAGAGTACCGACTGGAAGGGAAGCAGGTTCGTTTAACTGGAAACGCCGTGGTGTAAATAAATACGGTACTATTCAGAAGTAACAACGGAGTAAATTTGAGAGTAATTATAGCTTATAGTGTAGCTTATAGCTTATAGTCTATAGCTTGTAGCCTATAGACGTGGTTCGTTGTTTGTCGTCATTCTCGTCCTCGCCCTGGACTCGTCTGGGTTCCTATACACTGCAATAATTGTTCTCTTATCATATAGCTTATAGTCCCCCAGATTGCAATTATTCCTCATTTTAGTTCCATGATTCTAAAATTTTCTCCCCAGCGCTGCATATCGTCCCTAAATTTTCGTGCATCTAGTCCCCAAGTGGAGTAAAGTTACTCTCTTTTCTCAAGAGTACAGTGTCACTGCAAACAAGCATGCGACAAGCACACTCTAAGAGGAAAAAAAGGAGCAATTTTAGTTTTTATGTGGACGTATTATGTGCGTATTTTGGAAGCTTTTTAGCCCTGTTGTTCCATCTCCATAGGATCTACGCAAAAAATACATAATTGTTGGCTAAATCGCATTTGTAAAACAAACGTTGTTGTATAGATGTACGATATTTTACCCTTTCTCCCAATCGATGCGTTCTTCAAGAGCCGCAGAGTCTATTAGTGAGGCAGTGGAAAGTCTTCGCACTGCAAGAAATTTGCCGTCAGCCTCTTGAACAAACCACACAGAAAAAAAAAAAAAAAAAAAAAGGGAGAAAAGTATGATCTGAGGTAGTACAAAAATATTTAGTATGTTTACGTGTGTGACAGTATGATTCATGCATAATATCAGAAACAAAGATCTAGTTAAAAAAATGGAAGGCAAACCCGACGTCGTGAGGATTCGAACCCGTAATATTGGGTCAGTTTGGGCCACCAGTTTGGGCCACGTTTATGTCCTGTAGCTCCACACATATAAGTTTTTTCTTTTCCGTACTGATTATGGTCCAGTATGGTCACATGATTGTCTAAAATCTGTAAACTCCAAGACGGACGCACGAAACAGGTCTTCCCAGCACAATTTTTTTTTGTTTTACAGATTTTAATTGCATCATCAACCAGACCAGATTCTAAATATCTTTAGCCATATCAGTACATTAAACGGCTTTTTTGAAACCAAAATTCGGGTTTCTCATTTCATCCACGGCCACCTCCATGATCATAACATGATCATGCTTCGTCTCGAAGAGTAGGGCTACATACTGAGAAAGTTCCTGATGCTGCTGATGACGACACTAGTCCGCCAGAGGAGACGTGCGGAGACAGGCTTTGGCGTAGCGCCTGTATCTTCGGAAGGGTACTCGTCGACCGTGGTTGCCTTCCTGCATGCCCAAGAAACCTTGTTGAGTGGAGGTACAAACGCGCCATATTTCGATGGGATACGAAGAGCGCCAAAAGCAACAGAAAAGGACGACACACACAGGCAGCGCTACCTGCATGTGCTGTCTTTTTGTGTTGCTTTTAGCGCTGTTAGTACTCAGTGGAATACCAATAGGTCCAGGTCGAGGTTATTTCGACATTGCTTTTACGTATGCGTCGAAATCGCGCCGAAGACAACAGGACCAAACGTGGAATGTCTGTCTCAAATTCTGGAGTTGTATCCTGTGTCCTCGTGTCGAAGCCCAGACTTCGTTGCTGGTGTTAAGGACGAACCTCATCCGCCGTTTTTCCCAAGGAGGAGCATACGGTCGCAAACCAGAAGCAGTATTGTGTCAAGAAATACGTATATAACGACGACTATAAAATTCAAAAAAAAAAAAAAAAAGAAAAAAAAGGTCGGGGATCGTACCGAACACGAACCACCTCCTCGATGCCGAATACAACATTCGCATTGATTTTGCGCGAGTAATTAATTAGTAAGTAATTCGTAAATTATGACAATAGCAAACCGAAACCGAAATTCGAAGAGCAGAAAACATAGCTCCATGCTATACTGTGACGTGACCCAGCATTGTCGTCTGCTTCGCAGCCTGCGTTCTCCCTTGCCGGATGCCGGATGATGTCAGCAGTGTGTTGCTTTCAGTGCCCTCTCGCTTCACAGAGGCGAAGCGCTCGTTTCGTAATAAATTCGTTTGAGTAAAATCTGCGCAGTTTTTGAACGAGATATTTCTTACACATGTTCCTGATATCACAAGGGTTACGAGTACGCCACAACCTTTGCTTGAGGAGTTCCGCGACAAGGACAAAAAGGACGAGAACAGTGGAACACCTCAAACTCTAGGAGATCCTATTATAGTGTCGTCGCAATTCCTACACTGTTACTACGTTATAAGAAATACGTATTTATGAAATCTTAACATATTGGGGTGTTTGAATAAATTAATTCACCTGAAAGATAGCCTTGGATTGGCTTCGCCCTTGTCCTGGAATGTCGTTCCAGAGCGTGGATCTGAGAAGGCAGAATCAGGAACAGATGTTGTAGAGCTCATGTTTCCAACCTGGTTCCACAAGTGTTCCGGAGCTAACCCGGTAGGCTCCTCGACATGGCGAGGTTTTCCTGAGACCTGCGTTAGTTGGTACAGGAGAGCACAAGGAAACTCAGGGCAGTATCATGCGGATGATATCTGAACGACCATGACGCTGTAGGGAGATTTTCATCTACGTTTTGTTGTGGCAACCTTGGGATCGTTTGAGGCAGACACTGGGATGCCAACGACCAAAACGGTATCAGGGGACCGAAGGGAACCGATGTTCTCATTGGGGCAACCTCATAGCTTTTATAATTTAAAAGTTAATTGTCGAAAGTTAATTAAGACATTGCCTCAGGAGTTTGCTGCATAAGGAGTGCCCTTCAGCATATACTGTAATGCAACAGTTTTCATCTCGGAATAAGTGACATATCTATTTCAAAAATTCTGTATTCACTTAGCTGGGACACCCTGTATATGTAGCATATAGGAGGCTATGGTTCAGGCATAGCCCGTCCTTGTACTGCATCTAAGGTTCTTACATAGCCAAAGAAGACGAAACAAATTAAACCAGAGGTTGAATGACACAGTGTGGAACAGAATGTTCCAGAAATATCCAGAGCGTTCTAACCTTCACAACCGCGTCAACTGGAGCAGTTGTGGCGCTTGTTCCATTCGTTTTCCTTCTTGCCTTCATCACCCCAATTGTCGAGGTCAGATCCTCCACGTCTTCTGGCACAGACACTCCATTTATCTCTTTTCCTGTTCCTTTAGCGTTTCTGGGATCATCCTTTCGTACGGCAGTAACGTCTTGACGCATTGTGAGAAGCCAATTCCTGTCATCTTTCCCTTTCGCGTTTGACCGTTTCGACACTTTCGCAGCGCTGGGAAACACAGGTCCTGCCTTGGGTTCCGAGATGAAAGGGACACGCTCGCTGGTTCTGACGGGACTATCACAACGCAAGTAGTTTTCCTTTGGTGGTGCTTTCCCGTGTAGCACCGACGAAGAGGTATCCTCTGAGAACGAAACATCGGACCTTACAGTTGGTGACGACGTTGGAGAGGCCAGTCCCAATTCTGACGCCGTTCGACTTCTGGTAGGATCTTTGCGGTTGCCTTCCTGCGTATGGGTGCTTGCTGAGAAGGCACGAGATCGTCTTTTGAGCCTTTCTGCCTGCATCCGAATCAGAACAATGCCCAATCAACGGAGCACTAGCATTGAAGTTATTTTAAATGTGCTGTAACATAACATGGGCGTTTCTGCCGACAACTTTGCGACATCGCGACCATATATGAACCACGAGTATATAACGCTGATGCTATGCGTACTCTGGAATGTTGCTTCCGTATGACGTCGTCTTGGATCTCCTGAACAGCGCTGTTGAGTGTGAGGAGCACGACAATGACAGTGAGACTGGCCTCCAGGACTTGCGTCAGCAGGGCCGTACAAACGAGGAAACTGAATATGAGCGACCGTATGCGAGCTCCGAAATGGTTCAGCAAGAGGAACGCGGCACGAGTGTAGAATGTCGTCGAACAGTGCAGAACGCACGCGAAGAAGTAATTCAGGAACTCCAGATACACCGGTGCCTGCGGTATGCGGAAGGCAGACGTCATTTCCAACGCAACACGTTTTTGCAAAAAGGCAAGCGCCACCTGTGCCACGCAAGGGCTCACGGGAACTTAGAGCGCCTTAGAGCATTACGAGACGATCAGAGGCGGAAGTATAAGAAGAACAATATTCCCGGTGTGTGCAGCAGCAGCGTCAGCGTCAGCTGGGGTAAACCATAACCGAAGCACACGACGGAGCACTGTCCCTCAAAGTTCCCATGGTGCCTTGCGCCGCGCACTTGGTGGCGCGCGCGTATTTTTCAAATCGTCCATTCACGGGGGACGATAAGACGGGAACATAACACCATTCTTCTAGTTCCATAGGCTTACATGCTGCTGACCCGCGTTGACTCCACACTACATGGTCAGAGAACGTGCACTCTTGCATTTCCAACCTAGTTCCCTCAAGCTATCATCGACATACATATTACGATCTCCAGAATTATGCAAAATTACCAAGATTGCCGTCTTCGTGACTATAGCCATATCACGTGACCACGTCACATGTTCGTAAGGTGTCACGTGAGGGTTGGCTCAAAAATCGTGCGGCAGCGTTTGCAGTCGGATCTCTAGCAGTGTTTCTGCATCTATATAGCGATATTTCCCGTGCCACAATTATGCTTGCTTACCGATAGATAGCTGGAAGCCATGTCGTCAACAGACATGACACCGAGAACGGCGAGAAGAACCAGGGGTAGCAGAGGTACAGCCTGACAAGGAACGATGTGCGACGCCCAGTATATATTCATCACCACTATGCAATACACGCAGCTTCTTGCAGCATGCTTGGAAAGGAAAGCGACAAAGTATACTTGGTGCCGGAACACCGAATTAAAACGCGGAATATACTTATGGGCAGACATGTACAAGATTCTCAAAAATGTATTTAAGATAAGATAATCAATACTAACGTTAGAATGTAATTAAGATAGAGTATAAATACATGAAAATTAATGTAATTAAGATTGAGTACAAAATACTTCAAAAAGTATTTGAAATACAATTAAGATACTATTTATCCTTGAGCGCAAAAAGTCACCGGTCAATGCGGCAAGTCGCCGCTACGTGACATGAATCACCTAAACCCCGCGCACTACGCTAACCGCCGCTGTGGGATAGGAGTCATCTAAACACAAGTCCCAAAAAGATGACAAAGAGATACCACATAACTCCACTAAGTATATTTGACCCAGAACAAAGCAAACTTCTAGCATGTCCCTGCTCGGCGAGGTCAGAATTTGGCATCACCATGTCAGGGCACACATAATAGAACCCTGACTGGCCAAGGATTAGTACACACGGGGCAAGATCTCTCAATGGGGACTTCCAAGAAGGGCCAATGTCCGGGTCAAGTCCAAGGGACTCAGGAAATTTCCACTGAACAAGCAAGATAATGGAAAGACGAGACACAGTCTGAGAGGGAGATCCAAAGTATGTATTTAGAGTATTGAGTAGAAAATACCATAAAATGTATTTTAAATAGAGTACAAATACACAAAACAAAAAGTATTGAGTAGAGTACCAAAATACCGCAAATTGTATTTAAAATACAGTATTTTAAGTACAATACTCCAAATACGTACAAGTCTGCTTATGGGCCATCATCTGTTCGCGTTTTCCACACTACACATGACGCTATATTAACATAGGCAGTGAAGTAGAAGGTATCACTTAACTTGACCTGCAAACACCGGGTATGCATTTGAATGTCATAAAAGCGTAGTCGGAAACCGCCACGTATGGCTTACCTCTGCTTTGCCGAGCAACAGCACCGGTACCAGGAGAAAGGGAGCTACGTAGCCCACCACTAATCGGCAAGAGATAGATGAAAGCCCTTCACTTGATATGTCGGATTTCATGGTTCGAGGTTAAGTAACATAGGAAGGACAGAATATCATTCAGATCACTAACACAAGAAGAGAGGACGTGCTCGTGCTCAGACCGCACGAGATTCTTCTCCTTCTTCTTCTTCTGCTGCCGCCCCTATTAAGAATTACCACGACGACAACGAGCTCTTCTTCTGCTTCCTCGCGAAAGATGGCCGTGAGTGAGCCAATAAGGGAACACTTCTTCTTCTTCTGCTTCTTCTTTCTTTCTTCTTCTGCCCCATGTAGAATGGCTCGGGCTCGTATTAGCCGCGTTTACATGAACTCGATTGAAGCGGGTCGAGTTGGGTTGACTGGTTCGACTCGCTCATGTAAACGCTGGCGGGTCGTGCTGATCCCACGTCGAGACAAGTCAACCCGACAGCAGGGGTTAGGTTGACTCGACTCGACACGCTTTGGCTATAGGCTCGACGCTCGACTCGCTAGGCGCCGCTGCGATCGCCTCCGGTTGGAGCGAGTTCATGGAAACAGCGTCGGGTCGGGTTCGACTCGACCTGCTAGTCAACTGACCCACTCCTGTCGAGTTCATGTAAACGAGGCTACGTGGTCTTATGGTTCTGGCTTGAGCAGCATCAGCACCGTCCGGACAGCGAGCCAGTTATCGAAAATTATAAGTTAAACGAGTGAAACAGAAAAAAAATGTTCTAAGTTCTACGAAATTAAATGAATTCAGTGAAGATTCACCACTTTGTTGAAAATGCTATCAACCTCGGCACCTGTTGTTCAGTGACCTTCTACGGAAAGCGCTAAGGGCGTGGCTTCCACTTTCACGCCCTCTCCCCCGTTGGAACACCTTCTGCACTCACTTCTTAAGAAGTCTATGGGGAATTTTTGTTCGCAGGGTTCTCGTAAACCACGCTAAATTTCTACACGAAATAGGTACAGGCGTGTTCCCCTAGAGTTAATGTAGGGAATGACACATTTTTTGAAGGTCTGACGCGGTTCACTGATTTTTGGCGAATTAAAATTTGTCATATTTCCAATACGTGGGAGTCTATGGGAGGTGCAACAAAATCGCTTCTCTCGGCACGCCCACCCGCGATGTTTGGGCCAAAATGATGTCATTCCCTAAAGTAACAGTCGTGGCATTCATTGCAACCAAAAAATTCGACGAGCTTGCTGCAGTTTTTCAGATCCCTGCGAATGAAAATAATGGCTTTGTCGTTCGCTATCATGTTCTGCACGCTGGCGCCGATTACATTACTTCCTTAAACCACGGAAGGGAATGCAAAGCGAAGAAAACAATTTTGGGACGGTGCAGCCGACTCCCTGCGGAAGCGAACGTTAACTAAACCGCATGAGTTCGCAATAAGCCATCTATCTGCTTTTAGACGCAATTTCAGAATGTTTTAGCCGACGCGATGCAGTCTCTGTATCTCAAATTTCGAATTACGAGAACGGAAATTGCTTTCAGACTGAATGAATACAGCCAAGGAATCGGTACTATTTTCGGCAAATCTACCGTTCCGCGAGCCTTGTAAACAGCGATCAGGTGCAATTATCCCGTGCTTCTCTTTCCTCGGTAACTATACAATTTCGTAGCGAAACACATAAATGCGACGACAATCTGCCGGGGAACCGTTGGCGGCAGTACAGGTGCCATACGATCGCAAAGATTGCTTATTGCACTGTGCGGCTATGCCCGTCGTGCAAGTACGCGGTGATTCGTTTTAGTAATCGTGGAAGTTTGAGAAAACTCAGTATGATGAGTCGGCATATGAAACAGTATCCGTGCGCGAGAACCGCGGTTCTATTTCGTCGGAAAGAGCATTTCTCCATTACGTAAATTATTGCGTACGCGGGATTTTGTAATGGTTAGGTTACATCGATGTTGAAAGTTTCGCGAATGAGACAAGCACGCGTTACGATTAAGGCTGCGTATAATATGCGCGTAACAACTGTCATGAGTAAGTTAGTTATAGAAGTAGCTAGAAGATACAGTTAGAGCTATAGCTTTAGTAAAAAGAGTACCTGAGTTACAAATACGGTTGCTCGTTGATAAAACGCAACTATGGTTACAGCTACAGTTGCCAAATTAAAGTAGCTCTGTTATTTTAGAGTTTAAAAAACGAAAGCGCAGTAAATGCAGCTTGCTTTCAAAAACTGTCCCATAAACATGTCCAACTGCTAATGTCATCACTTGCTCGTTCTACGTAGTAGTAATTGTTTATTTTTTCGAAGTGAGCTTCCATTGCTTCGATCCAGACACATCCCCCCCCCTCTGAAGTCGGCCCAGGACACATGCTAACACCCCTTGTCCCCCAGTCCCTCCTGCTGTCCTCTCTCCATCTGTCTACGTCTGTACGGTGCTCATAGCCACAGTTGCTTCACGACGCTAACACGGAGCTAAAAATAAAAACAAAACAAAACAAAAACATAATTTTCCACACCGAAAAGTCGTGCGACAGAAACGCTTTCTCGTTCTAACCGGTTCAGAAGAACGACGAAACAAGGTTTAAAAACTCTTGCGTGAAGCGGTATGACACTGCTCGTGTAACTTAAATATAGTTACTTTAACCGAAAGTGGTAACTAATTGCAGTTAGTTTTCAAAAAAAGTAGCTCGTTACTGTAGTAACTGCCTAGTAGTTACAGTTACAAGTTAACTCGTGATCGTTACTCCCAGGGGCTGCTATATAGATAATCGAAGCATGCCTGCACTCACGCTCGACAAATAAGCGAAATGGGGTCTTAGGCCGGACTCACATGAGCGTCTTTCTCGTCCGTATATTATCCGTTCTTTAAACGGCCCGCATACGGACCCATTACAACCTATGGGGATGTTCACACATTCGTTTATTAGTTTTCTTCCTGTATGTCCGTCTCGAGAAACTCAGCACATATGACCCGTTTCTGAAGGTCATTGGGGTAGGATATCGCCCCGGGCGACGAAACTCTCCGTTCATCATCTCATCGTCTCAAAATAAAGTTGTTTGTCTCAAGAGAACGCATGCTGATGGGCGTGTGCAAGCGTAGTGTAAACGGGCGCTCGTTCACACGAACGTGGCGGTTTTCACGTCCGTTAATAGAGAATTTTGGTGCATCGAACGCCATCGTCTTTGCGTACGTAAGAGATAGCGTTTGTGGTCCCGCGCACGCGTAATAGATAAGGAGGGCTTCGCGCAGTGCGCAGAACCATCGCGCTATCCCTTCAACTCACCAATGGTTGTGCGCACTGTGCGAAGCTCTCTTTATGAATTGCGCGTGCGCAGAACCGACAACGCTATCTATTACGTATGCAAAGACGATAGCGTACGATGCACAAAAACTCACTATTCACGTACGCAAAAAAAGTCACGTTCGCTTTTCTGGACTCAGGACCAAGAAAGTCACGTTCGCTTTTTTGGGCTCAGGACCAAGAAAGTCACGTTCGCTTTTTTGGACTCAGGACCAAGTCACGTTCGCTTTTTTGAACTCAAGCCCAAGAAAGTCACGTTCGCTTTTTTGGACTCAGGACCAAGAAAGTCACGTTCGCTTTTTAGGACTCAGGACCAAGAAAGTCACGTTCGCTTTTTGGACTCAGGACCAAGAAAGTCACGTTCGCTTTTTTGAACTCAAGCCCAAGAAAGTCACGTTCGCTTTTTTTTGGACTCAGGACCAAAAAAGTCACGTTCGCTTTTTTGAACTCAAGCCCAAGAAAGTCACGTTCGCTTTTTTGGACTCACGATACCTTCCATGTGACCCGGCGCATGCAGACATGCGCATAGATGTAAGGACAGATAACACACGCGACCCACGACATGCTGATACGCATGACGCACTCATCGCGCAACCACTGATAAGACACCTGCCCGCCACCCTCACGCACCAGAAATGTTGGGAAAGAGACTTATCGCGTTGCGACTCCTGTCTCAAACGCTGGTCTTATCAGAAAGAAGGAAACGCTGCGCGTCGCGCAGGGGAGAAATGAACGCCACCGACGTCGAGCTTCTGTCACGTTTTCGAGTGCTTCGGGTTATTATTTTTAGAACAGTACAGTGTCCGGGGTGCGATGAACTGCTCCGCACGATGAAGCGACAAAGTGTTGCGTGAAGACGGTCTGTC
Source organism: Ornithodoros turicata (assembly GCF_037126465.1). Classification (NCBI taxonomy): domain Eukaryota; kingdom Metazoa; phylum Arthropoda; class Arachnida; order Ixodida; family Argasidae; genus Ornithodoros; species Ornithodoros turicata. The sequence goes on from NC_088210.1 coordinate 30,176,235, forward strand.
ATCGTTACAGTCGGTACAGTGGAAACAGGTAGACAACAAACCGGTGAGAGATCTTTTCTGCAAGTAGAGACGAAACAAAAAGAGCGTGCTGGTTTAAAATAAACGTACTAAACGAACGCTAAGAAACATATGGACCTAAAACACACGGCACAAGCGTTCCCGTGTGTTTGTTAGCGTTCGTTCAGTATGTATAGATCTTTCCTAACATATATTTCGTCGATTTACGACACGTGCTCACATGCTTTCAAAGTATATTGCATAGGGTATTGTAGTGTCTGTTTGCATTGCTCTGTAGACGGCTCCCTGTTTGAGGAATTGTGCCATGACATCGTGACAATAGAGACTAGGATGCCCAAGGGCATGGGGTTTTATAATAGGGTATTGAAGCGGCATTCGGATCCCTAATGGAAGTGGGTGTCGTCACTTGGCATGTTTAGAACCCAATCCACGTTTTGGGCTTTGGTGTAGCTCGCTGTTTTGCAGGAACTTTTTGCGCCCTGCTCCATTTCTATACCGATATACGAAACACCAATTTCCGTTAAGATGGACTGTATCGGCGGTGTTCAAGCGCAGGACCGTTGCACGCTCGTCTGGAATTGGCCGGTCAACCTTGAACGTCTTTTACGGACAATTTGCGAAGGCAGTGACGGAGAAGCTTTCAAGGCGAGTGGCTAAGCAGAGTTGGTCCTAACGAGATGACAGAACGCGGCATTCCACAGGCTGTTGGTGCATGGTGGTGGCTGCCACTCTGCTGACCACCACCGAAAAACAACGCGGTTGACTATCACAACTATACAAGGGGTGTTAGATTCTCCACGGTGTTTTTCCCCAAGTCAATTTTGAGTCGCGATAAAAAGTATGAGTGTACTGGTTGCGACCCACTTGCCCGTAATCTCCCGCACTTGGAGGAAACTTCCCTGCGGTCATGGAGCACACTAAACAAATATGGCCGCCATAAAACTCCGGCGCTAAAGCTGACTGGGAACAAGGCTAGGTTTTGCAAATGAGGCTCCTGCACATGACGTCACACACAGTCACGTGACATGGAAAAACATGGGGACGCGTTTACAGGCGTCATACCACCGGCCGAATGGGGCAGCAGCGTGTGTTTTTACAATATCCCCTGGTAATAGACGATTTTAAAAAGATGCGCGCGGCGCAAAGCAGCATGGGAACTATGAGGGAAACTGCTCCGTCGTCTGCTTCGGTTATGGTTTACCCCGGCTGACGCTGCTGCTGCGCACACCGGAAATGTAGTTGTTCTTCTTCTACCTCCACCTCTGGCTTTCGCGTGGTGCTCTAAGGCGCTCTAAGTTCCCATGAGCCCTTGCGCGCCACAGGTGGTGCTTGCATTCGTAAAAATGTCTATTGCGCGCATACTGCAATAGCTCACGGCATGCGCCCTCCTACTTGACTCCGGTGCGCCAATATGTTTTCCAATGTCACGTGACCAAACGTGGCGTCACTGCACAGCCTCATTGAGCGAAGTCATCCTCGTCGTCGTCAAAAATAATGAAATTTGCAAAACACATATCGGCCGATATCCTTTAATGTCTTTCTTTTTGCTCATTAATATATGACGCTGCTGCTTTCTGCTGCACCTCAAGACTGCTTGAGCGCAAGAATGCAAAAAAAAAAAAAAAAAATGTAGAAAGCAGTTTTTTAGTAGAACATTTAAAAACATGTAACAATGGTGCAGCCGTGTTTGAGGAAACTCAGGTTTTAAGGAAATGTAGGGGTAGGGGAGCGTTGTTGTTTGAAGAAGCGAGGCAGATCAGGTTGTTTGCAGATAGTAATTGTGTTAGTTTGTGCTCAGTATCTCACTCTGATAAGATACATGAATTCCTAATTCCTTGAAAACACAAGCTAGAAACGTGTCTTTGGAGTGTTATGTAAGGTGTGTACGGTGGCGGATCATTAAACATTTGTTTAAAGTGAAGTGCATCCGACCTGTGTCGTCCTTATTGTTTTTGGCACTGTTTTAGCGATATTATCATATACCGCACCTCTGCTATCGGAAGCCTTGTATACGAAAGCAAACACGAATAAGTCCCTCACAATGGTTCAGTAACTGTGTATTCACACGTGGAAAATCCTCACGGAATATTCTAAAAACGAAAACACTGCTCACAGAGTCGATGTTCCGTCCCGTGTTATGTTGAGCATTCATACAAGGGGGAATATCGGTAGTGCGCACTTAGCAGACGACACTTAGCAGACGACACCTTCAGCGTCTGTCCTGTCGTCTGCTACAGAACGTCTTGTGGCTGTATCGCAGGATATTCCCCACGGTTAGCAGTGTACGTGAACACTGGACGTTGAGCGCTCGCGCTCAGAAAGCTATGACGTTTTTTTCGCGTCTTCTGCTTCTGCGGGGATTGTCGCTCGTATGAATACACGGTAAGGCGAATGTTATTTTTGCATAACGTCATTATACGTTCTTGTATGACAGTAGAACGAACGCCATTCAATGTGAACGCCATTCGCTGGAAATGACATCCATTTTCGCCGCGTGACAGGGTTATAGGTCCTCACTTTTCTGATCTGCCAACTCTAATCCGCCAATTATGGATGTTCCCTTCTAACTTAACGTCCCCTTCGAAACACGCGACAGTCGTATACGCCCGAACGCGTTATACGCACAAGTAATGTCGCGCGCGACGCAGCCATACACTAATAACAGAGCTGAGTCATCGTGCTTTTGACAGAGCCTGCCTTCTTATTTGAGAGGGTTCTTTCCAAGTGACACCGAGCGTACAATATTAGCGTGCATCATTTAGCTAGCAGTCATCAATTTTGCACGGCGAAACTTTGCCGGTGACGCGTGTGTCTTCATTAAGCCTCAACTTGTGCCGGCCGTTTTAACATGGCGAGGTATAGGGCACGAAGACTAGCAAAAGCATGGCATTTGACGTCAGTCGTTAGCTGGAAGTTTCGTGATACATGAGAGTGTTTCGTAAGGAATAACCTTCGTAAAAAAAAAAAAGAAAGAAAAAATGACGGGGTTATGAAACGCAGGGTTACCATGAAACTCGTAAACAGTATAGGTGCAAGCGGAACGGTATATCTTGGTTCGACTAATGAAGTGTGTGTGTGTGTGAGGGGGGGGGGAGAGAAAGAAGCATAAATGCATGTAAAGGTTATAGACTTATATAAAAATAGAAGACTAAGGTTTTTCCAACCCAAACTTTGCAGATTGGTGGTCTGAAGTTTTGATGGAATTTTTTGTGAGCGTTATTGTTCCGTAGAAGAAAAATTAAAAAATCATGCAAAATTTCACTCTATGCATTTTCTATGGCCCATCTCACTCAAAAGCCGCCATCTCTGTGCGCTTCATTTTAATTTTTCATTTCACCACACACACAGGTGGCGCCAGCCTACAGAACTGGACTGTAACAAGATGATTGGTGCATAATGTCGGAATGGGCGTGTCATTATTATTATTACACCCTTGCAGGCAGCGCCGCCTGTGTGGAGTGATGTTAATGCGAAACAGACACAAGAAAAAGTGGCGGTGGTTGTGTAGAATAGGCCATTGAAAATGCATGGAGCGAGATTTTGCTTGATTTTTAATTTTCTTTCTACATAACCATAGCGTTTACAAAAAATCCAAATGAAACTTCAGACATATGGCTATCAGTCTGCAAAGTTTGGGATGGTCCAAACCCCGTCTTCTATTTTTACAATGCGGTCGAAATATGTAACGTTTGCTAGAATCACCCTGAAGATGTCCTTCTTGGTGAGTTGTTTAGATTGTCGTTTTACCAAAGAGTGTTAGCGGTAGTCTTCGCAACCAAATGGATTTCAAGCTTGTGGTATTTCCACGATCATTTACAAGAACAGAATACAATTGTGAAATATCTCACTTGAAAACGAAGGGGGAGCCATAAAAACGACCTTTGAAATTTGAAAAAGTCTGGCTTCCACCGAGCGTCGATTTAAGTACTTCCTTTCTTTCTCTGGTCGGCCGACGTCACCATGCATTAGTCATACCATTCTTGCGCTGTACCCTGACTAGTGCATGTATTCACACGAAGGACATTCCCCAGAATACAGCGGAAAATGCAAAAAAAAAAAAAAAAGCGTCATAGTGTTTTGCTGTCACCTGAGTACGACCACTCAAGGTCATGTCTTCACGTACACTGCTAACCGTGGGGAATATCCCGCGGCACAGCCACAAGATATTCCGTAGCAGACGACAGGAAGGGACGCTGACGGTGTCGTCTGCCAAGTGTCGTCTGCTATGAATGGCGCCGTGTGAATGCTGGACATAACATGGGATGGGGCGGAACTTCACACCTGTGAACAGTGTTTTACGCTTTTCCTTCCACTACAATCTTCTGTGAGAATGCCCTCCGTGTGAATACACGGTCATGGAAGCATCTGCCCGCTGTTTCATTCCATGAATGTCTCAATGAGTCTGTTTCGATTTGATTGCTTTCTTCTTTGAGGCATAATTCGTCACACGAGGAAGAAACAAATTTGATGGCAGGTATACAGTGGATGTTATGCACCGACTACGATGTGCAGCATTTTTCCCCCCCCCCGATCGTTCTCGAAGTCTCAAAGACTACAAAATGAGGAAGGTTATTACACGCAGCTTCTAAAATCTCGTTGTCTTCTTCCCCTCTATAATCTAATCTATGATATGCAATGTAGAATACGCACTCACGATGTTCGTATCCCTGCCCCTGCGTTGTCCCTGTGTTCGACTGCTGGTCACACTGCACGTCCCTGTTTCATGGATATTTCTGCTCGGACTACAAGGAGACAGCGCGTCTGTGGCAGAGCGTAATATAACGTTGTCGGCCTCTCTATTGATGGTACCGACATTCTTAAGCTGGCCAATTTCGCTTGCTGTTATAGTCGCGCCGTGCTATCGTACATGAAAGACGATATATTGGCGTTGGGTGTCCAGCACTAGGGGCATTGCGTATTATAAGCGAGCCGACAACTTACTTACCCAAAACGTCTCTCTGTGGGATATCCGCCACCTGCGGTTAGTCGTATGCGGACCCAGATAAAGAAAACCGACGCGACGCGACCATGCGACGCGACTTACAAACCGAAATTATATAATCATATTTATCAAACTCCAATAAGTTATATCGTCATGCGACAACGTAACCGTACAACGTAAATCTACTCCAATTACTTACTTACTGCGTATTATATTATTACTCGAAAGGTTAAGCGTCCTTATGTCTTGCGTATTCTTTTATTGAGCCGTAGTGTCATAAATAGAAATGAAATTCGCGCCATAAAAGCGCTCCATACCACCCTATACACTGTGCCCCAGACATTGCTCTAAAACCTGGATTTATATGACAGCTGCTGCCCTGTTATGGAATGGACTGGTATAAAGTTAACAGTAATATACGGTTATGCCGCCCCGCAAAACGTGTTCTCACCCTACGCCCTTGTCTAATGTTTCCGGGCGATTATATCCCAGGTGTGCAATTTCTCCCTGCTGAAAAGAGCCCCAGTTGAAACGACGTATACGTGATACGGTACGGCCTTGTTTGTTTGTTTTTCTTTGAACGTGTTCATCTCCGTTCACTCATAGCCGAGCCTTTGACACTTACATTAATTTCAGACAACATTAACAACGTTTGAATATGTACCCGTGTGCTCTCTGCTTGCAAGGTATGGTTTTTTGATGCATTTTGTGGCTGCAAAAATTGAGACGCGCGCTAGTTTTCTCAACATTGCTCATTTCATTCTCAACATTGTGTGTTGCATCAGAGGTCGACACTTGCTCTTCGTGCTCACTCATGCTCATGACTGATGCTTATGTGTGAGCGAGCATGTGCATGACCGTGTTTTGCAGAGGTACGATTGGAATTATACGTGCTATGCAGGATTATACGCAAGTTAACTTCTCCGCATAGCTAGGAAGCATTGTGGCCAAAGCACGCTTTACAGGAGCAGGTCAACAGGTGACGGTGGTGGGGGCGGTTGTGAAAGGGCTCGTCGTTGTCGGCCTCACAGATGTGGGCAACGTCACGACTGACGCCCTCGGGTTTATGTGCGTCTTGGGCCGACTTCTAGAGGAACTGAAAAACAGAAAAGAACTGCGTGCAAACCACAGTTGTCGGGCGGGTTGTGAAAGCTCACAAGCATCGTACGACACATAGAAAGCCTCGTTTCATTTATGTTTCTGGTTTCAGAGAAGCGTGCCAAGTATATAAACTCTTGATCTCAGTTATCGAAGCTTGGGCAATTAATCTCGAGACCAGGTTTAAATGGCAGTATGTGTGGCGGAAAAGCAGTCGCGAGCATGAATCGAATGCGTTCATAATTTTTCATTGCGCTGTCCATTAATTAAAACTCTCCATTAAAAGTAGATGGAGCACAGCCTATATTTGATTAATCGATTATAATCGTGTACCGCGTCATTTTTTGCTTCTGGTATCACGACGCCGCTACGGATACCTCCAACGCTTTGTCTCAATTAATGTCAAGCGTCGGGAAAACATTTCCCCAAATAAACGAAATACTTCTGGCCTCTCGGGGTAAGCCTAATACCCACACAACCTGCACGTGAGTGCGCAGATATCCCTCGCTTTATCCCCAGTCATTATCACCGCCGTCAGTGATATTCCAAAGTTTCTACCTCAGCGTCATCAAGTAATTTTTTTTTCTGTGCGTGTTTCTTCCACAAATACTTCTTGAGCACTCAGCGTTCCGCATCAAAAGATGAAGAAGAAGACGAAAAGAAGAACTTATCGTTTCCAACCGGTAACCTATCGACAACACATCAGTCGTCATACCCAATCCTCGTTTCTGCTTCCTTTCAGAGCCCACTCTGTCACGCCTTTTTGCAGGACAGACCCGTTAAGCCTAACGGCCCTTCTTTCTATCCTTCCCCCACGCAGGATTACGCCCCAATGGCTACAACTCGGACACACACACACACAGGCGTGCGCGCTTTCTCTCCAAAGCACTTCATTTCTTTTGACGCTCTCAGAGTGCGACGTGCCCCAAAGTAAATCCACAGCCTTCTAACAGCGAAGAGAATCAAAATACGCTAAAAAGAACCGTGGGGAAAAAAAAAAAAGGTAAGGTTCTCCGGTTGCGCTAAAACGCCCCCCCTTACCCCATCCCCCCCCTTCCCGCCCCTGTCGTCGATGCTGACACACGCGAGGGACGGGGAGAAACCTGAGCGCGTGGCCGCCAACGGCTTGGGTTGCTAAGCTTTTGTTTCTGTCAGGGCGGAATTGTTGCATTCGTTGCTGCTGCCCAGTAGGATGTCAAAGACAGAGAGGGAAAGAAGGCGTACGTTGAAGTTAGAAATCCGAGCGGACGCACACGTTCATCTAATCCTGTGATGACTTCATGTTGCAGGGTTACCGTTGTTTGGCGTTCTTTGTTTCTGCTCCAAAGGACATCAGGGTTGAACAAAGGAAAGTGTCTGGTTTTGAGTGTCACGATGCGAAAAACCACGGAGTAATTATGCTTGAGTGTGTGTTCTCTCTTTCTCTCTCACCGTGTATTCACGCAAACGACATCGCCACAGAATATTCTAGTGGAATAATGAAGCAAAAAAAAAAAAAAAAACTGCGCACGGGGCGCATGTTATGTTGAGCATTCGCGAGGCGCTGGGATATCGGGAGCAGCGTATAGTGTTCGTATAGCAGACGACACCATCGAGCCTGTCGTCTGCTCCTCGATATCTTGTGCAGACGACACCGTCTTAATGAAGAGAGAGCAGGAAGACACTGAGACACTGAAAAGGTTAGTTGGTTGCAGGACTCGGCTTTGTGTCTTCGGTGTTCCAGCCTCAGAACCCCAAATTCCACCGAGTTCGCCACCATCTTCTTGTGCAGACGACACCATCGGGTCTGTCGTCTGCTACGGAACATCTTGTGGCTAAACCGCAGGATATTTCCTCATGGTTAGAAGCACTCTTGGGAAGTAATTTAGTTTCAATAAGTACTCACTTACTGAGAAATTAATCAGTAGCAATAATTAATAATTCTTTCTCAGATTTCAAATTTGTTTCATTTCACTATGCTACATGTAGTCGTCGAAGATTTGCAGCCTCGTTACAGTTACTTGAGAATTCCTTGATTGCCTCTCGGATCTCGAAAACTAGTCACATCTTCATTCACTACTTGTCGCCGACTAGTATTCACCATGAAATTTGATCTCCGAGAAAGAGTTATTAATTACTGTTACTGACTAATTGCTCAGTAAGTAATTACTTGTAACTAAGTTACCTCCCCAGACTGATTGAAGAGCACGAAAAAAACATTACGTTTAGGGTGCCTGAATACTTGCTCATCTCTGTGTAGGGTGGACTAACCCTTTGTAGAAGGGAATGCCGCAAAGCCGCCATGTTTCCGCCCACTCTTACCATGCATGAATGTTGTGTACCGATTTCACCTCCTTTTTCAAACCTCCTTTGCTATGTATTTACTCAACCCTAAAGTATAGCGTGTCGCTGGGCGTATGGCTACACTTTTGTGAGCGCATCGCGAGCTGTGCATGGGAGTCAAGATGGCGGAAATTCGTAGCAGACGACGCGGTTGTCTTCACCACGACCTACTAGATTATAACGACCATGCCATAGGCACCCCTTCCCAGCGCCGCATTTGGAAGCTAGCGGCGGCGCTACTCATCGGCCCGGTTATTGCTTCCTCAATTTCTGCAATACTTTGTACTTCAGCTTACCTTAGTATTTTCGTACAAGCGATGAATCTCCCACGGAAGATGTTTCATTCTAAAGCTGATTATCGTCATCATTCTACGCGTTTTCATAGGAGCTGTTGCTGTCGTCTGCTACGGTAGTCGTACGTCCGCTTCTGCGCGTTCAAAATTCAAATTTCCATTGTCCAATTATAATGTATATGACACGGGCCGATGAGTAGCGCCCCTAGCGGATCGTGCGGACGGGCTCCTTATAGCGGTGGCCGATTATGACATGGTCGTTATAATGGAGTAGGTCGTGGTCTTCACCCTATGCGGAGGGCGCTAGTATTGAGGCACCCTAATGACGTTGAGCTTCCAGCGCTCACGTGGTGGGTGGTTGTAACAAAACTATGACATTTTGCGCATGTTCTGCTCAGTAGAGTAATCTGGCAAATGTCGCTCGTACGAATGCAGGACTGAAGGAATGAAGGACGGCGTTCTTAAAACAAATGCTATGAGTATTTTCTCAGGTTTCCTATCGTGTTCCCAATGCGCATGGTCGCTCTGTGGTATTCAAACATTCCGTCGTAACAGTAGAATAAGCAACGCGGCGAATAACTGCGAATAACGGCGAATAACTGGAATTTCTATGCCCCCGCATTGCTAGAATTCTATGGAGCGAGCGCGTGACTTCTCTGTCTTCGCGAAGAGTTTTAGATATTAACAACAACAATAACAACAACTTTATTTTGGCTTTGGAGAGTGGGCAGGTTCATCGCCACAGGCGATACTCTACCCCATTGCTGGTGGGAATGAGTTATTATTAACGAACGATGTTCATTTATTTATTTATTTATTCATTTATTTAAGTACCCCGCTGCTCCACAGTCGTGGAATTATGCAAGGGAGAGAGGAATACATAGAACATCAACACAAAAGACCAATAACACATGGCTAACCAAACATAAAGGATATCATAATTTAACACAGACTTTGCTGGGAAAGGAATTCCTGTAATTTCTTCGAGAACAATTCACTGGAAGGAGAGAGAGCAAGGTCATGTGGAAGGTTGTTCCAACCCGCTATTGTTTGGACAAAAAAAGATTGTTTGAAAGTAGATGTTCGAAAGCGATACGGCTCGATCTTATAGGCGTGGTCCAGACGACCTGAAAGGAAACAAGGTTCCTGCAGGTACAGAGAACCTGAGACACCGGACAAGCTCATGTTCGTGATTCACATTGACGAAATATTTCTAAAACACAGTGTTTGTCTTCTTCGTCGCATCATTACAATATTTTTATTTCCGAGTTATTGCAGCCGTTCATTATGGTCAAAACATGGCGATACCTTGGAAGCTGAGTGACTAGAATATCTAACTCGCGATTTCCGTATTCGTGATTCGATGCGAAGCCAAGGTGCCTATATTTCAGCGACCCCTCGAGATGCATATCGAGATATTCCTTCCGAAGTGTAGCTTTCAGAAAAGCGTCCGCAGCTATACAGGGGCTCAATCTTTTCCAGGACGTTTCTTGGGTTGTCAAAAGTATGATGCGGCGCCGACAGCATCTTAACCAAGGTTTCGCTTCTCCGAATGTGAAAACAGTAGTTTTGGCGCACAGTGATTGGGTTTACCGAATTCGACGGGAAGAACGTTCAAATTTCATAAAGCCTTTCGGAGATGGAATATCAGAAGATGCTTTCGAGACGCCAGGGTTCCAAATGCACGAAAGACTGGCTTTTGAGGAATTCAAAGTAACTTGGAGACGCATTTTTTTCCTTTCTTTCTTTTTTCTTTTTTAATGAATGCCGTGACCGCGAAGAATTTCGTACCCTTTTCCAGATGTGATGAAGAAATAGCGTCGGAAGTATCGGAAATACATTACATTTTTCTCTCGTTCGAGTGCCTTTGGTGCCGTGCCTTTGAAGCGACCTGTCAGAGGGACGCTTCGAATTTCTCCTGAGCTCTCGGCTTTCGAGGCACGACATTTGAAGCCGAGATGTTCGGTGGGATGAAAGAGCGCCTGAAAGCAATGTCGTGTAGTGTTCGTGCTCCACGTGGAGATTGAAGGGAGTATGTTATCTACTTTTTCTTACACATACTTGGAAGTATACATAACTTAGAGTAGGCGCTGGGAAACGAAAGGCGCTCGGCTCTAGCTGTATACCTGCCGTTTACAAAAATTCGCACCAGAACTTGAATTTTATGCGTGTTTCCAGTTACCGCCTTGTGGGGCAGACTCGACCTACATTCATTAGTGTTAGATGTGTCGTCGATCTTGGCAGTTATGGTTTGGGAACGCACTTCTTAAGCGTGAGTAAGTTCAGTGCCACAGGCTCGTAATTATGACGTCACTGCAAGCGAAAGCGTAATCGTGGAATTTGGCTTCACCAAGTGACGTGGGGAGAATTTTAATACGTCAGCATTAGAAGCCCCACTTTGAAGAAAAGACGGCGTCATAGCGGGGTAAGTGAGGTGTCCGCGTACAGCGCGGCACGTGACGGAGAAGAGCGAATCAGGCTGCGCTCCGCAAGCTGATTCGCTCTGCTCCGTCACGTGTAAGCGCGGAGCTCGTCAGCTGGAGCTGGAGCCGTCGTCAGATGCGCCTCGTCTCTGGACGTGTTCACGTGCGTTCTCCGTAAGTTTCGCGAGTGGCTAGAGTTTGTGTCTCGTGTCCTGGATCGTCCTGGATCGTCCTGGATGTCCTGGATGTCCAGTCGAAACCCACGAACCTGTTCCTCCAATACGTGTTCATGCAGCGAGGCGCTTGCTTTCCCACCGATTTATAGTCGAGGAATCCACCTCGAAAACCAACGTATACTTTCTTTCACATTAACCGTGGCAAATATTTTGTAAGGTGTCCGCACAAATATTTTTGTGCAACAGCCGTTCCACGAATGACAACCGCGTCAACCCCACTATTGGGCGGTCACGTACAAACCTCACTTCTCGTCTGAAAAATCTTTCAAAAACTTCTCTCGAGGGGCCGCGAACACATGCTGTTGCAATATGCTCAATTAGCGCTTTGCAGCCTCAGTAATGGACCCCCTATTTGAAACGAGCGTTGGCGGCGTCTAATTCTTTTTAAAAAAAGTTGTCGTTAAATAAACACTGACGCGTTGATCAATACAATCTTGCGAAAAAGACGTCTTCAGATTTTAATTAGAAGACACGACGCCCGGAGGTGATCGGAGCAATGCCTGCAATTCCCACTGCAGAAAAGAAAGAAGATGAAGAAGAAGAAAGATAGAAACTCAGAAACACACAAGGCCTTGCGAGCATCTCCTGCCAGATGTTTTCGATGTTGACCGTATACCGTCTCCTTCCTCTCCGCCATTATTTACAGCACCCTCGTTCATTGTATCTTTTCTATATCGCACTCGTAAATGTAGGTTTTAGTTCTTTCCTCGCGCCATCTCTTACCGACTTGTCTTCTTCCCCCTCTCTCTCTTTCTCCGTCGAAGTATACGGGAGGAATTAAAAGGAAAATGTTTTTAGTTTCCAAGGCAGCTGCGACAGAGCTATATTGCTTCTGTGCACGTGTTTCTGGCGTTTTCCTAATTATGAAATCTGACCAGTTTTCGCGTCGTCGTCTCACGTGCTGTGGTGAGGAGAGTAAATAAAGCGGTACAAAGATTTAATTAATATCGCGAAAGAAAGAGCCAGGGCGTGCGCTGGATTTATGGTTTGTCTCCTTCATACGCTGTGCAAGTGATTCGGGACCACACTTATGGGAATGATGAATATTATCTGGTATATCGAAATTTAATTTTTTAGTTCGGATCTGGTATCATAATACGTAGCTTTGGGTGCTTTCGGACCAGTGCTTACTAACGAAAGGAAGTGTTCACATATAATGGTACTATATTTCTTTTCTACGAGCTTGGACGTTCATTAAGCAAGTATATTTTCGTTGGTAAGCGAAGTATGTTGCTTACATCGACACCCATTATGTTTTGTAACAAATCATATTTTTAGACTGTCGTATGACTGCGAATGAAGCGAATGAGTTCCTATTCGCTGGGCGAATATCATTGGCATGCATTGCCATTTGATTTCGCCGTGCGACACGAAACGAATGTCATTCAGTGCGAATGTCATTCGCTGGGAATGACATTCAATTTGCCGTGCGACAGAGGTATTACTTACGATTCTTCAGCCGTTATATTGGAGCTCCCGACATGCACAAGAAGCATTCAAGCTCTCGCGATACTCGAAGCGACAACAGATGCCTCATTATAACGAATTCGTTTAGTCGAGATATCGTCTAAGAATCATCGCGATAAATTGAACTTTCCGAGTACTACGAGCGGCACTACGAGCGGCACTACAGCGGCACTACAGCGGCACTACAGCGGCACTACAACGGCACTACAGCGTCCAGCGGAATTCGCTATTCGCTGCGAGATCGACCTATAGGGGGCGACACCGTCACCTTTCTAGTGTGGATAACACGCCGGCCGATTCTTGTGTATATTTATCGCCGATTATTCACGATGTCGCCGATTTATATCACGAAATTATTCACCAGAAGATCACTTGTGCCGCGGTGGTACGATGCTGTTCGGTTCTCCATAGTGCCCCACCAACTGCACTGAACGCGGATTAAACGTGTAAAAGCAGACGACGCGAGGAAGCTATCCACACTACGGTAGTTCATCATTTCTCCGCAGCGCGCCGACACCGTTTGATCTCGGAGCGAATAGGAATTAAATGGCACCGTCTCGTCGAACACCACGCACATATAAACGCATTTTGCTCTTCACTCGAGTCACTCGTACCATATAATACACGCTTCAACATAATCCTCTCTTCTCCTTTTTTTTAAGATGTCGAAGCATCTACACATGTGAACAACAAGCGAATCATTGTAAACCCAACAAACAGTATAATGTCAGAAAGCAGAACGTGGTGAGCAGGGCATGCACACATACACGCGATCGGTCAGGACTCTATGTTTGGCCGGTGATACTTAGACGATCGAACATCGACTGCTCCCTGAAAGAGGTATTGCATCTGCTACATAGACAAACTGACCAGATACAATGGTCACGTTGATGGAAGGGGGGCACGAAAAATAAGCGGCCGCATATACAGTACCCGCGGCGTTTCAAAGCCTAAAAGAGGTACTCTTCTCCTTTATAGATTAATCGAAGGCCCAAAGAGACCACTTTAGGCTTATTGATTACGACTCACTGGGCTGAGTGCCGGTGTCGGCAAAAATGAGAGGGTCCCTAAAAGGGGCCCACTATGGGTCTCTCTACAAGGAAGGTTGTCTTTCGCTCTGCGCTGAGTGATTTTCTGCGAGATTGCCCGACAACAAAGTGCTTGTTAGATACGGAAGCAGTATCTTGAAAGTTCAAGTGTACCTGAGGGGTGACTGGCGGGTGTCTTATCAACAGACCGCGGATTTATGTGCTCTGAAATTTCGTGAAATATGCGTGCGATTATACGGCGGAAATTGTAACACACACGCAGTAAAATATGCAGCGTCAACGAAAGACGTTTATTTTACGTATATTGTATATAAATCGTTATATTGCTCTACAAACTGGCCAAGTCACCATCTCCGAACCGCAGTGTGTGCGATGTTGTCGAGGACACAGAGCACGTCCTCCTCAGTTGCTCCAAGTATGGCGACAGTCGCAGAACACTAGAAGTTCAACATGTTCTCATGTTCAACATTTGCCGCTTGCGTCGATCCCCGTCGTATGAATGTGTGTATGAGATGTGGGTTCGAGTCCTGCAGCTGGCTAACCTTTTCAGTGACTTTCATCTTTCATCACTAGAAGCAAGTCTGGCTCGCCTGGATGCCCGGCCATTTGACCTTGTAAAGCTCCTGGGTCCTCAGCCATTCAATCGCCGAGCGGCTGCATTGAAAGCGCTCCTCCGTTTCCTTGAAGAAACACATCTGATTGACATTTTGTGACACTTTCTGGTCCCTCGTTTGTGACAAGTGTTCCCACTAGTTCGGGATGTTTGTCCCCCCCCCCCCCCAACTACTGGGCTCGCTCCCTTTCTTTTATTTATTTCAAGTATCTGCGGCTAAGTGGTTTGGGGTAACCAGTCTGACTTTGTCGTGACTTAAATCCCATTTTTTTTCTTTTTCTATCACATCACATCACATAACATCGTATATATAAACGAAACACGTTTATTTTCGCTCGACAGTGACATCTACCTCGACGGGAATAAGAGATGGTTAGGCAATGAACGGTGACACACTGTCTGTTCGAAGTCGAGGTTCCGGATTCATATTCCGGATTCCGGATACACTGCGTCATATAGTGCTGAAAATTCTTCTGACTGTAGTTTCGACATTTGTCTGGTAGGATCAGTCTGTAAGCCGCTCGTGGTTACAGGAGCTTAGCACCGTAGACAATGAGAATTAGCCGAGGCAAGCTGCTATCCATCCTGTAGAATTCGTCAATAGCAGCCACATGGAATGTTTACCTCACATGTCATTTGCATTTGAATCCGGATGTACCCAGCATACGCATGCCTTACTGAGGTCGACTGATCTCGCTGCGGTGCATAGATTTCATGATGGGTCCATTAGGTTCCCTACGATCACCTCCACGTCATACGTCACGATGTATCGAAGCTGGCCCAGGACCAGCACTAACAGTGTCTCCCTCTACCGTCGCTGTCCTCCTTCCGTATACTGCTCTACGTAGTCCTATTCTCGTCCGTGTGAAACGTGAAAGGGAACAAGTCTTCCGGTCCGACCTCCAATACATGCTCGTTGTAGTTTAATGAGCCTCAGATGCACTGGCGTGCTAACAGGCAAGGTTTCTGTTAAACTTTCCGCACGTCTCGACGGTCAAAGTATGCATTTATGCAAGATATACTCAAACATGCACGAACCTGCAAAATATGCAACTTGGTGCGCTTTAAAACTGGTATACTATGGCGCTCGTACGACCCCGCAAAACACGCAGATGTCCTGTGTTGGAAGCCGAGCCTACCCAGGAGGCAAAACATGCAAATCCGCGATCTGCCTATATCACCAAGCGTGGTGCTGCATTTTGTACATATGTTCAAATGAAAAGAAAATAACTATGATGTGATAAATTGAAAGTACGGGTAATGACATAGCACGAAAAGCATGTTCGCCAAGCCCGTGGCTATATTATTGAACCAAACACGATGTATTGATTCTCAGAATCAATATGGATACACCCTTGATGCATCATTATTCATCTCCTTTCTCATTCCTGCCACAATTACGGTGGACCGTCAGCAGACGACATTTACTACAGTCCACACACTCACAGAAAAAAAAAAGAAAAGAAAGAGAAGAAAAGCGAACTGTTTGGCGACTTCTCTCGTGCATTCAGCCACGAGTGCAGGGAAATTGTCCCGTCACGAAAAGAGAGAGCGTTGATGGTTCTGCGCAATGCTCGAAGCACTCTCTATGTTTTGCGTGTACGCAGAACCACCAACGCTATCTCCTACGTACGCAAAGGTGATACAGTACGACACACTAAAACTCTCTAATACGTATAACCAGACGTCACGTGACACGCAGTACACCGCGTTAGCCTGTCCGCGTGACCCCGCACGCTATATATACGATAGCCGCGCAGGTGTGTCCACCAAGTAAGCCCATATACTAGCTCAGCACATACGCAGTTATATTTTCGCCTGACATCCGACCTAAAGGTAAATAAACCGCCTCCCGAGTTCTGCGTCACGTAACCTGCGACGTCGACGCTTTCCGAATGCGCCGCCCCACCGCGAGGCAGGAAACCAAGAAAGAGAGCAGACGAGGAACTCGGGAACGCAAAAAAAACAAAAAAAAATCGGGAACCCCAGCGTCCGAAATCATAACCTAGCATCGCGGAAAATTCGATGAGTCGTCCGAGTTCCCGGGCGGTCGGTTTCCGCATCGGCTAAATCGAATCACAGTGACTCCTGTCGGCAGCTAGAGGAAAGTAGAAAAGGTAAATGACGAAAAAGAAGAAAAAAAAAAAAAGAAAGAGAGAAAGGGATAGAAAACGAAATAAGGGTGATGTAAATAGATACCCACGGAGAAGGTTAGGAATGATTTGGCGTGGGTGACATTTCAGTGACAGGGAATGCGCGAGGCGAAGAGCTCGAATGCTGGAAAGTGCGTATACAACATAAAATAAAGATTAAGCGCGTGCAAGCGATAGATCGAAGCGGTGGAAAACATTTAGTGCGACGTTCGCACACATTGGCTGCAAATATAAGAGCAACGATAAATGACGGAAAAGCGTTGATGGCACGGGATGTTTCCCCGTGGTAGCCACAGGATCCTAGCCCTCCACTTCACAGAGGTTAATACGAGAGGGTGAATTAATGTTGAGCACGAAGTGAGGGGGGGAGGGACGAAGACAGGTAATACACACACACATACATTGGATGATGATGAGGTGGGCGATATTCACCGCCGCTGAGGCAGTGGGAACGGCTGAGAGGACGATGATGGGGGAGCACCTTCAGAGATCCGTCACCAGACCGGTGGAGCTCAAGTACTCCGCAAGAAGACGAAGGCCTTGCGTCTGGTGGGCAGCGTTCGACCACGGTCCGAGGATCTTCGCGAGGATGAACGGCCGTCTGTCAATACGTTGCGTAGAAACTTCCATCAGTGCACGCTCGTGGTGATACTGCCCACAAGCCAGGATGACGTGGCAGAGGTCGCCGTGCACTCCAGAAGTGGGGCAGAGGGAAGACGAGGTGGAGCCGAGACGGTGTTGAAAGGCGGGTGTAAATGCAACGTTGAGCGTCATGCGGTGGTAGAGTGCATTTAAGGGGAGCGGTAGTACACACACATAAATGGGATGATGATGACGCGGTAATAGAGAGAGAGAGATACATGATGACGATGATATGGGGATATCGCCGACGCGGTGTGGACGCGGTACTGCACAACAACATAGATGAATGGATGATGATGATGATGTGGGACGCTTCCCTGCGTTGAGTGCAGGACCCTACCCCACTGCAAAAAGGTGACGCGGTAATAGATTGCAACATGACACCGAGAAAGCAGAGATCGACAGCAGATCTGTTTCACTTCGGCGCTCTGACGCGCATCCTAAGAGAACGAACTGCTATTTTATCCCCAGCAACGCCACCTGTGCCGAAGCTGGTTGTATTTAATGTATGAGATTGCAGATTCAGTTTTAGTAAACCGTTGATAACGGTTCCCTTGCTTGAACAACAACAACAACTACATCAATGATGATGGGATGAGGTGAGGGTCCCTTGCTTGGTCCGACCTGCGGACGCCCTATCATAGGTGCGAATCTCGAAGCTGAAGGTGCTGTTGAGTCTTCAAGAAGCACGTAAGGTCCAGCCTTAATCGAACACCTGTTAGTGTAACGTATCCATCTTATCGCCTCCATTCGTGACATCATTTGGCCGCAGCCGATATCAACTATATCAACCTCATTCGTAACAACAACAACAACAGATACATGAATGATTATGAATGGGGAAATTCGCCTCATTCGTAATTTATAACCTTTACCAACCCCTAACCCTATTTTACACAGGGAATTGAAAGGGTGATAACTACCAATATTTCAAGATTTGATACTTTGTTCTTTTCTGTTGTCTGTGCTGCAGAGATGGAGTGCCGCGGGAGAGTAACTTCTCACCTTTACTTCGTTTACACTCCTTAGTGACTCTATTCACCACGAGGCACATATTCTCCGTGGTAGGAGTTTCAAAGAGAGGTTTTAGTGAAATAATTTTACGCCACTTTTGTTCAGATATATTAATTATAATGTCAGACATCGCATATGCTCACTAATTAGTGCAACGTTTTTTTTAAATCCTCAATTCACGCAAGTCCTTTGACGGGGCGACGGTTTTTACCTGATGGCGCACGACCCCTAGCGGCAAGACGTTCCGAACAACCAGTATAGCCTGGATTGTTCTGAGAGTGCCCTGTAGTTCGGTCGCCCCGTTGAAGCCGAAAGCATTTGAGAAGTTCCATAGCGCAGTGCAAATAAACGCACACCAAGAAACGTGCTTCTTTTCTCGTGTTCTTCGCTGCAATAGAATTCTGTTTGTTGTTCAGACGTCCTCGCTTAGCGAATCAAATCAGCGAGCAGATCTTGTGCAGCTGGGGCACCTTCAGTTTCCCTCCTTTCTCTGATGTCTGAGGGTCACATTTCAGTGACAGCAGCCTTTGAAAGCGGACAGGTCCCTTCTACAACACCATAATGGGTTTTTCGGAATTGAGTTGGAAGCCTGTGGTTCAGACAGAAAAAAAAAAGAGAAATAAAAAGGAAGTAATGCACCACACTCGTGAAAGCGCGCGAGCAGCGAATACAATATATAGTAATATTGGTGGCGCACCGCGTGTTATAATGCCCATACAGGGGACCGGCCTTTATCCGACGACGACGACGAAGTACTATGTTGAGGAAGAAAGGAGGCTGAAGTGCCCCACATGAATGCGATCAATCTCTTCTTTCGTAATTAGATTTTGTTGGTATTTCCTTTTGTAGCTCAGTTTGTAATTAGCTTGTGTCGTGCCATTTTTTTTGTGCGTGTAGAGAGGGTCTGAGAAAGCGGGGAATACAAAAAAGTGCATATGGGTGGACCCAGCTCTCGACCGCCCTTTTCAAAGCGTAATGTCTCCATGAACGGTTAAAGGGTTTTGTAGGGTTTGGTGCGTGGCATCGTTTTAGATAATCTCGCTTCAGACTACTTCTCTACTACTCAGACTACTGTACTGGCCAGGCTGTAGAACCTGCGCTGGGACCTCACGTTCTCTGTCTCACTAAGCGAAATGTTTGAAGGCCAGACTTGTAGTCGCTCTAACCGTTAACCCGGAGACGAATTCGAAAGATACCCGGATTCTCCAATTAACTTCTTTTCGCTGTCAAGTCTGAACGAAGCCGCAAGGAAACGATTCTTCCCATAATTTGCATACATACACGCTCCAAGCTAACAGCACGTTCAACTCTCTGCCTTCCTATTCTGCGAAGACGGCCGACGTGGGAAAATTCTCGCTGAAATATGCACACTTCATTATATTAAATTCGATGCTCGCCGATTTCGGAACGAATCTTGAACGGCATTAATCTGGAAACGCGCACACTCGATCAGTTTGAAAAGATCTTCGTGAAACAGCTTTCGAGGATTTTAAAGAAAGTTTGCCTTCATTTTACTGCGTTTCAATATGTGTCAGAAATGAGACCAGCCCTTCTATCTGCGTATCGCATTGTCGGAAGGTTCGATTTATGCGCATTTTTAAAAAGAGTTTGTGATTTTTCGGCAAGTCCCGAACGCGACCGACTCGAAAAGCGGGCACAGCAACCGGGTGAACGTTTACACACTTACGTTAAGGGGGTTGTGATACTTTGGTAAATGTGGTTCATCAGATAATGTTATATTGAGTAATTCGTTAATTAGATAATATGATATGAGATAATGTGATATTAGGTAATGTGTTAATTAGATAATGTGGTGCATTGTAATAAACACCAGTGTGTTGCGGAAAAAAAGAACTGTTTTCCTACGTTTCATGATTGGCGGGATGTGAACCGACGAACGCGCCAAGCTCTGACGTCAGAGGAACGAGAAGTACGGCCATTCCCATTGGTAGTCGTAAGCACGTGACCGCTCTCGCGCTGCCTCACAGCAGTGAGCCCGGTGAGTGTCAGTGTCGCTAGTGCCGGATTTCTACGCGCCTATTACTCCGTAAAAAAACGTAAAACTTGGAATGCAGGTTGACATAGATGCAAGTAACCATCTTTCACATTTATTTGGCACAGCATGAGACGAGGTGTCGCAACCGCCCCAAGAGTAGACAGAACTATAATTTTTGAGATAGACAAAAGTTTCGTCTCGAATCAAAATGACGCAATATTGCTTTGCGCTTAGGAGGCCCTGGACAATAGGTCGGGTAGCCTGTTGTCTTGTGAGTGCTAGAGTCACTAAATAGGCTCTAGTGAGTGCAAGACAGAGTCAATAACCCGGGGCGCTTTGTCTTGGCCGACAGGGGCTTCGAAGTGCCCTTGGATGCCACCGGTATATTTCTTCAAAAGTTAAAAAAGTTCAAAGTGAGAAATTTTTGTTGTCGTCAGGTGAAATTTTCTATAGCTTCGGGGCAAGAGCATGGCAGCACCATTAAGAAACGTCGAGGACTCAGCATCTTGACGAAAAAAAAAAAAGAGAAAACCGCTTCGTTATTTCAACCTTCATTACTAAAAGAGAGGAAAGCATATTTGCCTCGCAGCGATCTACCTTATATAGCGCCGAGTAAGACTGCTTTCAAGGCTGTAATAGAGGCTTATTTGCATATCTGTCAATCTTTTTTTGACGAACATTTGAAGGATAGTTATATACTCCGTGGACCTTTATACTGTAAACCGTATAAGCTCACAGTGTCACAAATCTTATTTCTGATTTAAATTCTGCGCTCGCTTCACGTGTTGGAGTGATACCGAATGCTCGCACGCTTTATAGTTATATTTATATATGCGCAGAAAAAGAAATGCATTCGTAGGAAAAAATATACATGATGAAACTGACGTGACAAAACGATTTGCTTATACTCAATATACGCGTGGATGCACTTCCTTCAAGCAGCGCGGTTGCTGATACGTGTCTGGGAGCCGCGGATACGTGCGGATACTCTCCATGTTATCCGCGCTCACATCTGAAAATAACATCTCAGACTGCACTAGACAACTAATACCATTGAAATCCTTTTCTGGTATTTGGTACAGGAAAGTTGAGATTGCTCTTTCATCACCAAAGTGTCCGGCCTCCATAGCCAACTTGTCTTTCTGCGACATCTTTATCGGCAAAGGCGATAGCGGTAACAGCAATCATATTTCCTTTATTGCAATGTACTCGCATACTGGCGAGAGTAATAAATAAAATAACTGTGACAAGGAAAGGAAAGGGAAAACAGGCACCACTCCAGCAATGAAGATCAATGATGACGAATGACGATGGATGTGACAATGCAGCTGTCAAGCGTCTCCTATTATCATGGATGTCAGATGCTCCTAATCTACGTCCTCATATTCTGATACAACTTACATACATATTCATGCGCGTACATAGTTTCACTTAGCGATGTTGCTCGATGCCGCAGCCAACGCACAAAAGTTTAACAGAGGTGAGCGGATGACAAGCGTTAGACAAATTGCTGTTCTCGAGGACATGGTGTGCACGTAGTTCTACACATACACAATAAGGAAGAAGTTGATGATTGCTGATAATCGGTGATTGCTGATAATCGGTGATTCCTGATAATCGGTGATTCCTGATAATTGATGATTCCTGATAATTGGTGATTCCTGATAATTGGTGATTCCTGATAATTGGTGATTCCTGACAATCGGTGATTCCTGACAATCGGTGATTCCTGACAATCGGTGATTCCTGACAATCGGTGATTCCTGACAATCGGTGATTCCTGACAATCGGTGATTCCTGACAATCGGTGATTCCTGATAATCGGTGATTCCTGATAATTGGTGATTCCTGATAATTGGTGATTCCTGACAATCGGTGATTCCTGACAATCGGTGATTCCTGATAATTGGTGATTCCTGATAATTGGTGATTTTCTCTCGCGAGACAGTCTGTGGATGAATTGTGTCCGTCTGGGTATCCTTTAATGTGCGCCGACACCTCCCTCGCGGAAGACAGAGTGTCTAAGCAACTTGTATTCTGCCAGCAAGTTACTGGCGTCTTCGGTCGTGTTCAAACCTGCAGCCTTGGCGTCAGTGGACGGACACGCTCTCAACAAAGAATGGAGTTGTCGGAGCACTTTCCAAAAACTATGTAGTCACACGTACATGCATCGTCGGTACACTTCAGCTTCTGACGTAAAACTGGAAATGTAGCGAAAATTTTAGAAGCTTACTCCAGTCGGCAGGAGTTCGTCCAGTTCACCAACTGCTTGATACCAAGGTGTGAACCAGACCGAAGGCTCCAGCAGATTGGTGGCGTGTTACAGTTGCTCCGCGGGGATCATCAAATTCGCAGACCGTCCTCTGTGGTGCCATAGTCACGACATGAAACCACGAATTATCCAATGTGGAGCCGTTGGCTCCAGGGTGACCATTGTCTTTTTCTCGAGTACTTACCATCCTGATGACTGCGATTGCTCGAGACGAACTTGCGCTTTCTAAATAAGGACTACGGCGGAACGTAACTTTAACCTCAGCAGGGGAATAGACCTCGCCCTGTTTGTAAACAAATGACGTCATAGTGTTCGACAGCGCCACCAATTTGGTAGAGTTGAACTAAGCTCGAAGCTAGGTGCGAACAAGGTCGCAAGGTCGCTTAATTTTCCAAATAGATGCTTGTGAGGAACGTGTGGTACCCAAGCAGCACAATATCTTTATATTGGCCCAATATTGGACCAATATTCTGCTGCTTGGGTAATAACTGTGGAACCGGGCACTAGTGTAGCTGCGACTCGTTACTTTTCAGTGTAGTATCTGTAAGTATAATTTCATTACATTTTAAAGTCCCCTTCCAACGACTGCTTTTCGTGAAACTTCGTCTTCAGCTCCAATAACGCGCGCTTTATCGCATTATAGCGCAATAAAATAGCTACAGGCAAGGACGGTTTCCCACTAAACGAAATCACCAATCATTTTCGAAGCACAATGAGCTATCCAATTTTCCGCTTCACAACACAGAAACACTTTTAGCCATTTATGTCGCACTTAGCCCGAGACCCTCATTATTATGCATCGAGTTACGCCCTCAGAAAAAGACGTTCCTCAACTTTTCTTCTTCTTCTTTTTCTGTTTAACTTGCGTTCGTGTTTTCTTCACGTCACGGCTCCCCCTGTTTAGCAGCCCTTCTTTTCGCCCGCGGCCTAAACGCTAAAATCGCACAAAGTCGATCGAATCGAGAACTCGGCACAACAGAGACACAATTAGAGCCGCTATAGCCCGAAGCTCTTCGATTGCGTTAACCATTTCCCCCAAAAAGGGCCTTCTATACTTGGAAGGTCTTTAACAGTAAGCGCATTAGCATATTTTAGTGCGGCGGAACGGAACGGAAGCGAGGACTGCTTCGGCGAACAACAGTTTTTCTTTCGGTGGCATTCGCTTGTGCGGAATGCTTAACAATTCGCTCATAAGCGGATTAAGCGATGATCACACATGGTTAGACCGAGACGCGTATTTTGTTGGAAATATGGGACTCGATGGGGTGGGGGGTGGAGGGGCTTAGTGGGTCTCTCTCTCGACATGTGTGTTCGACAAATATTCAAATATGTAAGAGCGAGTTGTAGTGGGCACGGCGATCAGGCATTTTTGATAGAGATAGTCAAAAAACGATAAAACCATCCTCAGTGCCCCGCCTCAACGCCTCTCGTAGCTTGGACATGCACGGACTTTTCCCTCGCAATACTCCTTGGCCCCGTGCAGCGAGCTATCCAGCGAGCTATCCAGTGAAGAGTGTCACAAAGGCGGTGGCTCCGTGATGCGGCCTCCTGTAGCTCCCTGTGAACTGGGTTTCTTTTTGTTTATTTATTTTTCTCTTCATTTATTTGCTTCATTTACTTTTTTTTGTTTAGGGAATAACAAGCCGGCGTGCTGCATGGCCTGACCTTTCTCTTTTACCTTTCTTTTCCTTTTTTTCCTGCTAATAAATCCCTCCCCCTCCCCCAATTTTTTCGCACTTTCAGCGTGTAAAAGGATAGCTTCAGGGTGTAAAAGGGGTGTCTTTGCAAATATTCGTCCCTTCTTTATCTCCCAGTTTAAAAGGTGTAAGGACAGCGTTCAAAAAGGCGTTTGCAGAACACCCGCCTGACGCAGTGTTTTCGATGGAATACAACCCCCCGAAATGGTGTTCTCCGTAGAACAGTTAGTTGCCTCTGTGCTGTTTGTTGAATACAGCATTCCTCTGTATGGTGCGAGGATTAAGTCACAATGGTATGTGTCATACGAATGACGAGACATTTACACCCGAAAGGCGTAAAAAAATACTGCGTAAACTCTACCGCCGTGTAGCCTACTGCATGCTGTGCACCATAGCAAGCTGGACAAGGAGATCATTCGTCAGTGAAGTCCATCGGCTTTGGCAAGAGCGAAGTAGTTTTTCTGTCCTTTATCTCCACATTAAAAAATAAAGTAGTTCCGCCTGAACACCGACCCACTTCTGCACGTTCACTGCCCGATGACATTCTCAAGTAGTCGGTTACGTTACCCAAAACTATACTACAGTGGTCTAGTAGTCTAGTATCAGTAGTCTGGTATCGTACCTGCCTTGCTTCGTCTCCCCGGAATAGTGCGTCCATTTGCGGGACATCTGGCATCTGGTACGGTCAGGAGAAATAGCCCTTTCAACATCACCACCACCACCACCACCACCACCACCACGAGAAATAGTTCCACTCCGTCGTTGCATGTTCCGAGGTGAACGACACAGATTCATAAGACCTACTTACCGAGGGCAGTGTAACCGTGTTCGAGCTTTGACAAAATACAGGCATAATAAGTAATACAAATACAGTCCTGCCTCGTTAATATGGGCAACTCGAATTATGGATGATTTTTGTGAGGACCAAACTTCTTCAATGCATTTTCGTCTCGTTAACATGGAAGCTCGCTTTTCGGACAATGGACGGTCCAGCACTGTACAAACTATGTGTAGTCCACGTATTTTGGTCTCGTTATTATGTACGGTATCGGTGTTTTTGAAAGTAGGACGTTGCGTTGCACAGCGAGCTATGCCCGCTCCTTCACAACCGTCCACAAGAACTATAGGAGACTATAGGGGACTATTTGCGGACATGAAGACCTTGGAAAATCCTGTATGACGTCATGACTGTTCCGAACACGTCCACGGGCGGTTGATCCTGGTGCAAGCAGTTGTGCCTTCAGTTAAAGGTAGTGCAGTCGCTCGGCAGCCTACGAGAACAGAGGTGGTACTGTTGTCAAGGCAATCGCCAGGCACTGGCGTTGACGACTTCAGCAACGCCAAACGAACGGTCACGTCTGCTATGGCTCAAGCGGGACTAGAGACGGCTCTTAAATTCTTTGAGGACAATGAGCAGGTGGCTCTACATGGTGCCGACGTTGTGCTAATGCGCAACCCAGTACCTTCAAGCAGGCACTAATTCGGAAATTCTTTTCAATAAACCTTCAGCATTGTTTTTGTTATTTCCTTGGTATTCGATAATATGGACGAGTTTGATCGGGGTCGAAAGTGTCCATATTAACCAGGAACGACTGTGTATGAAAAAAATACGTGTATCATAGTATGGTACTGATACGGTGAATATAGCGATCATCGATTTTCCGTTGCTTCCAAGCAAACACATTTAAGAAAGAACCCTTGTTGTATAACATTGTTTATTACTTAACCATAACAAAAACAGTACGAGGGAAGCTGTAACGATAAGCGATATTCTATTCACATTCCGGTCACTAAGTATATATACATCCTTGGGCGACGGTGGTATCTGTAACACTTTTGTAGCACATGTAGCAACACAAGGCAACGGGGTTCAGGAGGGCGCTGCCTCAGCTGAAGGGATCAAGTGCAGGGATCAAGTGATTCAGAGTGCGTAGGAAAAGTCACTTTGATAGATGCCACACAGAAACAGCGAGGCCTGTTCTGTACGATTCGGGACACAACCAGAACACGGATAATATTTCACCCCTCACAGGGAAAAAATGAATGCAACATGAGACATACTTCAAAAACACTCATTCTTCGAGAGTATCGGTATCGTTCAACATCACGAGAAACGGGAGAAAAATGTACTGGGTCATTTTCCTAATTGCTTCTGCGCATGCGCGTAGAGCCAAAAACATTGGAGACCCGTAGGAACGTTGTGTGTGCAGTCAACAGATGGCGCTTTACGATGACGACTCGCGCGAAACACTTCTTGCCAAGTGCGCGGTGCAGGCGGCCGAGCGTGCGAACAGGGCTTGGCGCTGACCCAAGATCGTCTTCGTAGTACCGTGCACCGTATATACACCTTTTCGCGTTACTCTCAAACCACCAGTCTCCGTGCGCTCCTTAGCCTCGTTCCCAGCGACGATACAACAGGGGTGGACTGCCAAAATCGCTCTTCCCATTGGGATGAATACCGATGGCAGCCGTCTTTTAGTGAGCATGATTGACGATAACGTAACATTCCATATAACTAGTCATGCGGTAAACACCTGAGTAGCGTATCAACGTTCGAAAGATCAATAAAAAAGAGGATTGTTTGCTTCCGCGTGCGATATGCACAGTTGTTCACGTGAGGAGTGCTGGCCGATGCGATTTCTTTGCTACACCGGATCTCGAGTGGAAGAAAATGAACGGGCACGAAGTGAACACGAACGGGCACGAAAATGAACGAAAACACACATGGGGAAAATAAAGGAACTCGGCAAACTGCAGTCCACACGTGCACAGTTCCTGTAACTGCCACGGGATGGCAGCACTAATGGCGGCGCCCATTGCTTGAATCGCGTTTTTTACAACTCCCGTTCGTTTGTTTCTGTTCCTGACATTGTACCGTACACGCGTGGCGGACGCCAAGGATAGTTCACCGAAGAGGCTTCGACAGGATTTGAAAAGTAGCCTATTTCGACGAGCATGTCTAACAGATCTTTCTGCTGTGGAAGGGCACATTCAAAGTACATAAAGCGAGCTGTGCGTAAAACGTAAATATATGAAGCGAAAAAAAAAAAAAAAACAATCGTGGCTCTGTAAAATAAAGTTCGTATTTCAACATACCCAAGCAGCACAACATTTCGGCGCAATATTGGTCCAATATTGGCCCAAGATTGAACCAATATTGGAGCAATATTGGGCCGAGATGTCGTGCTGTCTGGGTATATTTTTACGCACGAATGCGCGAACACATAATTATCTCACAAAGTTGAAAATGCGTGTTGCATTTTTAACCAATACAGTCAAACTCCTTTACAACGAAACTCAGGGGACAGCGAAAAATATTCGCAGTAAAGGTATTTTCGTTAAAAAGGATGTCCATTATTGGACCTATAGGGCTCCAACGGGACTGTAAAAAAAATCGCCGTAGTGATATTTTCGTTAAAAAGGTGTTCGCTATAAAGGAGTTTGACTGTACTACCAATGTATCAGCTCTTAAAATACAACATAATCTTGGCTACGACACTGAAAAACAGACCGGTATAGCACATGATATAAAGTGCACCCTAAGGTACCAGGAACGGCTTCAGCTCAAGTATACACGTGCGCATTGAGACTTGTCTTCTTGTTCACTATTATTAACACGTCGTGTCGAAAGTGACCTTTTTATGACATAGAGCAACGGGGCTTTCATTCGTGACGTCAAACAGTTCGCTATATACACGGGGCCATCGAAGTCGTTGTTTCACAACGTTACTTACAACATGCTTTATGACACGAAACATAGACACATCGATCATCTTGTTCGTACTTTCTTTGTGGGTGAAGCACTCGTAGAAAAACCTGCCGGTTAAAGCTCAACACAAACAACATCATAGCTTCACGACGGTTACCAAAGTTCGCACATACTGAACATATGGTACGTTTTTCGTTTCTTTTGCACGCATACAAAATCACTCAGTTGAAAAAGCACACGAAAAGTACACGTCTGTATCGCGGAACAAGAAAATACATGATGATGATGATGATGTAGTCGATGTTATCGAGACTGGCATTCAACGTTGCGGTGTTGGTGAAAGCTGTAACGACACTCACGTTCTGCGAAGACACGCCTCAGCTAATAATGACACATGACTGCGATTGACATTTAATTTCATTTCATTTGAATTCCTTTTATTAAGTTGCAACAAAACAGGTAGTGTAACTAAGCAGGAAAGTCCGCCGATGAAAAACAAATAACATGAGTTCTTTTTACACAATGCTGGTTAGCATAGGAAAGAATGATACGCCGGGAGCTATAGCTATCTTTTCAAAATTGGTTTACTTGTCGATCTGGAAGGTATAGGGTCAAAAAAGTATGAGTTACCAGTACGCCTGATGTTAAAAATTACAGGTTTGAGTGGCGAGGAAGAAAATTTCGGAAATAATGATATGCTGGGAGCGCTATATCTATATTTGCTGAATAAAAGAGGAAGAAAGGCATATTTCAAAAAAGAAAAAGAGAAGAAAAGAAAAAAAAGAAAAAAAACGAAAAAATAGAAGAGAAAAGAAGAAAAACGCACTGGAATATTAAAACAAAGCTGAAGTGTTAGAATACCAGAGGAATGCTTAATGTCAATTTTTGTGTAAGAACCGATATGATATCCAGTTTGAATAGAATATTTTGGAACTTTTAACGCATCGCGGAATATCGGCGCCACGCGTATAGGCCGATGATTCAGGGCTTTGGGCCCAAGCTTCCTAAGGGGTTCCCTTAGTATAGGTACCGAATAAAGCACCGCAGCTCATTTTTCTGTACGTGACGAATCCTCATTACAGCGTTGTTAGGCTTTGAATAGAAACAATTTGCCGGCGTCGTAAGGGACTAGTCAGCTGTGCGTCCCGCTCTTTTCTTGCTCTGCTTCTACCCCCCTTTTGAAAGTGCGCTCCTGAAGCACAGAGATAAATGCTTCCTATTGTTTCGCGGGCCGCTTTCAAAAGGAGGAGCTTAAAACGCTATTTTTCATTTTTACGCGAACTTCTGGCTGTATACCGGAGGCCTGGAAACTATGAAGTGCTTATCTCTCTTTCCCAGGATTGAAGCTCTCGTGGGCGAGGGGCGTTAAATTTGGCGCTAACAGGAGATGCTGCTGCGAGATGCCAGACCCAACGTCTTCTTTCCCAGAGTTTTAGTTCCATAGAGCTCTGCTTAAGCCTAGAGCTTCCCACTTTTCGCTTTCGCTTTTTTTCTTCTTCTTCTCGTACGAGAACGGATCTTGTGAACAGAAACTTTAGTGAAGTAATCAATTGAGTCGAATTACGTGTTGACGAAGTTTGGTACAGGAGAAGCCTCGGTAAGGGGAGGAAGGAATCAACGCCGACTAGATGCGGAAGGCCTGCTTATTGCCCCCTCTCTCTCCTTCGCTACGTGGATATATAAAGTCAGAATGCGTCTGCTATTGCGATTCGCTCTTCTGCGAATTGGAGGACTCGCAAATGATCGATATATTGATTTGGAACCTGTAGACCTAAATCTGTAGACAAAGGCGTGCAACACGCTTTCCAGAAAATCAGTCTTGAGAAATATATGGGACCGTTTTGCACTTTATGTTAAAGTTTTAGTACGCGAGGACGTTCAATCACAACTCGCAGACGACAGTGTTTCGTCACCATGGCAACGACCGCAGAAAGCACGTTCGTGATTGGCTGCCGCCGTTGAAAACACGATACTGATTGGCTGACCCTTAGTTGTTACGTGACGTCGACGAGTAAGCAGGCTTTCTCTGCCTATAGGTGGCGTTGGTAGAATACAACTTGATGTTGAAGAAAAAAGTAAGGAAAGTTACCCCGTGCGAAGGTAAAACGTGATATTGAACGCATGCTATTGGTTATTGAATTCGAAGGGTGTCGTTCGTACCAAGTAAATCATGAGAGAGCATGTTGTGTTTCGGTTCTTGGAGTACACGGTACTCTTGAAAGAGGTACCACTAGGTTCTCAGGAGAAGTAGGAAGGACTAAGATGAAGAGAAATTGAACAGTACGCACATGAAACTAGCAAGAAAGTATTCAGTGAAACATTGACAACAAAGGCGAATCAGACAGCCAAAGTCCATTCTCAGGTTCGTTTCGTTTAAATACGTTGTCGCGTTGTCATGACAACGCTGGGTTTAGCAGCTTCATAGTTCCGTGCTTCTTCGATGCCGCCATTCCATTTGACCGTTCATTATTGATGTTCTTGTCTGTAGTCGTGGTCCATACGATGGTTAGAAAATCTACGAATCAAACTCCAATGGAGCTGTTAATACATAGGGCCGTGAGCTTTAGGGTAAAACCCGGTAAAGACCATTCTTACCCCTGATTTCCATCATCATCACTTAGTGCAAAACTCGAAAATCCCGAAAACGAACTAAGTGTCAGTGCAGCCACCGATACAGGCGCTGGAGGGCACTAAGCATTGGACATTCAGCACAGCTCTTCCTCATCTTATGTCAATCGAAAATGGGAGAAGCGCTCTTTCTTTTTTTAATTTTGCAACCGAAAAACTACTTTTCCACCCAACATCACCCGATTTTACCCTGTTTTACGTCTCCTGAAATAAAACCCGATTTTTACCCCCGATTTTCAAGAAACATAAAACCCGAAAACACAGGGCCCTATTAATACATGTCTGGAGTCATTGCCCAACTCTATTCAAAAAATCGTTCCTTTTTTCTCTTGCTTACTGTACTTCCCTATAACAAGTCTGTATGTGACAGGAAGCCGCTTAGAAGTTGCGCAAACAGTCTGCGTCTTCGTACTGAGGCCGTCGGATTTTACGACTCAAAATTTTCCGTTTTTCATCTAATCTCATCTTGCCTATCCTTCGTCTTCTCTGTTTATGCTAAGAAAATGTCAAGTAAGAGATCATCCGCGTATTTCCACTAGCAAGCTTACCTCGACCTGACTTGAATGCACGCCTCATCGTATTTCGGTTCTCTGACGAACGTACATCTCTGTTACGTAAAATAACCGAAATATGATGGTGATGATAGTAAAGTTGACACTAAAGTTGAGTGCTACACTTTGAAAAATGTGATAGCAGTTGATGAGCCACACACGCATGGAAGAGCAGGTGATAACGCTAGAAGTCTACAACATCTTCAGTCAACGTGTACCGTTGCTAAATCTGCAACTTAGATGTTCAACGTTTCATACAGATCAATTCGCAGATATAAATGAGGTGTGGATCGCGTCATATACACAATGATACAACCAGTAGGTTCGTATTACACTACATCAATCCTAGTCTGCATAAACTTTTGGCAAAGACATGATGTTTGTGATCACAGGGTAGTTGTTCACACACACACACACACACACACATACATGAACTCAGGGCTGTTCAGAAGGTTTCCACGAGGACCTCCCGCTGCTCTGTGAGGGGTGCGACGTCATCAGAGAGGTCATCTCCGTTTCCGGTCATGTTCTCGAGGAGGGAGCATTCGCGGTCTTCGTTATGCCTTTCGGAACTGTGCCATACTCCGTAGGACATGTAGACCACCACACCTGCGGATTGAGAAAGGACACCTATATATAATATATACACTTACACTTATTACACTTATATGCACTCATATTGTACGCATATGCAATTAATTGAACACGTCCTTCGTGTTCATATAAGAAAATAATCAGAGAAAAAAGAACAACCACATGAAGAGGCACGTTTTTTTTATTCTGTGTTAGCGCCGCGAATCAGCTGTGGCTATGAGCGGCGTACAGACGTGGATAGATGGAGAGAGGACAGCAGGAAGGAGTGGGGGGGGGACAAAGGGGTTAGTATGTGTCCTGGGCCGGCTTCAGGGGGAAGACGCCTGGTTTTCAAGACCACCGAAACTAAGAAAATTTCGCAAAATGCTGATTCTACGTTTAGCGGCTTTGAAATTATTTTTTTACAGAATTATAAGTTTCAGTCCCGTGCATTCTGCGCCATATTGGTACGTTTGGTAAATTTGAAACCAACAGTGTCTCTCACATATATAACACGCTTCTTGCACGTAGGTTATCTCATCACAAGGGGCATCCTCATAAATGGAAAGCCAAAATCAACATCACAAGGACACAGCGATACTGCTTTGCACACGACACGTGATTCTTCTGAACTGTCCAACTGAAAGTAGATTAAAATATAATTAAACTAATTAATTTTTTAGCTGAGGCAATCACCAGCTCTGTAGCTGCAAGGATGTATACCACATAAAACTACGTTACATTTATTACTTCTTCACATACGCGTAAAGAACGTACGTACGTGCGTGAACATCATATTTACTTCGTGTCATTTCGTTCGCACCGTTCTAGTACGACCTAAGCGTAAATGGTCATGAGCACCAGCCTCGCAGAAGATAGAGCAGGATCATCCTGTCTCAAAACGGCAACGTTTCTCCAAGCAAGATAGGATCCCACGCGCTTGGCAAATAGAAATGTAGAAGACGAAAAAGGAGGCGGAAGTACAAATCTCAATCCTCCAATCTAGTTTCGTTCCGCCACTTCCTGCAGGATTCCGAACGTGCTTTGGCATTTCAGGGGGAACCAGAACCGGAAATCACCCTGAGGGGACAGCAAAGGGGAAATTCAATTGCCAGATGCGAGACGGTTTTAGCGCTTGTTGCCCGCTTGTCACGCTCCAAGGCTGAGGAATGAAAAGAAGAAGAGAAACACAAACAAAAGTAACAAGAAGAAAAACGGCTGAAGAAAAACACCGCGGAAGATGATGCCTCTTTCGAATAAATTGGCTGCGGATGATGTGTTGCTTCTTCTGGAACTGCCGTACTTGTAAGAATTTACAATATAAGCGGTTTCGCTCAATGTTGTAATAGGCACACTCTAAACGAAAAAGGCGGATATTTTATTCCTTCTGGCTGGAGACTAGATGTACGGAAGTTTATGGGTACTTTAGCGACCGTTTGCAGGAGTAAATTCCGGGGTCAGAGGACTAAAAGGGGAGTAATTGCAATCAAGGGGACAGAATCCCTTTTTGTTCTTAGGATGTGGGGCAAATTCGCCGCACAGGGGAGTAACTCAAGGGTGTAAAGCTGTCTATAAAGTAGCACTGAAAATCATGATAGCAGGTTACGCACGTTGCAATTTTTTCGTCGCATTTCTCATAATCAGCGTTACTGGCAGTCAAGAAGCTCGCCTTATGTTCTAACATTTCTGCTTAACGTATCCATAAAAGAAACTTCAACTGAAGGGTCTCGAAGATACTGCGACTAGTAGTACAAAATCTCAAGACAGTCCTTGGACTATCGCTGTGTTTTATGTATGTCTCGGGAGAGATTGCCTCTTGGCACAGAATAAAAAACAGCTTAGTAATATTCTCGAAGCATTTTTCTTGTTTTACATATACGATGCACTCAACAGCGCCCTTTCCGAAAAGTTTACATACAGTCCAGCTGACGAGGTAAATAACCCCCCGCGCCCCCACCCCCCGATTCTCAATCGCTACTGCGAGACAGGCCTCCTCAATCATTATATAGCTCTCATCGCTGCGAAAGGAGAGAGTCGCTATTTCTTCATCGTACACCATGGGGCGTTCCTCCAGGGCATTACGAAAGGCTATTCAAAACTAACGAAACGCCTTATGAATACAAATGCTTCACAGCCACAGATTTCCACCCAGTCTCAGCTAGGTTCGTAGAAGAGTGAGGAAATGGTAATGAGCATCATTAACACTCCGTGACCAGCTACACTGTACGCGTCGGAAGAATGAAACGAATGGTGCGTCGTTAGGGGGCGATAAAGATAAACAAACAAAAGGAAGCAGCGATATGGAAGTAAGCGTCAGAATATGTGTCTCTCTCTCTCTCTCGTCATTGTCTCCTGCGATGTCCAACCCGTTACGCTAATGGCCGAACAACCAATCAGAAGGAAAGGGGAAAAGAGCGTGAAACAAAGAAAAGGAAGCGCCGCGGAGAAAACGCTCTCATCCCTCATTAATCGGCTCGTCTTTTTCTTGGCAGACGTACGCGACCCCGTCTCGTCTGCTTCCGAGTCGTCTGCATTCTTCTGTCGCAGTTTCACGTCTGCTAGGATACTTGTTTAGATGCTGACATGCTGACGTCACCTCCGTCAAATTTCGCAGAAATGCTGCTATTTTCCCCGTGTTCTATCTAAGAACGGCACAAAATGTATTCAATACCTAAAGCTCCACCCACTTTTTCAGCTTTCTGACAAATGACGTCTTGAACTATGGGACACTATCAGTCACCCTATCCTCACTATTGGTCCCTCCTATCCAACATGGGCAGCGCCATTTTGGGTGGCAAGTGGATTGGATGGGATTGAAATGGATACCTCTCGCGATCTGCAAAACTGTGGATTTTTGGTGCAAATTTGATGGACGCCACCTAGGCAGCGCTAGGCCCGTCGGGAATGGTCGTCTGCTTTCTTGTCTGCTTCCGTCGTTGTACCGCTGCCGGCGGAACCACCTGCTGGTACACATCCTGTCGTCGGTACGATTTCTTAAACTTATCTACATGAGTAGCTGGAATAAAAAAAGGCAAGGTTGTTTGTATCCATGAGATTCAGCAATTTCATTCAAAATTGTACAGCACAGTGCCGTTTTTGTTATGATTTCGTTGTGATCGCCGTGTTCACTAAGCCTAACACCGACAACAAAACCTATTATTTTCGGTTAGATATCGATAGCGGAGAATCAGTTGAAACTGATTTTCGAAAAAAAAAAAAAAAACTTATACGAGGATGTACATCTGCAGCGTAATATCAGATTAGTCTGTGAACATTTTTTGTCACGAATTTCCAGCTTCACCTTGTTTGTTTTCGTCGCCATTTCTGGTGGCAGTAAGGTGTCAAGGCCACGACCTACTTGATTATAACGACTATGTCATAGGCACCCCTTCCCAGCGCCGCATTTGGAAGCTAGCGGTGGCGCTACCCATCGTCCCGGGTATTGCTTCCTCAATTTCTGCAATACTTTGTATTTCAGCTTACCTTAGTATTTTTGTACAAGCGGTGGATGTCCCACGGGAGATGCTTGTTTTCTACTCGTTTTCATGGGGGCTGCTGCTGTCGTCTGCTACGGTAGTCGTAAGTCCGCTTGTGCGCGTTCAAAATTCAAATTTCCATTGTCCAATCATGATGTAGATTTCGCCTGCCGATGAGTAGCGCTCCTAGCGGATCGTGCGGACGGGCTCCTCATAGGGGTTGCCAATTATGACATGGTCGCTATAATCTAGTAGGGCGTGGTCAAGGCGACTTCCGTGGAAAAAGCAAACCAATCAAGAGCCCGGAACGGTGATTGACAGGTCGAGCCCCTTTTTGGGACTCCTCCCAATAGCCAGACTGCCTTTTAATACACGGCTATGGGAGGCATTATACTTCAGCGACCCTAAGTACCTCCTATAGGTTTCCTATAGTTTTGCTGTCGGCGTACTAGTTACTTGTTGCGACGTAGAATAAGGCGGCTAGCTATCAATAAGAGCAAGCATATCGCGTAAGCATAAACTATAGCATAGCTACCTACCTTAAAACTAACTAGCATAAAGCGTGATAGTGCGTCTAAATTGACCCGTGGTCCAAGCAACACGCGCACTGCAAAAGAACTAAACAAGTCTTGTACTCTTTTTTTTTTTTTGTTCATTGCATAGCTTTGCGTAACAAGTCGCCACTACATTCGAATTAGCTCTCTCGGCGAAAGCTTAATCTCCTCAATGCCTTTTTCAGGCACTCAATCGGGATTAAAAGTCTGAGCCTTCCGCATTAGTGGCCTACCAGAAAACATGCGTAAGCTGACGGCACTGAATTTACGAAAACTTTGGGCGGAAGTTAAGACTTTGCGGCTTGCTCATTACTCCCAGTTAAGCCTTGGCCAAGAAATTTTTTTCAAAGTCGATCATGTCGGCGGCCGTGGAAACTAACATTTTCGTCAAAGACTCTACATAATCCTGCTTTGATACAGCTAATGAAGGAGCTTCGTAGACTGAACACGTACGCTAGTTAAGTGTGTCGAAAAAACATGTCTCGTACGATTGCTTGATCGCGCAAATAGAGGGACACAATTATTGGGAGTGCGCCCGCATCTCTAATTGAGCTGATCGAAAGGGCCCATTCCGCGTGATGAAGCAATTCATTCAAAGTGCAGGTACATGCTATGGTACGCGCGTTTCGTTTTAAGGTGGACGTCGCGCGCGCACGCCAACGGGTAATCACCTGTGAGCAGTTGTTTACGACAAGGAACAAAAACAACAAACAACAACTACATGAATGGCGATGAGATGAGGTGACATGGATGTCGTGACGCGAGTGACGCGAAAACGGAAATGAGTGCGAGCTCGCTTGGTTGTTGATTAAACGTTGAGAACGTACACGACAAACGCGTGCACTGTACGAGTAACTCAGGTGCTCGTGTTTTCTTTTTCAGTTTTCTTTTTCAGGTTTCTCGTTGAATTCGCGGCGTGCTCGAATTGAGCATGTTGGCAAAGTGGTCAACATTGAGAAACTGCGACGAAGTTGCTGACTCTCAATAATGAAAACTAAACAAAATACAGAAACCGACACTGAAGATGTCACTTCACTACAGAAGACACTTCAGTGTCGGTTTCGGTATTTTGTTTATGTGATCTACAGGACTTGACTCCCCTCTTCGTATACGCTAATGAAAACTAACGAAGAAATCGCAATTCTTAAAATTAGCAGTTCCATATATTTCTCGAATGTTTTTGTTATTTTTTTTTCAGTATTACTTTTTCAAGTATGCGCTCATTGCGAGAGCAGACACGCAAAGTGTTTGACAGAGAGAATAGCACATGATCATGAAAACTACACATGCAATCGCTCCTATACATATATAGCACATGTTCAGCTGTAGATATGCGCTAGCTCACACAATCGTTCGCACTGGCGTACTCAAACGAAATAAGTGGCAAGTGTGATAGTTTTACACCTAACACTTCGACTCTAAGTGATTCGTGCCCTTTACCCGGAGTCTTTTCAGACGAGCGTCGGCCCAGTGCCACCTGAAGTCGGCCCTGGACGCACACTAACCCCCTGTCCCCCCCACTCCTTCCTGCTGTCCTCTCTCTATCTGTCCACGTCTCATGGCCACAGTTGTTTCGCGGCGCTAACACGAAATAAAAAGAATCCGTTCCCTCTCCTCTCTCTCACCTATGCGAGTGGTTCACTCACTCACGCATCCTCACTGACGTCACTCACATTGAATTAACATTAATCAGGACGAGGGCAGTCTACGATCTAACCTGCGAGGAGTTATTGCTGTGAGGCGCAGTGAATGGTACGAACATTTACCACCTGTGGTGGCGACAACGCACACGAAAAAGAAAACCGTAGAAGATAGCAAGTTGAACACGAACCCACAGGAGATAAATGTGAACGTAGGCCTAAAATGTAACGACGTAAACGTAACACACTTTTGTTGCACGAACGTTTCCTTTTCGCTTTCAAGAGTTCTATACCGATATGACGGATCGAATGTACGAAGCGAACGCAACGCTTTAGTTGCTATGTTCTCCAATCCTTCGTTGCGCCTCATTCATCACAGCCAGCAGTGAGACGTTGTCTCAAAGCATATACCGTATACATATGAGACGGAAATGACATAGACTGCAACACGTGGTCGTGCTTGCGACGCTTCATGTAGAACGTGTTTATTTATTTATTATTACGCATATTACATGTTTATATATTATTTATTATTATTATTATATATACAATCGCAAATGTTAATCGCAAAGAGAAGCAAGGATGTGATAAAAATGCTTTGTAAGGAAAGTTAGATAATAAAAGCTACCGCAGGTTGTTGTGGTCTTCAGAGCCAAAGTGAAAGGGAGCATCCAAATAAAATCATTCATTAAAAAAACAAAAGTCAAGCTGCGAGAATGTAGGATAAAAATGTTCTTCGGTGCGGTCACCCAAGACCACTTTCTATGAAAAAGAAGCCATCATAATGAGGAAAGTTCAGCGTTCAACTTTGCTGAAGTTTCGGTCAAGCTTTGATCACGATTCTTTCGGAAATATCGTTAAGGCAACCACAAGTTCTATAACGACCCTCAAGGTTGTACAATTTAGAATTTCATTAAAAGAGGCTTAGTCCTTCGACGTGTACTTCTTGCACTTTTTGTGTGTGCCAAGTTCAACTGCTACGGCGCACAAATCCCGTCATGTGTTCAAAATTCGGGTCGGAAAATGATTTCGCGTGTGCACTTCCATTTGGTGTTCCTCTCTCTCGAGATCACCAGTGTAACGACGACGTATGTGTTTTACAAGGACCTGAACATTGCGTCTGCGTTGTGAAGTGCGCCCTCCTGCATCGATGTGTCCGCTGCAAAGAATTGCATGTTTCTATGGAGCACAGGAGAGCATTGTATCGCAATGCCTCAGCAATGCGTAAGATACCTTTCTGAAAGCGAAATGCGCGGATAAGAAAAACAAGAACCAACAGAAACGTTTTATTTTATATTTACATATTGTTTGAATCATTTTGAGCTTCTTTTGCAATTTGCTCAACGCTGCTGAGTTATTATATAGGGAACAGCCGTATATCACGTCGTACTGTCGTCGTTGAATGCTTACGAGACGTCCGTGCATTAATTGACTTTTATTTTTTTAGAAATGCGTCGTCGTACGAGTAAGCACTACAATAATACAATGCAGTAATGTTCGTAAGTACCCGTGCATAATCTGTCCAATTAATATAGTAAATTCTCGCCTCTGAAAGTCGGCAACAAACTTAGCGTATATGTATTTATTTATCATCCATACGTTAAGGGCTTGCAGAGCGGGTAGTGCGTAACGGAGAGCGAGCATCAACATAACAGTACACATGCAAGGCCTACATTAAGTACGCACACAACGTTATGTTACATTCATCGTACGCCCTGACTAACTACCTAACTAAATTAGCATTAAGATCAAAGGCACAAAACTAGGTTAGATCTAGATACACGGATTACCAGTAGAGAGGTAACCAGGCACAAAAAATATACCGTAAATATTTGCGTGTAAATGAACTGCTAAAAATTTTTAGTGTTGAGTTTTTTGAAAAATATAATGGCATAGACTTCAATCACCTAAGGGAAGTGGAATGATCTTCCAAACTAGTGGCGACAATGTGCCTGTAAAGCGTGCTTTGCCTGCATAGCTTCCATGCGTTAGGTGAAGCGTTAAACACAACCGTTCCAGGGCATGTTCAGTTCATAAGCAAGATCCGCGGAGGCTGCATATCATAATAATTCACACTAACTGCTTTCTGCAACACTGCTTTCTTTTTTTTTTTGTGAATCTCGCTCGATGATACATATTCCGTCCGAAGCATTATTCGATTACTCTCTGGTCATTCACGTTCATTATGCATTTCATGTGATGTCTCTCACGGATTACAACAGTGTATTACGAGCATTTCAAGAAAGAACACACTTCTCAGAATAAAAACGAAATAAAAACGAAAGTAAGCTAAATACAGACAAGAACAAGAACCCAGTCTCAAAGCAACTAAAAGTCGCTGTATTCGTCTGCATTCACCATACATACGCCCACATGAGTTTCACATTTTCCTTACAATGTCACCGCGTTCCACCTTTACCCGCGTCTGCCTCCTGCGACAATCCCTCTTAATATAACTCCCCAGTCTCCTTCTTTCCCATACTTTCATCGAATGTAGCGAAGGCCATTTATACCAATCGAACGAGCTAGTGTACGTACCTGCAAGATCTCGTTCTCCATTTTTTTTTTTCGTTCAGACTCCCTATGTGGCACGAGAGACTGTTTCTTTCTTCTTCTTCCTTTTTTTTTTCTGTCGGTGATGAAGAAAAACGCAGCGAAGCATTGGATTGGTAGAAGCCGATCTTAAACGGAGGGGTTTGTTCAGCCACAAACGAAACTAAATGGATGTCGTGATCTCCTTAGCAGTATCGTGTTATTCCGATTGGATCCATCCGTTCTATTTTCCGTTCTGTTGGCCGCTTAGTCGCGCGTGAGGTGACAATAGATTCTCCTTTCGTCGTGGCTTTGTTGGATCAAAGGTGCGTTGCTCTCTCCTTTCTCCTCTTCCCGGAGTATCTATTCGACTTTCTAATAGAGAATAGCGACTTTTAGTGAGCAAGGTTAGTCTGTCCTGCGAAATACATAACTGTGTTGCGTGGGAGAGCCTTTTGATATTAGAGACATAATTAAATGTTTAATTGTCGTTAAGTAATTACTACGTCACTTCAAAAAAGGTGCCTGCCGCCTCGTCCGCGCTCGCCTCTGTGAGTGGAAAGGGGGTATGTATAGAGAGTGAGGGAGGCGTTGATGAGAAGGTAGATATCATGATGTAATGATACCATGGTAACGTTTCCGACCGGAAATCGATACTCCCTCGATACCGAATACAACATTCGGCATTCATTTTGCGCGAGTAATTGATTCATAAATGATGACAATAGCAAACCGAAACCAAAATGCGAAGAGCAGAAGACAGAGCTCCATACTACTGCGGTTCGTCCGGAGGAGGATTCCGTGACGTCACCCAGCATTGTCGTCTGCTTCCAAGCCTGCATTCTTTCTCCCTCCGGATGCCGGATGACGTCAGCAGTGTGTTGCTTTCAGCGCCCCCTCGCTTCACAGCGGCGAAGCGCTCACTTCGTAATAATTCGTTTGAGTAAAATCTGCGCAGTTTTGGACCGAGATATTTCGTACACATTTTTCTGACATCCATTTCGGATACATCACAACCTTTATAGTGATTTTGCTGCGGAGTCCCACTTTAAGAACGGCACGAAACGTTGCCTGTCAACCCTGACAGAGTTACTCTTTCCGAGAAATTATATTATAATAGCATATTTACCGGTACCTCTTGAATCGACTGACAAGCTTGTAGATAACAAAATTGTCTCGTCTCGAAGCGGTTCGCAAACACCTGCCTGGTGAGGACCAGTCCTTTTTAAAAAGAAGCCAAAAAATCGGAGTCTTCTACGAAGCTGTCGTCAATGGCAAGCCCTGTCATCCGAACAAGCTCTGCTCCATTCCACGTGCAGCCCGTGACATTTTACCGGATAGCGCAAAAGACGTTACGAGAAGAGATTTTCTTGAGCTACCGCTTTGGAGACGTTGGGTCTACATAGCTCGTTCCTGCTTTTTTTTCCTTCTCTGTTTTTTTTTGTAGGTGTTGACTGTGCGTATTATAGCGACTGCGTAGGAAGTGACTTATAATCGTGGAAGGATGCAGCCAAGATTTACAGGGCCTCATGAAAAGCAATTTCAAGTAGACGTTTTTGCGCGGAGAGATAAGAATGGTCAAAAGGCCAACTAGGAGCGGGCGCAATGTTGGCTGGGTAACGTAAGCACGATGGATACTCTCAGATGTAGCTTTAACTGCTAACCGCGGTTATAGATGTAAGCTTTCGAGAAGAATTTTTTCTGGAATTACGCCAGATTCGTTGCTCATTAGAATTTTGACGTGTCAAGCGTCAGCACCCTTTTGTTACGCGCTCGCCCTTTCTTTTTCATTCAACGTCTCTTACACATCCTAATGTCACCACTGTTATAAGAGTTGCAACCCCTTCACCCCAAGTTATGACGGATAAATGTGAAAGACAATTCACCAGCTCCCGTGGTTCACCTGTGGTTAAGATGATCGCTTTCCACGCCGAGACTGGGAGGTGACACGGGTTCGAATCCTGTCACCGGCTGTGCTGTCTGAGGTTTTCCCTGGGTTTTCCCGAAGACTTTCCCGACGAATGTCGGCACAGTTCCCCCTGAAGTCGGCCCAGGACGCATATACTAACCCACCTGTCCCCCACTCCTTCCTGCTCTTCTCTCTCCGTCCGTCCACGTCTGTACGCCTCTCGTAGCCACAGTTGCTTCGCGGCGCTAACGTTGAATTTTAAAAATAAAAAAATAAAAAAGAAAATTCTTCCCCAAACGCACTGACGCAGGATCCCAATTGAGCGCAATCTTGATTAGGCAGCGATCCTGATCGCCCTCAGGTGCGGAGAAAGCCAGTCTCGGCGACAGAGATGAACAACGGAGACACTTGTCCCATGTTCGCGAACGTGATAACGCACTTCAAGGAGGGTTGGCACAGGCGCAGTGGCTTCCTTTCACCATCGCCTACTCTATATACTCGCACTGCCTGTTCCGGAATGGCAAGATGGCGATGGCCCGAAAACAAACAGAAAACAACGTGGAAATAGCTGAAATAGCATTTGGTTGAACGTGAATTTCATTCAAGCAGACATCCTGAACCAATGTTTCCTTTTAACTTGAAACTTCGGTGGGTATTGTGCCAAGCTCGCGTCAGATGGCGTCAAAAGAAAACCTGATTAGGGTGCATGAATACTAGCTCCCTCCTGTGTGGTGGAGCCATCCTCTGTCTGGCCATCATTACCACGCCCACGCCCACGCTTACCATGCATGAATGTTGTGAACCGATTTCACCGCACTTTTCCAAACCACCTCTGCAATGCATTTACTCAATTCCAAAATGCAGTGTGTGTAGCTAAGCACATGGCTACACTTTGTGAGCGCATCGCAAGCTCTGTGTGGGCGTCAAGATGGCGGAAATTCGTAGCAGACGACGCGGTTGTCTTCATCCTAACCTAGATCACGAAGTTGACGTGCGGACGGCGCAGGCGTATCCAGCGGTATTGCGGCGACCACGACTGCGTGCCGATCCAGATTGTGTGCGACAGTGCCTTTGAGGTATTAGTCGCATAGATGTGAACCACCAATGCATTCCATGTTTTACAGCAGAGGGGGTAATGGGCGCACGGAAAATCGGCTCCGTGAATACCGAAACTCATCCGACGAAGACATCACGTGCTTTCGAGAACCAATAGTTGTAACGGGGGTTCACGTCCCTCTTTGGGGGCCAGACCTGAATGAAGAAGTGTGTACGAAAGTTTGTATCTCGCGCAAACTATACACCAAGTGAAAAAAATAATCACTTTTTCCTCAGGCACGAGGTACAGTGCGTGCATGATGCAGTGAACCACATGCGTCAAAGTGTCACAACCGCTTTAAGGTCTTATAAATCATTTTTGACGAACTTTTAGACTATACTATATAAATTTTATAAGCCATATTGATAGCAATATTTTTGTAGAAATTCCAAACTTTGAAATAACAAAAGACAACGGGAAACAGCGAAAAAAAGAAAAGAAAGAAAGAGAAGACGAATATAACAATATACTGCCGTACTGGTCAGCGTAAATCACATTCGCGGAAACGTCGCCCTTAAAAAACCGGCTGGGCATTAGGCAGAAAAAGGAAAATAAATAATAAATGACTTTCATTAATTTTCCCCTCAATCGCAGCGTGCAAGCAAGGCCGCACATCGATCTCCGGAATCAATACAAGCGTTAATCGTCGTTATATGCGAGTGTCGAACACAAGACCTCTCTGAAAAAAAAAAAAAAAAATGTGAAAGGAGGCGCGACAGTGAACAGAAGGAGGGGGGAAAACGCACCATGGTTATAACTTGAAAGAAAGAAAGAAAGGAAAAGCTTGTACTGTTCGCGGTGCGAGACTTTCGGGGATGCAGGCGTGTAAAATAAACGGGTAAATAAACAATAGATGCGAGGGAGAACGGGGAAAAAAAACCGTGATGGATAGGTTGCTTGTCACCCCACAGCTCTGTTTTCCCTTTTATTCCCCTCACTCTATTTCTCTCTCGCTATATTACTTCCGCGCGAGTTCGTTTCAGTTCGCCCCCCTCCTTTCTCCCATTATCGAAAAGAGGGAAAGAGGGAAAGAGGAACACGCAATGTTTGGAAATGCAACTTGTACGGCTTCATCTTTTTTAATCAATCGTGAGCGAGAGTTCAAGGACGTTTATAACAGTGACCAACGAACGAAAAAAAAAAAAAAAGAAACGAAGAAATAGCAAGCTAGCTGAATCTGTGCATTTTGCTGTTCAAAGATTGTTGATTGCTTTTAAGATCGAGAAAGTGCGCCGGCGAATTACGGATCATCATATACGCACTAAAAATATCGGCACGGTTCGTCGTGAAGTCGGCCCACGGCGCACAGTAACTATCTCCCACTTCTTCCCGCTGTTCTCTCTATCTGTCCACGTTTGTACGCCGCTCGTGGCCACAGCTGCTTCGCGGCGTTAACATGAAAATAAAAAAAAAACGCTCTAAAAAGAGAACTTCAGCGCATAACACGAACCTAGTCAGCCCTATCGAAATCGTTCTCTCCCCTGATTTGTTGAAAACGGGAGGCGTACGCCTTTTCGTGGCACTTACGCACGTATACGCTAACCGTCGCGAACAGGCGTACGCTTCACCCATTCCACAAATAATAGTGAGTTTTAGTACGTCGCACGCTATCGCTTGCGTGCGCAAGGGCGACAGCGTACGATGTACTACAGGGTTAGTCTAGCAAACGTTACACATTTTGATCGCATCGTAAAAATGGGGCGAACGATGGAAGTCACTGAAAAGGTTAGCCAGCTTTTTAGGTAATTTAAGGATTTGTATGTATTTGTCCCGTTTCTATGTTGTTCCAGCCTCAGTTCTCTCATGGAAGACGAGGTTTATCCTACACCAAACTTTGCAGGCTGGTAGCCATTTGTCTGAAGTTTTGTTGGAATTTTTTGTGAGCGTTATGGTCCTGTAGAAGAAAAATTGAAAATCAAGCAAAGTTTCACTCTATGCATTTTTTATGCATCTCACTCGAAAGCCGCCATTTTTTGCTGTGT
Organism: Ornithodoros turicata; assembly: GCF_037126465.1. NCBI lineage: Eukaryota > Metazoa > Arthropoda > Arachnida > Ixodida > Argasidae > Ornithodoros > Ornithodoros turicata. The sequence goes on from NC_088210.1 coordinate 30,221,120, forward strand.
GCGCTTCATTTTCATTTCACCACACACAGGTGGCACCAGCATACAGAACAGGACTGGAACATGAGGATTGGTGCATAACGTCCGAATCAGCATGTCACATCGTTGTAGGCAGCGCTACCTGTGTGAAGTGATGTGAGTGTGAAGCAGACACAAGAAAAAAATGGCGGGGTTTGCGTGGGATAGGCCATTGAAAATGCATGGAGCGTGATTTTGCTTTATTTTTAATTTTCTTTCTACATGACCATAGCGCTTACAAAAAATTCGAATGAAACTTCAGATAAATGGCTATCAGTCTGCAAAGTTTGGGATGGGTCAAACCTAGTCTTCTGTTTTTACAGTGCGATCGAAATCTGTAACGTTTGCTAGAATAACCCTGCAGAACTCTATAATGGTGCCTTGCAAATCAGTGGTTTGCCTTGCAAAGCCTCGACCATCGAGCCTCTAGTCTGTACACCACTAAAGGGAAACAAATTAGGGTTGATGGATTAAACCGTCCGCGCCCAAACTTGGGACGCAAAACACGACGCTTTCGTATCCCAAATTACAGGCAACGTTATTCCCAGTATAGCGGGAATGGAACATTTCCCAGGGCACCTGCACAGCCTTAAACCAGAACAATATTGCAGCATCAAGATCGCCTCAAAGTAGCTGCGCAACGTAATTTAATACCTTATGTAACTATCCCTCCCGCCCCTCGTACCAGACACAAACACAGTGCAAAACACAAGGTCGGGAAGAAGGAACAAATTAATATAAACACAAAAGAGTCTTTTTCGTGCGTCTGAAAGTCTCTGAAGAAGTTTTTTTTTATATTTATTTTTTTATTTTCTCGGAAGACTCTGCGCACCGGCAGAGCTAGAAATTTCATCTCGAGAGGAGGCGTCTTTCGGGGCACGTATTTTGGAGTTCCATTATATGACGATCACGTTCCGAAGGGTTTCCATTTCGATTACAGAATCTATACGTGCTCTTTCAATGGCGACGTTCGAAACATGGCTTTTGTATCATTCTCTAGCGTCATGTCTTGCGTGAAAAGCAAGTCTGGGATGATGAACGCGAAGAGGGATTTCGAGTGAATGCAAAAAGTAATTGCTTTAAAAAGAGCTCGTCGACACGCTGTATTTAGGGGCAAATAAAAGTTGTCCGGAAGCCGGTGCAGATTTTAAGAGTGCAGTGTTGATGACAGTCTGCGGCTCAGATTATCCTCGGAACTGCGTCATGTACTTGTTCAGTATAGCTGTGCTTCCATGGTGATAAGTGATAAGTGAGTTTATTTTTTGTTCGGTACCTGCCAACAGCCAGAGGCCTTCTAGGCAGTGCACCAGTCAAAATTACAAAATACAGATACATAGGCAAAGGCCAAAATTCGCGCAAGTTATACAATACTGTGGAATTAACAAATAATCGATACACATACAGACCTAAATTGTCTATAATTAGAGAAAATATCAAGATCCGCGCACACTATCTGATTATACAAAAGTTGCATTCGAGAAGTAGGTACTATTGAGTTACACACGGACGGGTAAAAAAGTAAAGGAGTCCTACTAGAACGAGCAGTGCATCGAAAACATATGTCAGAGAGAAGGCAACTTGAATCGACCTTATTGTTCAAAAGCTTATGGAGAAAGAAAACGTCACACAGTGACCTCCGTGAACTCAACGCAGGTGTATTGGTGAATGTATTGTATTGGTGAATGGTGCATTCATTAAAAGATAGATGCAAAGCAACGGTATATTTTATATTACCATATTAAAATGCCTGACTGGGAATAACTGTAGCAAGAACTGTACCTAAATAGGCTACCGGTTTTCTTGCATTCCATTCTACAGCTTCAATTTCCGCTTTACAGCTTCTTCTCATATCTTGTTTTCTAATATGCTATTTTCCCAACTTGCTCTAATGCGGAGGCCTGTCTGTTTCATTACCAGTGTCTACCTTCGCACACAAGACTGCGAAAGCGGCATCGTCTTTAAGCTTTAAAACACGTTGAGCCCCTATATGCATGTGTAATGCAGCCCAGCCGATTCTAATCAGAGTTTGGTTCATACTTGATCATTTTCCACGGTCAATGGTCACTGCGCAAATCACTAGCAACAACCAAATAGATATATTAGAACCCATAACGCCGGTATTAAATACTACAGTCGGACCTGGTTTTATGAACCCTCGATATACGAATTCCCTCAACTTACGAACGGCTCCACAGGGAACCAAACTTTTTCCGTGCATTTTGACCTCGTTTTACGAACCCTCGATATCCGAACTATGAACGGATTATTAGGGAACGGACCCAAAGTAGCCAAGCCATTCTGACCTCGATATATGAACGAGCGTTATGAACGTACAGAGGACAGGCCAATGGACCGGAGGATAACGAAAGTTCCTCAGTACATGCTGCAGAGGTCAAACATACAATGTCCCAACGCCACTACGTTCCACAAACATGATTCACCATTCCCTGAAAGAACAGCCGAACGGTTGTGAGTTTGGACTAGGTCTCCGAGATGGAAACATCTTGCCGTTCCAAGAGAAGGCGTTCAGTCCTGACAGTCGGTGACAAGCGTGATATTTGCCGTTGGAAACAGTCTCATCCGCGCGCGATACGGTACTTTGAGGACCCGGTGGATGAGTCAAGTGTCAGACTTGTGTCATCTCTTCTAAACATGATAGACCCTGCAGAAAGTATGGTGCAAAGCACAATTACGCAGTATTTTCAAAAATAAAACTTATTCAAATCAATTTCCCGTGGTTTTGTGAGGTATTTGTGTACTGCACACCTCGGACCTCGATTTACGAATACCTCGATTTACGAACGATTTTCTGAGAAACGAAGGGTGTTCGTAAAGCGAGGTTTGACTGTATATGCTTAGGAATAATGGGAGTACGTAGTTCGTAGCCTCAAACATAATGCAAGAACATACCCAAACAATAAAAAAAAAAAAAAAACAGACTTAATAATCAAACGTAAAGAAAATAAGTGATAATAGCATAAGTGCAAGTGCGCTGGAGAATAAATTCCATAGTTGAAGAAAGCCAGAGACGGAAGAAAGAAGAACGGCAGAGACACACGGCGGGCAACTCAAGAAAATAACTCGACCGCAAAGAGCTTGCCACCACATACGTCGCGGGATGCACAAATATTTAATCTACAGTAGAGTCATTCAGTCTGTAGCTTTCGCAAACAACAACAACAACACCAACAAAAAGGACTTAATGAAAACACCGGAAGAGTCGCCGTTCCTTTCATAATCTCCCCTAAGCCATCCTGCCGAAGCAAATGGAAGGACCGTCATCGCAACAAAAGAGCGCCGCCAAAGCGTCCACGAGCTGTGTTGTATTTAGAAGCAATAATGGAAGTTCCAGCGTGGGCTGTTTATCTGCGTTTATGAAACCGTCCCTCCCAGGCTCTTCTCTTGCACTGGTGAAGTTTCAGGGTTGTATACCGGTACATGTGTTGCTTCCATTCGCAATGCGAGGAGAGATGTTTGCCGGTTCCTTTATACAACTGGAATGTCTACTTGAGCTATCTGGGGTTGGGAAGCACTTTTCTTGTTTGTTTGTTTGTTTCGTGAGTTTCTTGCCAGTCATCGTTCCTTAATGAGACTGCCGCATCCGTTTCAGTCGATTTCGAAACTATAGTGTCATTTTATTAGTTCCTTAGTTTCATTATGTTTTAATAGTTTTATTAGTTCCATTTAGTTAGTTAGTTTAGTCCATTTAGTTCCATTAGTGAAACTATAGTGTCATTTTATTAGTTCCAGCGTTCTATTAGTTCCTTTTAGTTTTAATAGTTTTAGTAGTTCCATTTAGTTAGTTAGTTTAGTCGATTTAGTTCCATTAGCGGAACTATAGTGTCATTTTATTAGTTCCAGCGTTTTATTAGTTCGTTTTAGTTCCATTATTTTATAGTTTTATTAGTTCCATTTAGTTAGTTCAGTCCATTTAGTTCCATTCGTTCATTTTATTAGTTTAATTTTATTAGTTCCTCGACCACTGACCCCGGCATCGAAAATCCCACGCGAAATAATGGCGTAGTTTGACTGCTATTCGACGGAATACGTGACGAGAGCAGACGCCGGACGTTGAGAGTATGCCGGAGTTCCTAATCTGGAAAAACGAGAAAACGTCACACCCTATGCACCAATGAGGGTGCGACCTTGAGAAAAGGAATGCCGCGGCCGTACGGGGCGTCTGGATGGCGCCTTTCCTCCTCTGAGCACCGCTCTCTCTCTCTCTCTCTCACTCTCTCGCTTACGAACTGACGTCACGCCGTGTCAGCTTTTGCGGCCGTGGAAGCAGCGGTGATCTTTAACATTCACTTATTTAACATCTAAGCACTTTTCGGACGAAAAAAATTAGCCGGGTAGATTGTCGGTCCCATAGATGGGTTTCTGGGTGTGACCGTCCCTTAATCACAACCAGTCCCAGGGACAATCAGGTCTGGAATGCATGTCGAAATATGCGTAAGCGTGAGAGGGTTTTGGAGCGCAATACCACAAGGGAAGCACCTGCACTGCATTCGAGAAAGAATCAGGCGCGAAAATGTGTTCCGCAAAGGAATAGTCAGCATAATCGAGTACCAATTGCATCAAGCATTAATTACTTTTCGTTGGCAATTAGCGACTTGAACACTCTCTATTTTTTGTTCCATAAGAAACTGTGGAAAGGGTTATTGGATAAATAGAGAGCGGACAGCGCCTATCCTGGACATCGAAGTTATTCAATGTTGATTGTTTAAACTATTATCTCAATTGCAGATGTAGGTTGTGATTCAAATATTCAAATGGTGACATGTCCCATGATGCGCCAGCTGTGTCTTTGCATAAGTTGCGTATGCTCCCACATATCTAGCCCTGACGAAATGGATTGACTTCTCGCTAAGCAAGTTGTAATTATTGGTGTAAGTTGTGATTCGTGTGATTCCCATGGAGAGCCTGTCTATGTACGCATGTATATGTAGTTTTTCATGTGTCTACTTATTTACATGTATTTATTTTCATCATGCTCACTGCTTCCACGGCACAGTAACTTGCCAGAAGTACAACAAAATAAATAAGTAATGGTAATCTCTCGTTAAACAGTACCTCAACGAATCTACACCGTCTCATTGTGTTTGTAATGCTTGTATAAGAGCTGGCCGTCGTCGGCCTCACAGAGGTGGGCAACGTCACGACTAACGCGCTCTGGGGGAATTATGCGTCCGGGGCCGACTGCTAAGGGGACTGCGCCGCCGTATGTCTGACAGCGTCTGGGAAAATACCAGTAAAAAAACCCAGACAGGATAGCCGGCCTGGGTATTCGAACACAGGTACCTTGCAGTCTCGACGTGACATGACCAGCACGCTAACCACTGGGTCACGCGAGCTGGTGTGCTTGTATTAGAGAGTATTAACGTCACCAAGCTAGCGGAACCAATGGCAGCCTGCATCACGAAGAATCTTATCCGTTGAGTGGGTACGGTAGATACGCTTTTTTTTTTAGATACGTTAGATACGGGTTTTTTTAGACGGTAGGTACCATTTTTTCGGCGGTCTACTAGCGTTCACTATTCTTACTTTATGTTACCGTTAGAGTAGCGTTACCGTTACGTTACAGTTTTCCTTCTACAATGTCACTTGAGGATTCTATTTCGTGTAACTTCATCGCTTTGTTATCTTGATTTATGCATTGGCGCCGAAAAGTTTGGGAGTCGCCCCCTGGTGTTCACTGAACGAACCGTGTCGTGGGGATGTTCCCGGGCAGTATCCGCACATTGCATTGACTATCAAAGCATTACATGTGTAAGAGGTTGTCCAGCGTTGATATTTCCTGATAATGCGTGACGAAAACGACATATGCGTTCCAAGTAAGTCGCATTTTCGTATCAATATTACCGTTTTTACTGTAATTAAGAGAAAGGAAACTCATCCGAGGATCTCCACCAAGAGGCGACATAGTGGCGGCCCTAGTGAGGGTCTCACCGTGAATCCTAGCCATAGTTCCATAGTCCTAGTCCTATGACTCATGGTATTTCCATAGTCCTAGTTCTTTTATGTCGTGTCGCCTCGACAAGAAAGTAATTTGTAAACATAAAATCGCCATACACACCTAGGAGTTGCCAGACGAGAAATGCCAGCCAAGCGGTGTAAGGAAGACAAACACACAGATGCACGTCCATCCACAGCGCGCACAGAGGTAGCAGAGGCACACAGGGCACCGCGTTGCGACCACCCGTATGAGCGTCATGGCGTGGTTGCCTCACCACCGCCGCAGAGAGCACGAGCACAGCTAGAAACGCCGCAGTCGCCAGGACCTCCAGCCACCAACGCCCCACACCACTCACCAGCCGCGGAACATGCACCGTCAGGACACCCATCAGGAACATAAGCGCCACCATCGCGCACACCAACACCGCTGTCCGATTGGCTGAAGTTCTGTTGGGAGGGCATTGTTTGCCTCCACCGAGTGACGTCACGAAGCTTTGATTAACCAGTTCTACAGACCATGTCCTCCGCTGAAACGACCCGTAGCCGTCGTCGGGCGTCGTACCTTCGAGTACCCTCGTCAGCGTCGCACTTGAGTCCCTGCTTATGTCCCCCAGCTCCACCGGGAGGTTGTCTATGAGACCATAGCGCAGTGCGAGCACCGATGCCGCTGCCGCCATGAGGGACACAATGGTGCCAAGTCCTAAGATTGCTAGAAGAGTGTTGGGATGGACGAATAACGCGCACATGGCTACTACTAGACTTGCGGTTACGGAGGCACGACCTGGCCCTCTGGTGAGACCGCAGAGGAGGCCGTCAGAAGACAGTGAAGAAAGGAGTGATGAAAGACCTCGTATTGAAGCTGCAACTGCAGAAGCAAGGCCACATAACGCTCCGATGCCGAGCACCCAGACGAGTCCAGGGAGGTCTCGGCTCAGAGGGGCTTGTAGAAGGGGCGCAGAACCAGAAAGCAGGGAGTGAGGAGCAAGGAGGGTGACGGCGACAGAGCTGCTGAAGCAACCCAGCAGGCTCAGCAGGAAGACCAAGCTGACGGCTGATGGAACGACCCGCGATCGGTCCGGAGTTTCTTTAGATATCTGGGCAATGAGGTCGTAGCCCAGGAATGCAAACGTGCATGTGGCTGCTCCGTTGAATACCTGCGTGATACGAAAGGAAGGTTTTTTGTTAGAGTCCGACATAGACATGCACTTTAGTAACACATTTTGATGAATAATTCTGTACATCAACAGGAATTCACAATGCGAACTCGGCCAACGGTGACTCGGACATTGAATAATCGAGTATTTCTGTTCAAGGACTTAAGTCAGGTTGAAGAGGGCAAGATTCATGCCAGCGTACAGCGGCAGACATTTATCTTTGGCTCCAAATGCACTTGCTTATCAAGGGTTTCTTCAAGTTTTAGAACGTTGTAAGAAGCATTCGTGCCGCCTTGTGCACTGAACGTCTACTGTCTAGGGAAAGAAGCGAGTCACGCTTACGTACACCAAACAAGCACAACATGCACACGCCAAAAGATACAGCAATTTAAATGCTAATTATTATTTTGTTCACCTTTGTGTTACCCGAGGTTGACGCGTGCTGTATTAGTTACATTAAAAAAGGCTACTCCGCATACACCTAAATAACATTTAGGGCATTTATTGCATACATAGTGTTAATTTGGACGTGCGATATGAGATTCGAACATGTTATGTTCTACACCAAGAAATCGTCCATCTTGTCGCGTTGCCGCGCTCACAGTCGAGGACCTTCACGTACGAAGACGAGGCAGATGATACTCGTCAGTAGCTGACGTGATACGCTAGGTAAACGAGATGACGATGCAGATTTTAGCGGCTGAGTAATAGACGACGTATTTCCTGGAGCATCACCACGCGTGACACTGGTGGTGCTCTCAGTCTTTCGGGTCTTAAAATCTTGCTTGCACAAGGCCGCAAAATAGTTGACCGCCACAGGCGCCCCAAGGTTAAACATCGAAGATAACGTTCTGAAGTCTGTCCAGATGTCCATTTTCGATATGGCATCCGATACGTGGATGACGTTCAGGACTTCTCTCTGCCGATAAAGCAGGAAAAGGTATCGGTGGCGCGTATCGGTGACAGGACCCACGTACGGGGTGATTACATCACCTTCCGTCACGTTCCCGTTCGCAATATTGATCACCAACCAGTGCCTCCAAAACTTTGCATCAATATCGGACAATATCAGAGTGTAATACTGCCCAGGCGTTGACGTGAACCGTACAATGGGTGCCTTCCCCAGGTCCAACGCTGCGAACAACGTCCCCATCCTTACGTCTCTACCTCCAGGATACTCTACTTCGACGGTGCCTTGCGGAGTTTCTGGCAGAAATGTCGGGACGATGTTGTCCAACATGAGGTTCGGGAGCAACAGGCTTAGATTCACTTTGCCGTTGGGAAGCGTTATTAACGTAGGAAGCGTCACTTCTGTAGTCGTGCTCTTTATCACTGTAAAGTACGTGCTCCCTAATGCATTTCCGAGGCTGTACTTCCGTGGGAACGCCGTTATGTTGACCCGTTTGTAAGACTTCTTCAGTGTTGCAGCTACCAGGTCGACGTCTAGTTCCTTGTTCTGCCGGAATACGACGAGCAGGTACGTCCTTTGCGCGTCTGGTGCAGGGGAGTGATACTTTTGAACATCATCCCCATTAGTGGCATCGCCACCTCTCATATTAACTTTCAGCCAGTGGGTGTAGTGCGATTCGACGTCCAGCATGATTAAACTGTAGCGCTCATCGATGAAGGAGTTAAATGCGACGCTGGGCTCGGTTTGTACTTGCTTCTCGTTGAGTATGGTTCGGTTGGTGATGATGATTATACCGTAAGTCACTTTGATCGAGCCTTGTGAGAACTCTTGTGGTACGATATCTGTGATGCTGTCTTTCGCAACTGGTTCCGCAGCAATGACGGTTGAAACGGCGGTTAGTACGCTGCGAAAGACCAGATTCAGGAGCAGGTCTTGACTGGTCATTCTTGCGCGGCCGTCTGTTGGTTGTGAATGTTCTTCTTCTTCTTCTTCGCCTAATCAAAACGTGGCCGTGAGCCACTAAGGGAGATTCTTCTTCTTCCTCCTCTTCCTCGTCCAGAGACCTTGATGCGCAAAGGGAGTTTGGCTCGTGATATACAAGAACACTACACTCTTAGAAATGAACTTCACCGCATAGCACGCTCCTAGACAACCATAATATCGAATGATGTTATCTGCCGTCGTTTGTTAAAAACGGGAGGCGTACGCCTTTTCTGTGACACTTATGTTGTTCATAATTGTCACAGAGTGGTGGTAGTGGTGGTGGTGATAGGGCTTGCCATTGTCGGCCTCACGTATGTGGGCAACGTCACGACTCACGCCCAGGGGGAATGTGCGTCCTGGGCCGACTTCTAAGGGAACTGTGCCGACATATGTCTGAAAGCGTCTGAGAAAAACCCAGGAAAAACCCCAGACACCACAGCCGGTACCGGGATTCGAACCCGGGTACAGAAAAGGCGTACGCCTCCCGTTTTCAACAAATCAGGGGTGTGAGCGATCTCACTCGGGACGATGGTTGGCTAGGAGCGTGCTATGAGGTGAAGTTCATTTTTAAGAGTGTAGGGTTCTAAATTTAGTTTAGGAGATTCTCCTTCATCCTCTTCGTCCAGTCGAAATTCGTTCTTGGTTCAATGATGATGATTCCTCTTCTTCTTGAATTCTTTCTCCTCGGCCATTCCGCCATGATGTCCGTTGTTGACCTCACAGTTGTGGGCAACGTCACGACTAACGCTCTTGGAAATGTGCGTCCTGGGCCCGACTTGTAAGGAAACTGTGCCGACATATGACTGAAACCGTCTGAGGAAAACCGATGAAAAACCCCAGACAACACAGCCGGCAGCGCGATGCGCACCTGGGTACCTCCCAGTCTCGCTCTCCTTGTGAGCCAATTACAACCATCGGTTGCGCGCCGGCCCTAGCTATAGACACGAGACGCTACATGCTACACTTTAGTGGCTACATGGTATTGGTTGTAGCTAGGCTAGTGGCTACATGCCGCATGTGTCGCAGTCAGTCGCAGAGGAAGCCGTTTGTAGCCACAGGGTCAAACGAATAGCACTCTGACGTCTACTGGGTCTATCCCCGATAACTCTCTTAAGGAGGAAAAAAAATTAGTCCGTGAGCTCTCCAAATATTACTGCACCAGAGATAGGACGGTTGGCGCTGGACACGCTCGCTCCTCCGCCAGATAACGTAATCCATCATACTCGTTCCGCTTCCGTATTAGCTGTCAAGACTGGCCACATGACACTACGCTGCGCGGTGGCGCTACAGTATTTCTTCTGGCGCGCTATTGCGCCTCCTTATGTCCAACTGCGTATGTAGTTGACGGACTAGATTTCTAGAAGTTGAACATGACTACAGTATACTAATAGCCCTGGCCAAGTACCTCTTTGTGAATCACGGCCTGTTCCGTCCACACCAGCTCGCATGCATCCTCCCTGCAGCGCTTAACCTGAGCACCCTCCTCAAGCAGAGTGACCTGCAATGTGATGCCTTTCTTCTAATCGAAAGTCGCTTCACGCCACGCTATCGTGCCCACCAACCTCGGTCAACTCCATCACGCCGTTCCAAGTGCCGCCATGAAGATAAACACGGAGAAATTACCAAGAATTAACCGGGTGTTTATTAAAAATCCACCCGACACCTCCCTACTCGGCTCTCATACACCGTCCACATGACACCGGCGATCACCCTAGGGCCTTTCGCAGAGAAAATAATTGGCCGCGTGCAAAGTCTTGATCCCGGCGTCGTCCAAGAAACGCTTTAACTTCCAACTACTTCTCTTGAACACGGGTTGGAGTGCATTGTCGTTGATGAGATCACTTCCTTGACGATACACCAAGAACACGTAACGGTGCTTTCCCGAACCTCTGGGCGGAGACGGTCCTTCGTACGTGGCCAGTGTGATCCCGGAGTGGATGGAACTTGACCCCTTGATGTTGACCACCAGCCAGTGCAGCCAGTGGCGCATCGATGGCTTTCTCGGATATGGCGCGTCGGGGTCCAGCATGATGATCGTGTAATATTCATTCCACACGGCGTCGAAGAAGATGTTCGGCTCCAGGTAAGCGTCCTTAACCGAGAGAACGTTTCCGAACTTGATTTCTTCCTTTGGGTAGACTACGACCACAGCTTTCGAGGGCACGCTAGGTATGACGTCAGGGACGATCTTCGAGGTTTTCAGGTGTGTGAGGTTCTTTTCGAGGTGCTCGCTTACCGAAGCGTCGCTGAAAGGAACGAATAGCGGTAGCAGAAAGAGGGCTAGAAAGGCCGCCATGATATCGAGGCTGGAAGCGAAGACGAACGGCTCGTTACGTCTGGAACAGCTGGCGGACGGACACGCCTTCTGCGCGCGCAGGTGTGTTCGTTCTTTTCCTTCATCTGCGTTCTCGTCGTTTTGCCATCCAGACCCGGACTCAGGTATAAAGGAGAGAAGCGTGACGTGTCGTGATCGTTCGTATTTTAGCTTTTTGTGCCTTTTAAGCGTGTACCTCGTGGTAATTTGGCAAAGCATGCTATATGCTAACACCATGTAGTGCACGTTTTATTTGACCATATATGTATATCAGAATGCCGTTAACGGCGTTCCTATTTAATATTGACGCGAACTGAACGCGAAATATTGTATTGTAAAAAATTGACTTCAACAAATTGATCAAACTGCTAAAGAACAAGCGGGCTGGTGACTAGGACGCTTCTTCTTCTTCTCCTTCTTGGTAGCACGGGTCAGTAGGTGGGCGAAAGTGAGGATGAGAGATGAGAACCATCAGAGGATGAGAGAGGTGAGCTTCTTCTTTTTCTTTCCTCCGTCTCTGGCAGTCATCCTATTTCCCGTTCTTCCTTTCAAAAGATGGCCGTAAGCCTCTTCTTCTTTTTCTTGTGTTTCAGGCATGCTAGCGTACTAGTTCCTCCTTCTTCTTTTTCCATCTTTTTCATTCTCTTCTTCATTTCTTTACTTTTCCTTCTTTCCTCACAACTGTTACGGACGGACCTAAACGACTGTCAACGTTGATAGGCGCCATACAGCTATGGCTTTAATATGGTGCTTTTATGTAATTACAGAAAACATGTTATTCAATGGCGCCACTCGTGGCGCAGTAACATTCCCTGCATAGCTAAACATATTTCTAATTTTACGAAAAGAACACTATGTAGTTAAAATGAGGTGTTTCTCTGACGGTACGCTGGTGATAAGCTTCAGTTGCTGATAGCGTATCACTCAAAGAGACGCAGGCACCTAGCAGCCGTTCCAAGCCAAGATGATTACGAATACCATACACGTATCACTTTCTCTTTAGCACACTATTAGACTTATAACTTATGATGAAATCTAGGCAGAAGCTTCTCGAGAACCCCTTGATACTACCGCAGGCCTGGTACTTATTGCGATTCAACAGCGTTCGCACTTCTGCTATCAGTACACTGTTCTGTCCGGAGCTGTCTATAGAGAGAGATCGGCCATTAGGAGGAGCCTAATGCTGAAGCGCGTCATGCGACGCCACAGCTGAACGACCTCCCTCGATGCGCTCTATTGTTATCCAGTCGTCAACCGCTCGCCGACGTCATGTTGATGCAAAGCGTTGTTCACGATACAAGGGGGTAGACACGTGCGCATTGCGTCCATCGAGAACCCTTCGTCCTTGAATCCTTTCAGTTTGGTAACAAAGTCCCCCTTACCACAGGCGCCTGTGGGTCATAAGCCAGCGATTGTGGTACATTGCATTGAACGCGACAAAAGCACCTGTCGACTAGCCGGTGAACTGCATCAAAGTGGCGCAGATCTGCTCGCTGAGAAGTAGATTTCGTTTGGATTCAGGCTGTTTGGGCGGTGCAACGGCGACTTCGACGTCAAAACAGGCTCCTCCCGTGAAGCGACAAAAGATCAAAAGATGACCAAACTCTCTCTCTATATATATATATACGGCTCTGGTTCTGTCTAAACCGGAGCGCCACCTTGCCTATGGAAAGCATGTTTGAGAGAAGTCAACGAAGTGTGACCAAAGAATTCCATTGGTACCATGCCGGACCCAAGTCTTCTCAGTCTACTCCCCAACATCAAGTCTCACGGCCTGGTGCCGGACGTCATTTCTCAGGTACCCAGGAATGCGGTCGTCGTCACCTACCATGACGGCGACGTCCGCATGGGGAATACCCTGAGGCCAAGTCAGGCTGCTCACGAACCCACCAGCGTCATCTTCAGAGCAGAAGCCGGATCGTTCTACACGCTGGTGATGGTGGACCCGGACGCGCCTAGTCGTCAGAACCCAAAGATGCGACACTGGCTTCACTGGCTGGTCGTCAACATTCCTTCCAGCTGCGACCTCAGGGCAGGCACTCCCGTCACAGAGTACGCTGGACCAACTCCTCCTAGGGGCAGCGGTCCCCACCGCTATGTCTTTCTCGTCTTTGCGCAAGGACGCCGCAGGATTAACGAAGACTCGGTGGATGTCCCCGAGGGACGAGGCAAGTTCAACCTGAGAGAGTTCCTCGTAAACCTGGAGCTTGGACAAGCTTACGCGGCCAATTTCTTTCTAGCTGAGAACAAGTGATCGTGTCTACTGGTTCTCCCATTTGTAGTGGAATGCTGGGTAAATAAAGTCCCTTTTACGAAGGCACTTCCAGCAAGGTTTAGCGTCGTAGTAGTGTCGTATATGGGGATGTGAGCCTGACGGTGGCCATGCCAAGCATTCCCTATGTGTCATTGCAAGGATGGATCCGGTCGAAACACAGCCGAAAACATGTTTCGATTATGGTTCTAAAAATGCAGGTGATCCTTGGACGGCTTTTAATGTGGGTGGCATCTAGTTGTTACATCAGTGTCTTTGGACAACGTGAGTTGTAGGATTGCACCAATACTGTACATATACAGGGCCTGAAGGATTTACCAATGCATTTAGTCCACCAAGAGACTAAAATTACTTTTTTCTTAGAGTGTAAATAGGGGGCCTCAAGCATACCGCAATACATTTAGTCCACAAAAGGACTAAAGTGGCTCCTTTTTCACTTATAGTATACATGACCTGAAGGATTTAGCAATGCATTTAGTTCCCCAAGGAACTAAAATTACTCCGTTTTTCTTAGTGTAGATACAGGGCCTGAAGTCACCGACGACACCGATATCCGATATCATGATTATGCATTTTACTGTATTAAGCTACGTTAACAGTCTGATACCATGAAGAATGATCACACAATTCAAAGTCCACCAGTGGGAAGCCAGCGCTTCTCCTTTGCTCAATGATTCTCTAGAAGTAACGAAATAGTTCAAGGCAACTGGCTCGCCAAGTTCTTGCTCAGCAGCGAACTTTGACAAGGCGAAGCCGTAACGTTCGTTGAAGGGAACGATCAGCTTCTCGGCGTCGTATATCATCTTATCTTGCTTGTACGCCACGACGACGACCCGATGGAGCCCGGTGCCGTTGGTTGGCTGTGGGCCATGGTAGTACATCAATATTGTGCCCGTGTTGTAGTCGACAGGATCCGAGTCAAACGCTTTGCCAACCTTCGGAGAAATACAGCTACAGTGAACCCTCGTTATTATGACCATGGTCGTTCCCGAAAATTTTGGCCGTAATGCGGAATTGTCATATTAACGGGGGGATTTGCAAAGGTTTCACTGCATTGTTCCCCAGGGGTATGGTCCTAAAGCGCGTGTGTCAGATTATCGGGGGTCATATTAACGAGGGTTAACCCTCGTTAATATGACCCCCGATAATCTGACATACTCATTTTATGACCGTTTTTCTTGGGAACCGTTCCGCCGCCATGCAAATCCATCTCGTTAGTATGACTATCCGCTTATCCGACTATGACTGAGATTTTTGTCACAAGTAGGGTCAAACGCAGGTCTTATCTTCTCGTTATTATGACCACGTCACATGACCCGCAGGGTAGCCCCAGGGAGAGGCTACACACATACCTCAGGCAGAGGGTGACACGTGTTGAAGTAGGGCGCCAAGGTTTGGGATTACTCCTGATGTTATTGACCTCGGAATTACTCATAGCCCTTTTCCGACTGCCAAAGCAGTGTAGTGCTTAAAACAGAAGTGACCACGACACCAGGTCACACTGTGCTGCTGCTGTTGTGCACCTAATAATGGTCGGAACCAAGCGGTCTCTGAGGTCAGCGGACTGTGCGCGAACGAAGAAAGAAGAAAGCACAGCACAGCTGGTTTTAAATTAATGCATATTTTTGTTCACTTAAAAAAAAAAAAAAACATGGTTGGTGGATTCGAAAGATTCAATTCGCCGTTTTGGGTAATGGGTTTCGGATTCCTGAATCTCGAATCACGCTTAGGATTCGGGGATTCGGTTGACCCATCCCTAACAATAACTTATTGTTGACAGCAGCAGCACACTCGCAAAGAGCCCAAGCATACCTTGATATTGACCACAAGCCAGTGCAAAACGCTCCGTAACGACGGGTCACTACGGGACGGGACGTCGGGTCCCAGCATGAGTAGGGTGTAGTAACTGCCAGCAGTATGAGGAAACCTAACGTCAATTGGGCTTTCGAAGCTTTCTTCTGGAGTCACCGCTGCACCCAAGGTAACGTCCTTTTTAATGAAAGAAAATGTGAGCATGGCCTGCGGAGTCCTCTGGATCACGTCGGGAACGATGCCGTCTTGAACGACTTTCGTCATGAAAGTATTTATGTCGTCCTCAACCTCTTGGGCGAAGGAGGAGAACATGAGGACGAACAGTCTGGCAAGATGATGCACCGCCATCGCGAGAATCTTCTTCTTCTTCTTCTTCTTCCTCTTTTTCCGATCTGTATTGTGGTTAGCTGTGCCTATCGTCAAGTGAACCACGCGCTACGACTACGTTAATGAACTGCCGTTTCTTCCATGACTTCAAAACCCGAGACAAGGTAGAGGATGGCAACAGCCAAACACAACCCAAGCAGCACAATGTACTGAAAGTCGAGTGCAATAGGGGTGGACGGTATGTGTCTTATCAATGTTCTCTAGTTTCACTAGTCTATTCAATGCTTCCCACATACCCGTTCCACCTACTTTCGATTGTGCTGCTTGGGAAACACGTCTGTTATCGTCCCCTACCTTCCCAAGCAGCACAATGTACTGAAAGACGAGTGCAATAGGGGTGGACGGGTAGGTGGAAGGCCTCGAACAGACTCGTGAAGCTAAAGAACATTGATAAGACGCATACCGCCCACCCCTATTGCACTGACTTTCAGTACATTGTGCTGCCTGGTAATTCGCTCGTGTTTGGATGGAAGTCATGGATCGTCACTAACAGGTCGCTTGCTACCTACCGAAGCAGCACAACACCTTGGCTCAATATTGGACCGATATTGGCAACACTGGCCCAATATTGGTCTAATATTGGGCCAAGATGTTGTGCTGCCTGGGTAACTTTCCTTTCGTTGCCATTTCTTCTTGTTCTACCGGACGCCCTTCCAATTACAAGAAACACTTTCAGATAACTACGAAAGCGCCTCCTACACAGATCTCAAATGCAACGCTTGCCGTGCCTTCTGTCGTATCAACAGGATTCAGGCAACCTTGGACTTGACCTGCTTTGAAGTCACTGCCCTGCCTGAACACTGTCTTCGAGAAGATGGGATTATCGATTCACATTTTGACTAACGTTCCTTTAAACCTGACACGCTATCAATTTCATTCCTACCCATTGCTGCTGGATGGATAGTGGTGCCCCCTGGTGGTTAGCGCTGTTGCTCCAAGAACACCATTAATTGCGGTACTATTAGTCGTGACGTTGCCCGTCTGTTGACTGCAATCGTGATCCTTTAGTTTATTCTTTCCCAGTCTACCACGTCACTAAGCAGATAGGTAAGAACACCATCCATACATGTGTAGTGATTGTTTGCGCGGAATTGTCCAGCTCGAGCCTCCGCATTGCCATTGGCCGGGCATCTGACAGAAAATAATTGGCTCCAACCACACTCGCAAACTGACCGGTCCTGTAAAAAGCTCGCACGTCGAAGCCGTGCCTCACACTTTCCACAATGGGTTGGGTCGTATCGAGCAGTCGACTTCCTTGCGAGAATACGAGAAACACCAGACGGTGTTTCCCCAAGGACTTGTGCGGCATCGGTCCGATATAGCTGTCAACAGTGTGTCCAGCGTCGACGTCCATGGTCCACGGTATATTGACCACCATCCAGTGTCTGTACGACCGCTGGATAGGAGATCTCCGATTGGGCGTGTCAATGTCCACAAGGAGAAGCGTGTAGTGGTGTCCCATAGTGGTCTTCACGTTGACAGCCTCTGGCTTCTGGAGGGTTTCCTGCGCGTAGAGCGTGTTCCCCAGGAGGACGTCTACTCGTGCCTTGTAGTGGACTAGGACGACGTTGTTCGGGACGTCCTCTAAGATGTCGGGAATTATTTCGTCCGTGACCAACCTTTCGAGCTGACGTTCCATGCTGTCCTGTCCGAAGGTGAAGGTTAGGCACAGCGCCAACACGACGTAGAGCAGCATATTCAGAACGTATAGTTCCGAATGGAATTGATACCTTCTTCTTCTACGAATGAGATGATGGCTTGAGCGGATTCTTCGTCGTCTTCCTCATGCACGCAGTGGTGGTGATCCACGAAGGTAGATTGGCCATGGGGTATACGGAACTATGTAGATTGAATATTTCTAAATGAAAAACTATATGTAGTGATAAGCGTGTAATGATATAGGGGAGACCTACTTCTTCTTGCTGTAAGCTATGTATGTGGGCTACTGTATGGAACTATTAGAATCAACGTGTTGATGAAATCAACGCAACGATGCACACATAATTCCAGTCCAGATACATGAATATTTAGCCTTTGACGTACAACGCAGACAGCTGCTTTATCATGGAGATAGGGTGATAAAGTTGTCACGGCATTTCTGCTATTCCTCTCCAAGGGATATCTGTCGCATGGCACGAGGGCGTCTGGGGTTCAGTTATGGCCCAGTAAAACGAAAAAAAAAAAAATCGCGTTGACAAGTTTCCGTAACAGCGTTTTATCAATGCGCAACTCACGATGGCGTGATGGCCCAATTTAAGGAGCCACTAGAATTAATCCGACACAGTACCCACTTCGATTTTTACGCCACCAAATACCATATCCGTATACTCCGCTGAGCAGATCTTATTCTGGAAGCGGTTCCTAAGTGCTGCGCAGCGAAACAAAGGGAAGAGCTCTGAGGTGGAAGGTTTTTGGCCTCCCTTTAAGTTTCTTTTCTTCCACCAAAGTAGGAGAAGCGACGGAACGAAAGGAAATTGCTAATTGAAGCTCTTTAACGGCAGAGCCCGTTCGCATAATCTCTATGGAGAAGGCTAGACATTCGTTAATGGCCAACCGCACATCGAGAGGACTACTAATTAGAATGCAGAAAAAATTAAAATAAAGTGCGTAGCGCTTCATTGTTCTCTTCACGGACTGGGCGTTCCGGGGTGATCCCATTGCGATCGTTATGTATTCCTTAATGACAGACCAATGCATGATTACTCGCTAATTCGATATATACATGACTGACTACGGCAAAGCACCTTTTCAATCTATGCTGTACTTCAGGAAGGTCTCCTTCGAAGTGATAAACTCGGTCACTATAACTGCTGTACAAATTAACAGTTTGCGTCATGTGGCTCAGGGTACCTGCGGTTGTCTATGAAGTAGCTTCGTGAGGTTACTATAAATTTATTTACCGTAATTGATAAAGGTAAAGAGTGCGGCTTTAGATGTAAGCTTGCAAGCTCCACTGACGGGGATACATTTCAAGCTGTAACAAAAAAAAAGTGTGCAGGGAGTACAGATTCGTTTTCCTTGTGTAGTTTCCCTTTCTTCTTTTCTAAATAATGCGTCCCGGAGTAGCCAGTCCCGAGTGGCTCGGGACTAACATCTCCATTTTTTTTTCTTTTACAAATCAAACCAAACCAGCTCCCGTGGCATAGTGGTTAGGATGATCGCTTTCCACGGCGAGACTGGGAGGTGACACGGGTTCGAACCCTGTCACCGGCTGTGCTGTCTCAGGTTTTCCCTGGGTTTTCCGAAGACTTTCCAGACAAATGTCCGCATTGTTCCCCCTGAAGTCGGCCCAGGAAACATACTAACCCCCCTGTCCCGCACTCCTCCTTGCTGTCCTCTCTCCATCTGTACACGTCTGTGCGCTGCTCATAGCCACGGTTGTTTTGCGGCGCTAACACCGAATTATAAAAAAAAATCAAATCATTCGTTTTCGTCAACGTTTTCCTTGTTTTGTATATGCACAAATTAAATAACTATGTTTACCTAGCGGTCGCGCATTGCTATACCTTTGACTGTTCTATACAACAGCAATAACACTGTTACTTCCCTTATTTCCATGCAGCTGTAGTAAAAATAACTTTTACTCTAGGTCTACCTTGTTTCGACTGAAGGATACGATAACGCGCAAGCACGGACGGTTAATACAACCTGCATTAATGCCAGGGTGCCACTAAAAAAAAAAAGGAGGGCATAGACAGCTGCCAAACTTTCCCGTGCTACAACAATGTTTCTACTATTCCCACAGCGGAAACGACGACGACAGCTTGCGGTTCAGGAAGCCCTTATGACATTCGTTGACATATTTCCGACCTTGGAGGGCGATATGAATAGTTCGCAGAGTGGTTGTCGTCATGACAACCGTTTCTGATACGTGCTCACATCCGCGTATCCGCCAATTTTCGCTGCAGCGATTAAGTTGTGAGGCGGAAGCCGATCTCGCGACGCGTTGCGCTTGTGACAGGGCACTTCCTGCGCCCCTGAAGTGCACTGTGATCGGTTATGATGAGGCGCAGGATCTTTAGGAAAATGTCTGTCGTTTTTTCTCTCTCTCTCTCTCTCTTTCACTCGGCGTGCTGCCGTGCGGCGTGCTTCGTTGAACGGCAGGCACGCTGCAGACAACGACGACGATGATGATGATGATGATAATAATAATTTATTTTTATAAAGTACCCATAAACAACCCGAAGGTCTGGGAAATGGTGCACCAAACATGAATGAACGATGAGAGCATACCTGGGTAAATTACTCCTAAAATGTAATTAAATTACATTACCCATTACTCCAGCTAGAATTTAATTAAACTACATTACTCATTACTGCAATTGAAATGTAATAAAATTACATTACTAATGGCATTACGAAGTCATTACTGCGAGCCTAATCGTAACTGCGTTGAGAAATGCGCTGGAAATTCATTGTGGGGGTTGAAATTCTTTTAACCCACCAGTTCTGCCAAGTGCCAACACAGAACACAGGCTCGATCCTTTTGTATAAAGTAATGAGTAATGTCATTAAAATTACGGACAAAATGTAATGAAATTACATTACAAATTACATAATATCAAAAGTAATGCATTACATTACAAACTACTCATTACTCATGTTCGGGTGGCAAAGGTCACGTGATCCAGCTCGAGCGCCAACCTAGCAATTTCCGAGCGCTAGGCCGTGTTGCCATGAAATGTCCACCCGAATTCGCCATTAGTATGTCGAGTGCTCCTTCTGAAGCGTCGAAAACACGTGTTCTTTCTTTTTCTTTTTTCGTTAAAGATCCCGCGCCAGCAGACGAGACATGATCACTGCAACGTGGATCACCATGTTGCAAATCTTGCTGTACTATTATGGTGCAGTGCGTTTTGTGAAAGACAGTTAAACAATAAAGGACTCACCCCGACGATTCCATTTGAGAAGAATCCGGAACCGGCTGTCCAGTTATCGGCGTCCATCTTGAAGAATCCCGTCAACAGCAGCGCCACCAGCACAAAGATGTTGACGATAGCGGAGGTATTTAAGAATAGAACGAAGGCCTAAAAGAAACAGCAAAAGAGACAGAATGAACAGCAAAAAGAAAATTCTACCGTTATCGTTCGCGTAATGTGATTATAAATTCCATATCGACAGCTCCGCAGGCAGACGTGCAACAAATATTCCGAATAAGAAGAGAGCGGGTACGTTCATTTACCAGAAGTATCCGCTTATAACGCGGATAACTGATTAACTAGTTAATTGGTAACGATATCGAGTGATTTAGATACTTCGCTATTACAATTATTTAATATAGGAAACGAGAAGCCTCTTCTCGTAGACTTGAACAGTGATTTCTCTCTGTTCATATCCCATCGCATTGTGCAGTTTGGTCTTCGTCACCGTCCAACCTATTGCACTTTCACTTGTCAACTTTTCATACCTACTACCATTGAAACAAACGAGACAAACGTACTCGTGGGGACACGGTTGTCTAAAATCTCCAGCCCGTGGCCGAGCAGTCCCCTATCGGCGACGTCGCGCACGAAGGAACTATACCATTACAGTCTCCGAGGTAAGGCCACGCAGCGCCACCTGTCGGGAGAGAGTACCATCGCATTCTTAGCGTCGTCTGCTACGGAGAGCAGTTCAGCGCGGCCTCCCCTCGGGGAGGGTATTGGTATAGTTCCTTCGTGCGCGACATCGCCGATAGGGGATCGCTCCGCGCTCCGCCACGGGCCACGGGCTGGAGATTTTAGACAACCGTGTCCCGAGCAGTACGTACCTTAGGCTTCGCGATAAGCACGGCGCAAATAATCAGGGGAGTGACAGCTGCCACGAGATCGGGGCATGGGTCGAACCCGGGCACTTGGTAGTTGGATAAAGAATCTTGAAACAAAAGTCGATCTGGAGGACTCAGAGGTGACCCCTTGCGGTAGGCATGAAGGGCGTTGTAATATAAGGCCGCCAAATAGCGACTGCACGCCTTGGCGGAGAGGCAGGTGGCGAGTCCGTACTCCAGCACCATCGCCCAGCCCACAAGAAAGGCAATGAGCTCGCCAGCCGTCGCATAGGCGTACATGTACGCTGATCCTCCGCTTGGAAACCGAGTGGAAAGTTCGGAGTAGCACAGGCCTGGAACGATAAAGCGCAAAAGAGACCGTTTCAGTAACGTGTTGTTTTACTGCCACACTCTAACAAAAAAAAAAGCAACTTTAGCCTTTTTAAGGATTACATGCATGACCACAGCCATTAGTACCTTTCCGTATTAAATGCTCCGAAATGTATGCGAAGTTTAGAAATTATCTGCTGTGGCGGGGGCTTTCAAAATTCACAGGGTGAGTCAATGCTACCGTGAACAACTTCGAACAAGAAAATCAGATCGGACATATCTCTCCTACGGTCAAAGGGATGTAACCCCAAACAAACCGGGTATTTATTATTATTATTATTGTTGTCCAGAAAAAGTTTCTACGCATTGTACATAGCGTGTTTTTGAGAAAGAGCCATGAATTTAGAATGCATGTCTACGGGGAGATAATGTCATTTCTTAACCTCGAACCACTCTCAACGCGACGCCGTTTTCACGATATTATGCTCTGCTATAAGATCTTACACAGTTTTCTCGATACACCATCTTTATTACATCAGCTTCATATCGTCGTACCTGTGAATGTAACCAGACACACGAATACATTGTACCTATCCCACCATATGTCGGCAAATCCGATCGCACGAATTCAACAAATGACAGACGCAGTGCATCCCTCTCTTGATATCTTTACTCCCATACAAACGTTTTCAAAACTCTCCTCTGGTGTTCACTGAGTGACTTGTGAAGTTGTACAGTCAAACTCCTTTACAACGAAACTCAGGGGACAGCAAAAAAAAAAAAAAAAAAAGTGCAGTAAAGGTATTTTCGTTAAAAAGGATATCCATTATTAGACCTATAGGGCTCCAGCGGGACCGCAAAAAAATTTGCTGTAGTGGTATTATCGTTAAAAAGGTGTTCGCTATAAAGGAGTTTGACTGTAGTTTTTTTTTACTTCCATTTTAGTGCCATGTACTGTATATCTGTATGTTTGTACGGTATTGTATCAATGTGAATATTTTCCTGTTATGTTCTTGTTCCTGAATATGTCCTGAATATGTTATGTTCCGCTTAATCTGTATATGTATATATATATATATATTTGTGTGTGTGTGTGTGTATTTGTAAGTACTTTATTATCTACGTGTGCCAATACCAAGGCTTTGGCTGTTCTTTTGCACGCTAATAAAGAGTATTATTATTATTATTATTATTATTATTATTATGCATTACTTAAGGCGAAATAAAATGCCGTATAGCATGATTGTTCATTAAAAGTTGCCACTGCAACACTGGAGCACCATCGTATATGAAAATTGTTAATTGCATGAAAAGTTTTGGCAGGAATGAATGTCAGATGCTGACCAGCCCATATGCGTTGAAATGCAAGAAATGCACAGAAAGTAGTCAGCATTGATTGTCTCTTTACCCCACTATAGTCATATTCTGAACGCTTCGAAACCGTAACAGAATATTGGAATCTGTATCTACGAGCAGTACACGGGTTGTTACAGAATGTCGCAAACAGTTCGCACGGGAAACTTTCTTTGCACGTAATGAGAACCAACCAAGTCGTGACTGCCACACAGACAGACAGACAAACATAAACGCAAAGTCTCCAGCGCTTACGACATCGAAAGGCTGAAATATGTCTAGCTTTTTCGACGACCGCCATATTTCGACTTTCTTCGCGACAGCTCACAGACGAAACACACAGAATCTGAAGTGTCCCCAAACAAATCACCGACACATATATGTAGCATTAATGCTCGTGAATTGGTGTAATTTCGTAAAACAGATACATTTTTTAAAAAAGTTTATGTCATGTTCCGTTTATGTTTCGTCCTTTCGTCATCGTCTTTTCGCTCGCGCTGTTCGCTTCGGAACGCACCCATTCGCGAACAATCAAAGAAGAAGAAGAAATAAAATGAAAACTGTCGGGTCCCCAAATGAAAGCACGACAATTACATTACTGCCTTGCGAAAGCCTAATCGGAGCTCCAATTCTCGTGAGAGATTCCTTAACGGCACCCAAATAACGATAACCACGACGCGGAGAATATTATCGCGCTTGTTTACTACGGCGACTTGACGTTATAGGCGCGAGGCTTATCAGCGACACCAAAAAGCGAAAGGGGCGAGAAAACCCAGTTTCGCATGTTTGCAATAGACGGAGCGAGCTGGCAATAAATGAAACCGGTATTTAACTGTTCAAAGATTTATCTTTCGTCGAAACGGACGACGGTGCTGTTCTCGTGCCCGGAGTCGCGGTCCATTCGCGTTTACAAAGACAAAAAATAATAATGATATATAAAAAAGAAAAGAAACGGCAGGATCGAGCCAAAGGCGTTAGGGAAAAGAGATATGGCAGAGTTCATTTAATTTGATAGCGAAAAAAAAAAAGTTCGATGAGACGGCCGCTACGCGTATCAGAGTCATTTGTTTCGCGCAAAGTTCTTTTCCAGAACGTTTTCTTATATCCGTAACGTGGAACAAATTTGTATCTAGAGAGCGAGGGATATAAATACCAGAAAGTACAGGCAATGAGAATAGAAGGAAAGGGAAAAACGGAGAGGTACGACTCATCAATTAAAATAAAGACGGTAGCCTGTCGTTTCCGAACATGAACAGTCCCATTTATCATCGAGGGGAGATGGTCAGGATACTTTCGTATTCCGAAGCATGTGCGTGCACCTCTTACTTTTTTTCCCCCCCTCTTCTGTTTCCACTTGAAGAAGATAATAAGTTGGAAGGCAGAGACATGAAAAGTGAGACGAGGTGGGAGTTGGTAATGACCTAAATTATGGGTAGGGTAGAGGTCTTCGTAAGGGATTAGAGGACGGTACTAGGAGGAAGGTTACTGAGTGTCGAAATGGTAGGGGATGTGTAGAAGTAAAACGTGATTACGCGGTGGGGAAACGTTCTCTTAGTATCACAGAGGTCCTTTCTTTCAACCATGCAGGGGGCTGCAATGTGAAGCTTCGTTTAGCAAGAATCTGTGGCCGTGTCTGTGAAACGGCTGATTCGGATATCGTTCAGTTTCAATAAACGAAAGGACAGCCATATAAAAGCCATTGATTCACTGCTAATAATTATGATGTAAGGAAAATGTTATGGTATACAGTGAACCCTCGTTATTATGACCATGGTCGTTCCCGAAAATTTTGGTCATAACGCGGAATTGTCATATTAACGGGGGGATTTGCAGGTGTTTCACAGCATTGTTCCCCAGGAGTATGGTCGTAAAGCGCGTATGTCAGATTATCGGGGGTCATATTAACGAGGGTTCACTGTAATCTGGTATAGTAATGGTGCATGATGTCCGCGGACTCTGGCCAGATGTGTCCTTCCTTCGAACGCATAGTTCTTTCTCTCTCTCTTTCTTTCTTTTTTTTTTGCGAATGCCACACACCGTTTATTTAAATTCTTTATCTGTTCAGTGCGAAGGCTATACAATTCTGCATAATGACATAATCTAACGTGAGAGTGATAAATTGCAAAAGTAGCGTACGCTGATATCCAGAAATGGCTTTATCCTACACAATTAATCTGCTTCCCTGTATTTATCAGTAATTACTTATCACTCCGAATATCATACCCGAAACATCATCACACAGCATTAGACAGGAAGACCGGTTGGCCCGAAGGCGTATCAAAGTTGTACCGCGCGTGCTTCTTATTTACAGCGCATAGAACAACGCAGGTTCACACCCAAACTAACGCTTCCCCAACGGAGCTGCCTGGGCGGGGAGCCTGGGGAAATAATTGTGCACTCTCATGATTAAAGGAGACAGTTACGACTAAACGACAGCGTGGATGTGTGTTTGCAATAATGAGATAGAAGAAATGCATTTTTGATAGCAGTAAATGGATGGAGCGACGTGTCAACGCTCAGAGAAAATGGCATAACACATTTGTGAACCCACGCAGACAGAGACGCACGATGTACCCCGTTTATTCTTGTATCATACGCATCTATGCATGACAACAAGCATCAAAACATGAATTGTATTCATGCGCAGTGTGTACACCAGGCATCGTAAAACTAATCGCCGCTGTCCCCCACACTAAAAAAAAAAAAGGGGGTAATTTTACTCCTTTGGGGACTAAATGCATTGCAACAAAAATACTCCCTTTAGGGAGTAAATCCACGGGAGTAAATGCATGTTACAAAGTGTGGAACTGCATTTCACGCTCTGTTGTAAGAGTCCCAGGTACGTAATTCGTGTGCATGCATGAAAATACTTTGAATCAAGCCGTCAACCGTGATATATCGAGTGACATAAAATCTTGCGACATACATATAGGGCACTATTTGCGAAGAAAAAAGCGCTAATCGTTTCTTACTCTGTGTGGGTGGAAAATTGCTAGGTTAGCTAAGTTATATAGACTTATTCCATCAAATTGACCAAGAGCACATATTTGCGCAGACTGTTGCATTCGGAGGAGCACTTGCGAAGTCCAGTGACTATTTGCAGTCTTGAGGAGTAAATGTCGGCGTTAGGGGACTAAAATGGGGAGTAATTGCAGTCTAGGGGACTAGAAGCGGCAATTACTCTCTATTTTACTCCTTTTGTTTTTCTTAGAGTGAACATGCATTGTGTGTATGGCGCATATTTGAAGCTTTTTCTCCGTAACCAGGGGGTCAGATTTTAATGCGAGTGCTCTTACTCGAAAGGAGACGACAAGATCTGTAACATGTGTGAGCTGTACTCTGACACGCCAAGACATAAACACGGCAAGTGCGTGTGTTTGCCCTCATTGACACGTTGGTCATAACTTGCAAGGGGATACCACGGGCCAGGGTACGCTTCCCCGACAGGGTGATCTGTACGTGCCTAAAGCAACATATTGTAACTCACGTAAACCAATGCTCCGATTTCGTTTACTGTACATAGTGTGAAATAAAGGAGTCTGTTCTCGAAGCTCGAAGTGTGAAGACGTGTTATCTCGACTCTGCGTCCCTCGGTCAGAGCGGGCCCCTGGCATAAGTGCCCTACGACGATAACGAAGCTTCGTATTTCTTTTTATACGCACGAGTTACGCGTACGACGGTTGCGAAGCTTACACATGTGGTGCTCGGAATTTTGAAATTGTTCTCAGTTATTTAATGATCAAAAATTTGGAGGGTATCTACAAGAAGCCTAAGACAAATTCTAAAATACCGGTCCCTACACGCCCCACATCTTGTCGTCCTCTTTCCAACGATACCACAGGTATCAAAATTTGACCGTTGATTGCCGAGAAAAAGCATCAAATCGCGCGCCATAAAAAATGCACGTGGGGGAGGGGGGGGGGGAGAGGGAGCTTGTATTCCCTCTTAATGAACGACCGCGGTATGCCATGATCGAAAATTCCAGCTCAGGTTTCACGCAGAAACCATTAATCTTTCTTGGGCACTGTTAGTTTTTTTTTTTTTACCTCCAATACCGAAGTCTATTTTCTTTTTTAGTTTGTCTCTAATTACCCATTTTCCAGTTTGAAGGTTTCTGTTATTATTATTATTCTTTCTGCGTCGTTGAATGTACTCTGTCATATTTATAAAGTTGTACGTCTATGACAATCTAAATAATAATTAATGCGGTATCTTAAAAATTGCTCCAACGTAGCGTTGAACATGATGGCTTAAAATATATTAATTCACTAAGATGTCTCGAATGACCAACTTCTTTTCCAAATGCTCGATACGTCGTGCAGGAAGTTTCATGGTGGGGTCGAAGAATATCTTAAAATTCGTCCGTTTTGTGCGTTAGGGGCTTTGTGCGCATGTCCCATGCACGTAAGAAAAAGTAATGTAAAATTGCATTGACTAGTACGTTTGCATTGCATGGCAAAGATGAACCAGAAGCAGCGAGAAGCACTATGCTCTCGCTTATGGAGATGAGGTTATCAGGAACTGAGTTTTTAAGCCGCATAGATATAAGGCACGTATAACCATTATAGTGAAGAAAAAAAAATCTTTGACTATCCGCTGTGGCAATCATATGCATAGAATAAGCCGGATTTAAACAGCAGCTGCGTCCTACGAACAGGGGCCTAGAATAATATTTTGGAAAGTTAAAAAACGAAGCTCCATTCTATTTTGCTTTCTTTCACCAAAGCAAACCAAGAAAATGAAATATAGAAGCAGGCACGAAGGATTAATACCAAGATCAATACAACGTGACCTTCAACACTAAACCGCTTAAGTTCGGCAATTACGGTTTCTGTCCGGCAGAGAAAAATCGGAAAAGAAGAAAACGAAACCAAAACCATGTCGTCTGCCACAGACTTCGCTCTCTGTTGCCAGACCGAAGAGGATTAGCGACACGTCGTGGCCGCGCTAACAGCTGCGCCTGTCCAATGTAGTTTCTTGTTCCCCTTCTTAAGATTGGCTTCAGAAAAGTGTGTCGTCTGTTTACTTTTCCTTCCTCTCTTACGCCAGACGCCATTATCTGCCATGAATGCGTGACAGCTATTAGTAGTGCCAACGATAATCCATCATTATACTGCGAAAATTTAGATCGAGTATCCGACGTATCGACAGCATTCCAGGCTTAACTTTTTTTCTTCCCTAACGCTGGGAATGTTCACAGATATAAACAAAATATACATAAAACACGTAAATACCTTTATATCTCCCCTCATAAAATATTTAGAAAAGCGAGGCCATGTCGAAGAAATGTTCCGCGTAAAAGCGCGTTTAAAGTTTAGTGTCGTCCTGCAGCTTAATATAATATTTTAGTAGAGCCCACGGCACTTTGTGAATAATATTATTGCACTCGATTATTCGGCATGAGCATATTTTGTAGAATTGCGCTTATAGAGGTAGGGGCAATGCTTTCTTTATTCAAATCCCCTGCCTGTCGAACTTAATACTCTAGACAGGAAATAATTGAAGTAATGATGATATCAGTAATGTGCGCGGCTCCATGAAATATTGTATTGCGCAAGGCTGCGTATTTCCAGTGCGTATCTCAAAATGTGTACGCCAGATCTTGTGCGGTCTTGAAAATTTTGAAAGTTTTCGGGCAGAAAATAATTCAAAGGCTCTAAAGAATGCCAGGTGTGCACTGAATTCTAGAACATGTGGTGTTGTACAAACCGTGTCAACATGTGCCTAGACGGACGAGTAAAATTGTACAACTTAACAGTGCCGGATTTACAGTGGTGGGGGCCCCGGGGCACTGTGCAGTGGGGGGCTCACTCGTGTATTCTATATCTATCCAATGTGTTATTCGGGGTCGATATGCGTGGACGGAGGACAGATTTTTACCAAGTTTCCGTTTCAGGGATGCGTTTCAGGCATGCAAAACAGATTTCTCTTGGACAAGACCTCTACTGGTGGGGGCCCCTTTGTGGTGGGGGCCCCGGGGCAAGTGACCCGTCATGCCCTCCCCTAAATCCGGCACTGCAACTTAAACACAGTGCCCCAACTGACACGCATTTTAAAAATGACCGGATTACTTATATTAGAGAGTCTAATGAGGTAACTCTTAGAATGTGGTATCAAAATCGGTGTGTGTGAGCTCGAAAAGCGAATTGAAGGACAGCCGACCGAGGCATCTCAAACAAGCATTGGGTAACCTTTTTTGTCATATGCTCACACAGGAGACGGGTACAGACTGTGAAATTCACGGTCGTGAACATAGAACTACGTTTCCGCTAGTCGAGGAATAATCTCGGAATGGAGAATAATCACTGGGAATGGGATTGGCGAATGTTGGCACAGTTCCCTCTGAAGTCCGCCCAGGACGCATAGTAACCCCCCTGTCCTCCTCTCCTTCCTGTTGTCCTCTCTGCATCTGTTCAAATCTGTACGCTGCTCATAGCCACAGTTGCTTCGCGGCGTTAACACGGAATTAAAAAAAAAAGAAAGTGCTTCTGCTTCACATATTCACTTGCAAGTGTGAGGTGAAGTCAATTTCCTGTTTAGATTTTGGTATTGTAAAGTAGGCTTCACCTAACACACGTAAGCATGAGGTGAAGCTCACCTGCTGTTTTTCAACGTCGGTTCTTTGATGTGTGCTTCACCTAGCAATTGCGCGCACAAGGCGAAGCCGACTTCCTGTTTGCTTGAGAGTCCTGTAAAGTGTTCTTCACCTCGCACTTCTAAGTATCAGGCGAAGTCCCCTTTCCATGTGTGTGGTTTTGCGTAGTGCACTTTACCCAGCGCCCCTAAGCATGAGGTGAAGCCGACCCACTGTTTGTGTACCACACCTTGTGTACAGAGGAATTCCACTTTGCAATTGCATGTCAATCCCGTAAAGTATTTTTCACCTTGCACTTGCAAGCGCGAGGTCAAGCCAACATGCTGCTTGCATGTCGATCCTGTAAACTGCGCTTTACCTTGTCCTTCGGAGCATGCGGCGAAGCCGACTTAGAGAATATCCACGCAAATTGGGAAAAAAAAAAAAAAAGTCAAAGATGCTTTTCAGAACCATTCTTCCTCGCTTGTAGTATAAGTAACAAGAAAAATATAAAACACTGAAGCTTTCCTTTAATGGACACAAGCTTTCACGCAGTGGACTGCATTTCATGTCAGTGTTTTCTATTTTTGTTGTTACTTTTGCCAAATGGATCTTGACCCACTCCTCCACATTCTTCGCCTGTAGTATATACGAGCTCTTATTATTTCAATAAATAAATCTTCCACTGCGAATCTGCGTAATTTAAAGGCTTGTTAAACCGCATTCAGAAATCTTTGGACACCAAATGTGATATGCAGGAAATCCAAGAGTGAAGCCTTCTCTAATGTTCACAAGCTTTCATGTAGTACTAGCCTACATTCCTTCAGGTGTGACGTTCAGCGTGCCGCGACCAAATGTACTACGTTCGTTGCGTTACACAGTACACAAGACTTTTAAAGCACATAAGCAGGTATGAAAGTCAGTAACTCTTTGAACTGTGGTGTCATCGACCTTTACATCGACACACCATGCGGAACGCGAGAGTTGAATAGTGCAGTACTCAAAAAAAAAAAAAGAAAAAAAAGAGAAAAAAAAACCTGTATAACTTGCATAGAGTCCGCTGCACTCAAAAGTGAGCTACAGATAATGAAGAAAGAATTTGCCCTTGCGTTGCTGCTATTACCGTCGCAATTCCTTTGTAATAGGCCCCTAGCGTGCCCTTAAGCCAAGCTCGAAAGCAGTTTCCGTCGAAATAAACAACATAGTAATTTCCATACATAGTACCGTACATCTTATAGCTTTTTTTTTCCTTGAGATTTCATAAGACATTTAGAGATAGATCCAGAAACCCCTAAAGCGAATACGAGAGCCTGGTGGGTCATTGAGGGCGAACTGAGTTTTTGCTGTAGGGTGCGAGAGTAGATGATGGTAATCTCTCGCTCATGCAGTATGATGAAGTTCACAGCCATATATATTCGCTTTAATAAATGACTTATTCTTTGTATTATACGTTTAAGACGCAGAATTTCGAGGCAGCGGAGCGTTGTAATTTCTGGCTTAATTGGTGGACGGTAGGTAAATTGCGGTAAAAAGTATAGATATGTTTTAAAAAAACACCTCGTTTAAATTTTCGTACTAATGTGGATGACATTCGTTCCGTTCCGTCGGCGATCACAATCAACAAGGACAACAATGACAAGTCGTCACACATCTCTCTGCATCAAGATCGTTGATCTTGTGTTGTGTATGTTATGTGTGTGTTGTGCTTGTTGTATAGTACCATGTGAAATCCGTCTAGTAAATCTCTCCCACACAGAAAGCAAAATCGAGAGGGAAAACGGCAATGTTTTTCTGTTCTGACGTCAGAAGCACTGAAGCACTGTCCTAAAACTACAAGGGCCAAATGGGATTTAATGCGTGAATGTAAGGGTAAAGGTTATACGAGAACGTGCAACCTTTGAAGAAAAGACCGAACCAATTCACTCTGCCTACCAGAAACTCCATTACCGCATGTTGAATAAGCAACCAACGGGCTTCCCAGACAAATCCAATGGGCGTGGGTCCTTGTCTGCCTCGATACTTTAGGGAATTATTTTGGAACCATCTTCCTGTTTTAACTCCATTGAGGAGTATTACAGAACGCAATATGCTGCCGTTTTGAATCAGAGATCATAAATCAGGAGTGGAGCTGACCTAATTTGTGCGCGATGCTTTTGTGTGATCTAGAGAGGCATTATTTAAAGGCGCAGTGCGGCCATCTTGGCTATGAGTAGCCCAAGATAAAGAAATGAAAGTTCATTTGGAAGCCCTTGAGGGTGCATTGCTGAGAACATTTTCTGGAACGAAGTTGACAGAGGACAACTTGGGATATTCAGACTATAAAGGGTCATTCACGCTATCAGAGCATCTCTTGCGGTGAGAATGTTACCAAGATATGATGAGCTACCAACTTCGTAAAGAGGAAACAGCCGCTCTATTTTCCTCCACGTTACACGTCGTGAGCATTATCTCCACACATCTTGTTTTTTACGGGGTTATGCATGGATGCACGAATAACTAGCAAAAACATCGTTCCAGCAACAGGACGATCATCATCATCATATCTCATCATCTCATCATCATCATCATCATATTGTCTTTACTTTCAACTGGTTTGTCGCCAGTAGTGAATTTGCATTTATGAATGCTTTCCTGTTTAGATTCTCTCTTTTTTTTTCAGTTATGCTTACCATGCACAACAACAACAACAACAATAATAAATTAGTGATGATGATGTAGTTGGCTGTTTCGCCGCTGAGGCGGTACCCTATCCCATGCACACCTGCAATCTTCCTGTGTATTTCGTATTCTATACGCAAGTTCTTAGAACAGCCTGGTGCTTAACAGCCGTGCGGCTTACATCAAATCATTATGCATTATTGCACCACACGGTGGCATCATTATCTCCTCGATTTATGCACCCATGCGTCGTACGTGTAGCCCCCCCCCCCCCTTCCTCATCCCCCTCCCCATAAGTTCCCAGACTCCCTTAAGTGCCCTTCGAAATATTCGACAAAATTTGTTCTTTTCTTTTCGCTCTCTAAGATATTTTGCGACTACATCCCCCCCCCCCCCCCGCGCTATAAATCTCGATATCGCTTCAAGAAAGAGCAATATGTTGCCTTTTGTTTCCGTATAGCTGTGTTTTTCGCAGCACGTTTTTTTTTTTTTTACAGGTATAGTGCAGTGGCGCCATGTATCATAACGCGTAGTATATATACGTGCAAAAGATGGCAAATGCGTCGAGGCCATTTCAAGGCGGAAAATTTCATAAGGAGGGCGGCGGCAGCTTCGTCGCGAGAAGTAATTAAGTTTTGGAGGGGGCTGTTATCGGTTCCCTTCATGCGCCGCCGCGTCGCTCTCTGTGAGGATGCGAGGCATCGCAAGCTGACTCCCAGTATCCAGCGCCTCTCTTCCTTTATGAGATCCTTTTCTATTTTTTTTTTTTTTTTGTTCCCGCAGCTGAAGTATAAGATGCTTGCGTTACGGACGTGAGAAGTTTTGAAATTAGAAAAGGTCTAACATTTTCGTGCCGACTTCACGCGAAAAGGCTGAATATCAGGATGCGTCTTACAATTTTGTTTCGGTACTTTAAAGGGCAATATAATAATTTGCAATTTATTGTCGTTACGACGCGCGGTTATCGAAGTACGTGACTATCGAAATATTCTGCCTGAAATGTAAGTGATGAGTGATCATTAACCATACTGAGGCAGGGCCTCAGAGCTTTAGCCATGAACGCGGTGATGTGATCTTCACAGCACTACATCTCCGGTGGCCGATGCACCCGCGTGTGTGCGGGGGGGGGGGGGGGGGGTGGACCGACATCCTGCTATACCGTCGTGCCCTGCAGATTTTCCTGAATTTTCTGCAGGACACCGGTCTCCTTCATGTTCTTTAATCCTGATGTGGGGCCTTGCTACCGTCTCTCCCGCCTCGTCCCCTCATTGTCATTTTGCATCTCATGCAGTCCCGTCTGCATTGGGGTAGTGGGCCCCAACCCAGGTGGCGAATTTCCCCGTTCATTATCATCATCATCAGTGTATTTGTTGTTCAGACTTGCATACAAATAGACGAACACAACGTCCAAACGCACAAGAATGTGTCATTGATGTTCTTAGACGTTGGCTAATCCTTACGCTCTCGAACAGTGTCTCTCACGTGGATGGTCACGTGTGTATACGTCATCGTGTGACGAAGGATGTGAGCACAGTAGTAGGCGAGCGCGGATGTTCTACGGATGTTCTACGGATGTTCTACGGATGTTCTACTCTCGCGCAAGTGCGTTGCTTTCGTTGCAATACGACTCTGGTATAGCTGTGCCGCGTTATATTTTTGTGCAGTATTCCGTTTCTTCCTAGAGGAATGACGAGAATTTGTATCTAATAGAACAACCACACCCCAAGGGGGAAACAAGGAAGAAATTGGGAAGCAATTAGAGCTTCTAATCCCCTAGATTGCGACTACTCCCCATTCTAGTTCCCCTGACCCTGAAATTTGCTCCCAAGCACGGCAACCAGTTCCTAACTCCTCACAATCTTCCGTGCATTTAGTCCCCAAAACGACTAAAAATTCGTTTTACTCCCGTAAAGGGAGTAAAAATTACTCCCTTTTCCTAGATTGAAGAGCCCAGCACTATGCCAGTCTCGCGCGCCAAGACGGCCATTATGTGAAATTCATACATATTCAGTTATATTCAACAAATATGGGTGGTTAATACCCGCTGTACATATTCACGAAATTTAATTACTGAATGAATGAAATTACTGAATTACAAACTAATTACTTTAACCACAGTATGAACGTCTGTCTCCCTCCTCCTTTCTTTTTTTTTTTTTTTTTTGGTATGATGTACCCTTAACTGGAAACTCGTGCTTATGCAAGGAAGGCTCTATATTCTGTCTCGTCGTTGAAGACCGACCCAAAGATGCTTTTAACCTTCTTGCACCACGTTACGAGAGTTGTCTCTTTTTTTCTTGTGCGAAGAACTCTACCTCGTTTTAAGGACGAGCGTCCCCTGTGTCATTCTTGGTAAGCAAAGGCGAATTCGTTGCTGAGCTCGCCCCTTAAACGAACGACGGTTGGTGTTGGAGACAACTTCGTACGAGACGCCATTATCATTCCCTCGATTATCTTCTCAGAAAGCGCCGGTAAGGTCCCTTTCCAAATAGAGGGTACGGCCCTGTTTGTAAGTCTAATTGGCGGCCATTTAGAACATAGTACGGCAGTAAGTGACAAACATAAAGGTGCCTACTGAACTTTCAATGACTAGCTCGGGCTCCTTCAGTACGGTTACTAACACACGTCCTTCTGAAAAGAGTCTGTGCATCCTAAAGCGTGGTGGTGAACTTTACGTGGAAGAGAACGTTCTAGAATACGGTTACCGAGGCGCAAGCACATTCAAGGCGTAAAATGACTGTTTGTCTCGTCATTTATTCCCTTCGTTCTCGTTCGGCGCTCAATTACGATCTCGACAGCCGCCCTATGCTTCAGTGTCTGGATTCACTATAAACGACGGTAAACTCAATGACATCAACTGGATTGGATTGGATTGGATAAGACAGAAAAATATGGAGAAATGACAACCACTCTTCCCGTATGTCACGGGTGCTGCTTGGTTTTGTTCTTCGACGCATTACACAAAGCTCCCGTAAGACACCTGTGAGACGCCCATAAGATGTATGTTGTAGATGTAACTAGACAAGCTTTGCCCTTGTTTCACATTGTATGGATATGTTGCCACAACGCTGGACCTACTTTTCTTTTCGATTATTTCTCTGTTAACAACTTCTGCCGTGTCTGTGGTGATGTCCCCGTACGCTTCTATAGTTCTAGCAAGCGTTTAAATTACAAACCCACCTGTGTTGTTTAGTAAGCACGTATAAAATTACAACAGACTTAATCCTAACATAAGCCCGTAGAGAGTGATCTGTTGTCCTTGTTTGCACTTCTTCTTGCGTCCTTACTGCAAGACCAACGAAATCAATTTACTTCCAACGTTTGTCTATTCAGCCGGTTTACGTGGCGTATAGCTGTGAGCTGCTTTTCTGAGGTAGCTGCCGAGGTTGCTAAAGGAAAAAAAAAAAAAAAAAACGGAAATGCAAGTACCCCGCTTGGGAACGGAGTTGCCAAAGGTACGGTTTGTCCAAACTCACAGAAATGCAACATATGGGCTAAAGGCGGGCTCGTCGTCTTGGTTACGTAACTCACTGAATCATACATGCAAGCGGAACGGGTCCTCCTTTCTGAAATGTATATGCAAGCTTCGTTGCCACTTAGACCTAATGCCTGGTCGTTAAATTTCCCATTTAAACCGTCCACAGAGGCGAATGAAAACTTCCTCCGTGCGCACCTCATGTCTGCTCTCGTTTCACCGCGGGAGAACACCTACCGCCATTTGCCTCCAGACTCCCTCAAGCTTTCCGTGTTGCTGGGCAGACCAGCACATCTAGCCGAGCTGCCGTACTTTGCAAACTTTAAATCTCTCCTCGCGCGCACACAGCCTGTTATGGCGAATCATGTATGCAGAAAGCGTCATAAGGACCCCGTAACACCGTCTTCAGCCAGCGGAATGCGATGAAGCAAAAACCTCCCCCCCTCCTCCTCCTCCTTCCTCGCCAAGGTGGTACGGAGCAGATGCATACTTTGAATAAGAGTTTCTTTGCAGATGGCCGGCCATTGTGCTTTACCCTGTGATTTTGCCCCGAGATCAAATGGTAGAGAGTGCAAATTGCAGGTTTCTGGTCTCGCACAAGGAAATGGAGCAGCCATTAGTGGTGGTGCGGTGGAATAGCGGCGAAGATATCGCTTGTTGTCGCTCTTGCTCTTTTCCATGTTTCTCCGCGTATATATACATTGCGCTCCCGGCTGAGAGAAACGGGGTTAAAGGAGTAGGCCTTTTCGATGAGATTTTTTTTCCACTATGTGGGCTTTTCTTTAGGAGAGATGTGAAACCTCAGCATATGGCACTCGCATATAAAAGGTGCAGGGAAATGTACAGCTCCGGTCAACCTTAATAATAACACTGAAAAAAACAAACAAAAAAAAAACAAATCGTTACCATTACCCTCATTACTGAGCGCGATGACAGCCACCATTATTATTAATTCTTATTAATTTGAGGCACTGATGGAATGTTTAGTGTACAAAATCCTTGTCTTAAACTAACAGAATAATTTTGTTCAATTAAGATTTCCTCATGACCCCCAAGAGTTGTTGTATAATCGTGCTCGGGAACAAGACCAAATTTTTTTCCAGTGTTATCATTAAGGTTGACCGGAGCTGTACCTCTATAAATATTTCGTTTTTGGCTGCGGTGTGTTCTGCAACAAATAACGTGAGCTCTTGCGAAGGAACCACACACGCAACCGACCTGCACTGCGCGCGCGCGCGCGCGCTTGAGGTCTCTGATCTTTGTACACCCCCTAGAAACCCTTTACTCTTTCGAAGAGTGTGTAAGTGAACGAGGGAAGTCGACCTCACGAAGGTCGATCAGGTGGCTCGTGACGTAGCAGCAGCGGATGAATTTTCAGTGGCCAATCAGAGCTTACGGCTGCTCGCCGGTTTGTTGACGTCACGCGAAAAGATCAGGCCGGGCCGATGGCTACTTTGGTAGGCGGACAGTCTACCACGTGATCCGCAGAGGCAGGTCCATCAATATATCGTTTTAAATTTTCATCTCCGTTCAGCCGCAAGACTTTCATCATAACAATGTCAAGCAGCAACACTTCTCCTCTAACTTTTTCAGACCTGTACTCGAAACCACGCGCGACTTTCGACACCCAACAATTTTTTTGCACGACTTTCTTACCAAGGATCGACTTCACTTACACGGAGCTTATCCCTAAGTTCCCCCTCTTTCTTCCCTATAATGAAATCGAGAAAGAATCCCTTCGCAAAACACACACTTCCCACACAAGACAATATTACGTGTACGACCTATACCCCGGACTCCTCGAAGAACGCGGTCGAGTGGGGACGAGGGTCGGCCAATCTAGCAGACGACGACAGAATTTTTCTGGTTTTTCCCTACGTTTTTCCTCTTACCCTCGACGTGGCAAAGAAAACACGGAGGTGCCTCTCGAAGACAGAGAGGACTTGTTTAACCAGCGCAGTGTAGCAATCGATGGAGTAATCACGCGGGCCATGTACGAGCCAGACGGGTGTTTCCAATCACCCCGGTTTTCGCGTTGTCCAACGACCCTGAAGAGAAAGGCCGCTCGGGCGAATACATATAGTCCCTTATTGCTCCATCTATCCCTGCATATATGCGACTGAATTGGAGCGCTGACGTCGGCTTGCGAAGGGATTTGCTTCAAGATCGACTCCGCTATTGCGAAAGCAACCAGTATGCCGAGGTAGACGTACGCTCGGAGTGAGGAAATGCAGGAGTTTCCCCAGACTTGGTGTTTCGGAAGATGATTGGACGGAGTTGGAAATGTGGATGCGATGACGTAAGAGTGCTGCGTATAAGAGGGCGCTGGAAAAAGTGAATGCGCCCCCCTCCATAAATGGCTTCTGAAAGTGAAATACCTCGCATACACATACCGCGGCCTCACATAGACTCCTAAAAATGAGGGGGGGGGGGGGGGTCATGGCAGGATCGGCTCGCCGATGTTTGGCCACACAGAAGTAGGCGTCGTCACAACTATAGCAAAAAAAAGAAAAAGAAAAAAAAAAAGACGGATGGAGGATAGAGGATGAACGGTGGAAATGCGTAGAGGGTGCATGAGTTCGTCGGGGAGAGCAAAGTGTTAGATGGGTCGTTGAAAATGAACTTCACCGCATAGCACGCTCCCAGCCAACCATCATTTCGAATGATATAGTTATCTGCGCTGATTTGTTGAAAACGAGAGGCGTACGCCTTTTTTGTGACACTTATGCTGTTCATAATTGACACAATAAAGGCGTACGCCTGCCGTTTTCAACAAAACAGCGCAGATAACGATATCACGCGAGATTATGGTTGGCTAGGAGCGTGCTATGCGGTGAAGTTCATTTCTGACATATGTCGGCACAGTTCCCCTAGAAGTCTGCCCAGGACGCACATTTCCCAGGGCGTCAATCGTGACGTTGGCCACATACGTGAGGCCGACAACGGCAAGCCCTTTCACCATCACCACCACCACCACCACCACCACCACCACCTGATTTCTGAGAGTGTATGTATTGACAGACATTGGTATAGCTTTCTACAGAGGGCGTTACTTTCGTTCCACAGTAGATCCGGATACTGTTAAGTACATCCGACGGGAGGAAAGCTGACACTTATTTGCAAGCGGCATATCGCTGAGTCAGCGTTCTAGAGGGGAAATATGGGTTATTTCTCACTCGGGTGCAGGTCGCATTAAGTACCACAATCAACGCACCATCAACCAGTAATCGCTATTCTACCGCCGAACCAGACGTCGTCCAAAGCACACTACCGCGCCTAAGCCTGCGCGCCAGATACGAGGCCCCCTGCACAGTCCACCCGTTACGGGTACACGGTTTCGCAGGCCACCCCATTACGATTGCAAATCCCCTCCGCAACAGCCGTTCCCCGATGCCTACATAATATACCTCTAATAACTAGTCCACTCTATATTCACAGCGGCTGGGGGGGGGGAAGAAACTTCACTGCGCAGCGCGGTTGTATCGATATATCTGAACGCATAGGCTGTATACACATTCTCTTATAAATGACTCGGAATTTCGAATGACCGACCCCGCATTCAAAATACGAGATCCAGAGCGCGTAATTAGCCCCAAAAGGGAGAGAGAGAGAGAGGGGGGAGAGAAGGAACGTGTTATCGCTTGAGGGAGGGCGTAATGCCCAATCGTCCGAGTTGGCCCCGACGGCCACAGCATGGTCGAAGCGCACGCAGCAATTTGTTAGCGCCAAATCGCCAGTCCTCTACCCATGCCCTTTTACACGATGATTTCTCTCTCTCTCTCTCCCCCCCTTCATAGCGCTTACGAGCACTGCTCTCCAATGGGGCGCGGAGTTCGCAGTACGTCATTACACTCGAGCTGCTCTGTCAGTGTTGCCGACGCACATTTTTCATAAGGCGTAGTTTCACGGGGGATGCACTTTTTCTTGTGCGTCTGTGTGCCAAATGAGGTCGGACGGGATACAATTTTTTTTTCTTCTTTTCCCGTCTTTTCTCAGGAGGGGACGGGGAATAAAGAAGACGGCTGAGGTTTATCGAGTGGCGCGTTTCTAAGTCTTCTCGGGGGATTTAAATAGAATGTAAGTAAAGCACCCTCGGGGGAATATACTTGTGTGTTGCGACGGTCGTTGTCCAAAGCCGCTAAGAATGGGGGAGGGCCAAAATGTGGTCAATTTAGGGAACCGT
The DNA here is from genome assembly GCF_037126465.1 of Ornithodoros turicata. Lineage (NCBI taxonomy): Eukaryota > Metazoa > Arthropoda > Arachnida > Ixodida > Argasidae > Ornithodoros > Ornithodoros turicata. The sequence goes on from NC_088210.1 coordinate 30,261,242, forward strand.
TATGCAAACGACTGAGCTTAGTTTTAGCGGGGAATTCGGTACTTATTCCACAAATGTACGACAACGAGACGTTAGCTCGATTCTGGTTGATTTGGGATGTGCACGTCTGCGTGTGCAGCTTGCCAGCAAGAACGAATGAGGTATACAGTCGCTGTTCTTTTTTTTTTTTTTTCGTCTCTACTAATACCCTCTGGTAGTTTCATTTACTGTTCATTTACTGTTTTAAAGCTGGTCACATTACCGCTGCTCTGTACAGCGGCTAGCTGTACAGCAAATCCGATACCCTACGTGACAAGAGACAGGAAAAATAGAGAATTTTAGAATAGTGTTTGCCCATCGTAACCTAAAACATAAACGCCTTCCGCCCGCCGGGCCATCAAGCTGTAGCCGCAGTATTTTTGCGTACGAAATTGATTTAGCTCGACAATTACAAATTCTCTCTCAAATAACGTCGTTGAATCTATGTTACACTAGAAGACGTGTGTTTGTTTTACTTCTGCTCTGAGTGCGACGCAGGTTCACTTTGAGACGAGTTTGGGTACCCACGCTATTACCGAAAAATGGATGTGCGTCCTCCAAACCCGCAACACGAATTGGGACCTGGGTATAAGTGACGATTCTCCATCCCTTTTCCATCTCTCTTCTCAATAACGCGTCCTGGAGTAGCCAGTCCCGAGTAGCTCGAGACTAACATCTCCGTTTTTTTTTCTTTTAAAAATCAATCAATCAGTGACGATTCTCAATTTCATTGAGGCCCTCAAGCTTGTTTGATTGGTTAAAACATTAAAAAATGTAGCTAATATAGCTGCGGTTAGATTCAGTTCAAATACAGCGTCATAATACAATACAGCACGTGTTTGTTACCGAGATTCTGATGAGATCGAAAGTCTGTTTGTCTGCAGAGTCGCATACATCTTTCTACGCTTGTATAATATTCTTTTTTCTTCATTATCTCTGATTTAATTATTGGAAAAAGAACAAGCCCTATAATCAACGCGTCTTGTAGTAGCCAGTCCCGAGTGATTTGGGACTAACATCTCCACTTCTTCTTCTTTTTTTCATTACCTCTGATCAACAACAACAACAACAAATAAATCGTGACTATGACATCGGATGATTCAACACTGGAGAGCAGTACAATACCCCATTGCACGTGAAACATGATAGATGTGAGATATGAGAATGAAGTTAAAGTTATGTACAAGTACAACAATTGACAGGCTGATTAGCGCTCTGATTAGCGCGCAGCACACACACACACACACAAATGGGATGATGATGTGGTGGGTCATTCTCCGCCGTTATGGCAGCACGCAGCTGTAAATGTAAGTAAGGAGAAGCTGGCATCCATGTTGATGGAGTCTACATCTCCACGTTTTTTTTTCAATTTTTCCAGTGCCAATAACAATGATGTTGATGATGATGATGATGACAAATATAGAAGTGACAAGCGTGTTAACATGCCAACCTAAAACAGCGAAGCTCGAACGGAACGAGCTGACCAACGTCACAGTCGCAACGCGTCAAACTCAAATTATGCATTGAACCCTGCATCCCGCTGAAGGTCGTGACACTAATTTCGCTCTTAAAACATCCCCGCGACGCAATACGCGAACAACGGAAGCATGACTACATGCACGACGACGCATCCCAGCAATGTCGATACCCCCCCCCCCCCCCCTCACACACAGACATTATTGTATTAAACTCGTTCGCTGCCTTTTTAAGGGACCGTCACTTTACAGCCATTCTTTTTCTTTCTTGGTTTTGCTCTCTCTCTCTGTTTTTTTTTTTTATTATTGCTACGTTTTTAAATGGTCTACGCTCTTCCGCCGAAACGTCGTTATCCGAAGGCCGTGGCGTAATGGACGTGGTGGTGGGGGCTCTTTCAACAGCTGCTGCCATTCCAATTTGCATAGCAAGTTTTCACGTGTAATGTGTATGCAAATCACCGTAATGCACAACTGATGGAGGGAACCTCGTTCACAAAAGAGGCGTTCGATGGCTGTCACCTCGCTGTTACCGAAGCCTTTCCATTTTTTTCCTCTTGCAAGTTGTGTCGGGGGGGGGGGGGGGGAGAACGAAGCCCAGGTATGCAAATATGGAGGTATAGGTATGCGTAGTGATTCGTTTCTTTATGCGAGGTTGAAGGGAAACATGGTTTGTAAAAAATTCCTGGTGAGTCTTGCGTTAGCTTATTTGCCTCTGATGTTGGACGTATAGACACAAAATAAGTTATATGTTTCTTTTTTTTTTTCATTTGTCTTCTTTATTAGGCGGGTCCCATAACGTTTTTAGTTTTATTAGATATAAGCGCAAGGTCTAACTCTGTAGTTTAACACCAACACCGTCTCTGACAACTGCAAAATGTGGTGTGGTAGAGCGAACTCCTTGGAGTCTAACTTGAATCGAGTGAAATCAGTACACATCGGACGATGTAGAAAGCAGTTTTCGCAACGATGTGACGGAATTACGTCAGTATTCCTACTCAATAAAACAATCCCAGCATGCACTCTTAAAACAAAGCTTCACCACATAGCACGCTGAAGGCCAACCATTGTACAAGGTGATAGTCACACCTCAATCATTCTTGATTTGTGGAAAGCGCGGAGCATATTCCTTTTTTTTTTTGTGACAGTTAACATTTCTGCATAAGCGTCACAACAAGGCGCACGCCTCCCGTTTTCAACAAATCCGGGGAGAGAACGATGTCACTCGGGATGATGGTCGGCTAGGAGCGTCCTCTGTGGTGAAGTTCATTCACTCGAGTGTGGAGTAGATACCATAAAGGAGAGCAGATGATTGGCTGCCCGAATTTGATGAAATAATTTGACGCATCTAACAAGCGTTACCGGGAGCAACCGATAGCTTTCAAATGAAAGACCGAGTTTCAAAAAGTGCTCAGTTGTCACAAAAACCGTCATCGTCCAGATCATCCTGCATTCTCCTGACCACTGCCTACACCAACTTGGTTTTTTTCGCTTCACGCAACAGCGCAATCTGTATTTCCTCTCTCTCTCTTTCTCTCCCAAGCAATCAATTGATCAACCAGATATCAATTGATCTCCTTCCTTCAAGTCTCACATTTTTGACAATGGAACAGTATACGCCCGCGTATTCCAGAGGCTGATATCGTCGCACCGTTCTTCATTGTGTAATAAGGTTGTCCCGTGGCTTTCTTCATACTAAGCAACTTTAGTCCTTTTGTGGAGTAAACGTATCGCCACAAGCATTACTCCCAAAAGGGAAATGCATGAAAGCTTATGCGAAACTTCGGATCTGTTTGCAATGCTAGAGGAGTAAACTTCACGGTCAGAGACTAAAATGACAAGTAATTGCGAACTATACGCAGAGGCCTGAAAGCTTGTAATTAGTTTCCAACTTACTCCTTTTCATGCGTCGAAAATACGAGTAACAATCATCTGGCTTCCCCCCCCCCTTTCCAGCGCAATAACTCGTCCCAAACACTGTCATTCGGATAACGAGAATCCGACGTCACCCAGCAATGCAAAGCTCTCGGCAACAGAAGCAGAGAGACTGAGCTGCTGAGAAGCAAATGTCGAACAAAAGCCAATGAGAAAAGCGAGAAACTGCAAGCAGACGACACGAGCGACACGTCGGTTCCCGGGAAACCGCAATTTCCACTCTTGTACAAATAGCCGAGCAGAGTTAAACACAAGTCTTTTTGGAAGCTTCGATCGTCGAACGCCACACACACACACACACATAGGCGACATCTCTTTCATACTTTCCCGCGGGGCAAGTGGCGAGGGGGAAAGGAAGATGTGTTCCGCCGACCTCTTTATTGCCGCTCTCATAACCGCATTTCTTATCTAATTATTTTTATGGGACGGCAGATCCACTTTTTATTATACGGCCCTGTTGGAAAGTTGGCGCCACTGATTGGTGATCGTATTAGTCTTCGCTCTTCTATTTGCTCTCGTGTCTCCGTTTTTTTGTTTTTCTTCGTCTTCTCTCGGGTTCGATATCCGTAAGGGAGAGATTCGGGAAGATACCTTCCTTTTCTTTCCTTTTCCCGAAAAGTGACGCTTTATGAGTGCTGTTTTGTTCGGTGGGCATTTGAAAAATGTCGATGGGGAATTAGCCGGGATACGAGGAAGGAAAGAAAATAGGAAAAGACAGTGACGGTATTATGCGGGCCAGCTACTCGAACTGACAAGCGTGAAACGGAGAGGGAATAAAAGTATAGGGAAGAGAGAAAAGGGCAGAAGAAAACAATTTTTAAGGAGAAAAAGTAAGGGAGGCACAAACCGTGACTAGGTGGTAGTTCATTGAAAGGAAATAAGTTTACACTCAGGTCTTGACGCGGGCTCTTGTCTTTTGCAGGTAGAATCGTCGCACATGCTTTGTGAGCACAGTGGTGCACATGTCTACTCGTACTGGCTGACGTCAGTGCATCTGAAGAAGCCTGTAAGTTGACACCATCGTTCACCTCCCGCCAAGGACGGTAAACGGTACGCTCTTAAAAATGAACTTCACCTCATAGCACGCTCCTAGCCAACCATCATCTCGAATGATATCGTAATCTGCCCTGATTTGTTGAGAACGGGAGGCGTACGCCTTTTTGTGACACGCATTCCGTTCATAATTGTCACAAAAAAGGGCGTACGCCTCCCATTTTCAACAAATCAGGGCAGATAACGATATCATTCCAAATGATGGTTTGGCAGGAGCGTGCTATGCGGTGAAGTTCATTTCTAAGAGTGTGCGTTCCTTAGTACCCACATGTGAGACACATGTGCAAAAACCGCCTGCGGGCTGCCGCTGCGCGGCAAGAAAGAGTGCTAGCCTCCCAACAACGGCACTTTAAGAAAAAAGGGTGTGAAAAGGTGGTAACTTCTATAGTTACCACCTAGGTCAACATAGCGTATTATAAAGGATGTAAAAGGGTGGTAAAAGCAATTATCATACATCCAAATTGCTACAAAAAGGCGTACGTCCCCCTCGCTCACCTTATTAGTAGTCGTAACCTTATCATTCGTACACACTAAAAACATAACTTCACCTCATAGCACGCTGTGCGCCAACCATTGCCGCGAAGGATATGCTTATCGCTTCTGATTCGAAGAGAAGGGTGGGCGTACGCCTTTTTGTGGCAATTTGGATATATGAAAATTGACACAAAAATGCGTACGCCCCCTCTCTCTTCGAATCAAAAGCCGCCCCCCCCCCATGCGCGATACCTCGCGCTTTTGCCTCACGTGGGTAGGCGGCCTAACTCGGAAAGAACTCAAAAGGGGGGGGGGGATATACGTTTATTTCGGAAAGGTCAGCCTGACCGAAGGTCGGCTTGCTATTCCTCTGACTCAAGGACTCAAAGCTATACTACAAAGCTACCACTAGCTCCGACGCAAGAATTCATGACGGTCACGCAGCGAACAATATTTCCCTGGATACTGCGTGTGATTGGGAAATATCTATTCAGTAGATGGCGTTGTGAAAGCAGCGCTCGTGAGCATCGTTAAGTCGCGAGTCCCCGAGTGTCAAGTTCACGTGACCAAAAATTTTGAAAATCTGGCTTTAATGTTAACCGGGATTTTCCCCCTGGTTCCTTCAATTCTATGTCAATTGTGTGTATTGTATGAACGAATAAAAATAAAAATGATTGATTGATGTTCCGCGTTGAGCGCCACTTTGCGTATGCGCGTCGAGAACTTGAAAAGTTCGAAAGAGAGGTGGACTTGTTTCGTCGCCCAAATGTATACAGATATTCCCAATAGTATTCGCACATAATAAGAGCTGCTCGCACATAAACATTCGCAACATTAACATAAACAAACGCAAATATTCGCACATAAAGAAGTGCAGCTCGTCCCGAAGTACAGTAATCGACCCCGGAAAGGATTATAGACTGGAGAATTCGATTCTTCTGAACCCACAGTCATGTACAATAGACTCTGAAGTAAAAAAAAACAAAAACAAAAAACAATGATTGAGTTATTGCAGGAGTAGAAATTAATCACCGAATTAATTAGAATAATTAGTAAATATTTCGCAACCAAGCTTCGATGGCACAAACGTGGTCGCTATGACGTCAAAACACAAAACGGAATTAATTGAGTGAATTACCCGCTCTTCTGAACCTCTCGCACTACATAATCTATGCAATACCCTCTTATACTAGAGCTCTACCTAAGTCTCTTCAAAGTAAAACGACAAAACAGGACTTCGTTGACTTTACAGTCTATAGCAAACTGTCATTTAATTCTATTCAAGTACGCTTTTTTTTCTCAAGCCCTCAGCTTCTCGTTAATTATATTTCGTCGCGGCGTAATTCTCGTAAATCTTCAAAGGCTCTGTTATGTCAAGCTCAGGACAGAATTAATTTCGTGTTTTTTGAAAAAGACAAAAGAAGGGAAACACTTTATTGCAGGTACGCTGCGGGGGCCAGGAGTGCTTTGTGCGGATGTGATCGTGGTTCCCAGATGTGTATAGTCTTGATTATAGGACTCCAAAATGATTAGATTTCAAATAAGAGACTAGCCCGAGGGCTTTGTCATGATACGTCACAAACTAGTCGGGCTTTGTCGTCGTCCTTCACGAAGAGCTGTGGTGCTTTTAGAACCAGGCGCTTTTGCGTAACAAGATGTAGTGTTATACTATGGTATAGTTTTTACACTCAGTGAGAGTCGATCACCGCGTACCTGTGTCAAGAAAGGTCGTTCGAGAAATGCCGTTATGTCTACGTTAGTCTCAAGACTCATACTACGTTAGTCTCATACTACGTTAGTCTCAAGATGCGCTTTTGATTTGTACACGATCATTAGTGCAGTTTGTAGAACGCATAGGGCGAAATGTGAGGCTATGGCTCCAAGCGTAAAGAAACTCAGAAAAAAAAAAAATGTGTACTGCGATAGGAAACTGGCTTGTGTCCGAAATGTGGCCGTCCAGCAAACTTCGATTTTTCTAAAATCCGAACTATTCGTCCCACTAGATTGGCATTTCGTCGTGTTGACCCGTATTCTCTCTGTCTCTTTTTACGGTATATTCGTTACCGGGCAAACAATGACATAAACAAGATTGCTTTGTGTACGGACTTATGAATGACCGAACGAGCGTAGAAATGCGGGGTAGTTGGTAACTGTACATAATGATAAACGGAACGCAGCCAGGGACACGGACGAGGAAGTGCACAAACGAACTGCTGACTCTCAACTAACAGAAGTTTACTTGCAACACACATTTAAATGCAAAAAACAAGACACAAGGAATGTGACAACCCTTATCACAATATCAAAACAGAAAAACTAGCTGCTCAACACATGATGGTTGCGATCCGGGCACGTTCCAAGATATTCCATTTCGGCTGATAAGAGTGACAATGACGGTGTGCTAACACAGTGATCTTCCTCTGACTTTGTAATCAAGAAGGTCTCCAGAATTTCGCGAGCAACACGCGTTTTGAACCCACCCTCTATTGTGGTATTATTCAAAAGGGGGGAGCACCCACAGGTCCTGCAGTGAAGAGCCAGGTGTCCTGATGGAGTGGTGCTTCTGACCAACGCCCTATGTTCGTTCAGTCTAGTGTTAATGCAGCGCCCAGTCTGGCCTATGTAAACCCTCCCGCATGTTAACGGAATGCGATATACCACATTCTGCCGGCATTCAACCGAGGCATTCTTGTGCGAAATCTGGCATCCCCTTTTTGTAGAAGAACCATTCACCTTACCACAAAGAGTTATTAACTTAACTGGCGCTGAGAGGACCACAGGTACTCTATGTCTCTCTCCCACTTTTTTCAAGTTGTGTGACATAGTGTGTACATAAGGTATGGACACCGGTCGACCAGGTAACCTATCGTGCTTACTCTTGGCCACACCTTTTACCTTAGCCAAGAGTGTTTCAGAAATTTCATACAGGATTCCTATTGGGAAGCTAGGGACAACGGGAAGCTAGGGACACTTATAAGGCTGTGCTAGAATTGTGCAGGGACAACAACCTGGACAACTTGTGTCGCCGTGTGAAGTCTTCGTCAAAACATTTTTTGGGAGTTTTCTATACAGCGAAGACACACAAGGAAGGAGTGCCTTTTAGAGCAATTGTTTCGGAAAGAGGCACTTGGCAACGGAGTGTGAGCACCTTTCTTCTGCAGCAGCTCAAGCAGCTTGACGTTCAGGACCCCTTTGCTATTGATAACTCGTTGCCGGTTATCGAGTTCTTGCAGAATGAGGGCAATGTTGACGTGAGCATGTTTTCTATAGACGTTGAGGACCTCTTTTATTCGATTCCACAAAATGCCTTGATTTCATCTGTGCAAGATGCCATTGAGCGGTCTGACCCTGTCCGTTTTCAAAATAATGCGGGCATCCCTGTGACAGCGTTCATCGATTTACTACGGACTTACCTGTCTTCCACTATCATCAAGGAAGATGAAAAACTGTTGGTGCAAAAAGGTGGCACCCCAATTGGGTCCAGGGTTTCGCCCATTGTTTGCCAAATTTTCTTGGCTGATTTTGACAGATTGGTGAGTGGGGCACTTGAGGGCAGGTGCAGATACCGCATTTTTAGGTATGTCGATGACTTTTTGATTTTGTACTGGCAGAATGATTGTTGTTCACCGCAAATATCTGAGAATGATTTCTTAGATGTTTTTAGGTTGCATTCAAGGGGCATGAGGTTTACATTTGAGATGCCTAGAGCAGCCTGCCTACAGTTCCTTGACCTACGCTTAACGATATCTCCCTATCATGTATGCTGGACATACTGTCCCAGGTCTAAAAAGGCGGTTCTGCCCTTCGACTCGTGCCACTCAAAAGTTGTAAAAAGGGCCATCGCCTCAGCGTCCCTTGGGGCTGCTTTGGACAGGTCATGCGAGCACCATGTCCATGACAGTTTTGCAGCACAAGTGATGAGGCTATGCGAAGGGGGTTACCCAATAGGAATCCTGTATGAAATTTCTGAAACACTCTTGGCTAAGGTAAAAGGTGTGGCCAAGAGTAAGCACGATAGGTTACCTGGTCGACCGGTGTCCATACCTTATGTACACACTATGTCACACAACTTGAAAAAAGTGGGAGAGAGACATAGAGTACCTGTGGTCCTCTCAGCGCCAGTTAAGTTAATAACTCTTTGTGGTAAGGTGAATGGTTCTTCTACAAAAAGGGGATGCCAGATTTCGCACAAGAATGCCTCGGTTGAATGCCGGCAGAATGTGGTATATCGCATTCCGTTAACATGCGGGAGGGTTTACATAGGCCAGACTGGGCGCTGCATTAACACTAGACTGAACGAACATAGGGCGTTGGTCAGAAGCACCACTCCATCAGGACACCTGGCTCTTCACTGCAGGACCTGTGGGTGCTCCCCCCTTTTGAATAATACCACAATAGAGGGTGGGTTCAAAACGCGTGTTGCTCGCGAAATTCTGGAGACCTTCTTGATTACAAAGTCAGAGGAAGATCACTGTGTTAGCACACCGTCATTGTCACTCTTATCAGCCGAAATGGAATATCTTGGAACGTGCCCGGATCGCAACCATCATGTGTTGAGCAGCTAGTTTTTCTGTTTTGATATTGTGATAAGGGTTGTCACATTCCTTGTGTCTTGTTTTTTGCATTTAAATGTGTGTTGCAAGTAAACTTCTGTTAGTTGAGAGTCAGCAGTTCGTTTGTGCACTTCCTCGTCCGTGTCCCTGGCTGCGTTCCGTTTATCATTATGTATGAATGACCGGGTACAACCCCAGAGACATTGCAGTTTAGCTCTTCACTATGACGATATAACGACAGCACTTGTATACTTTAGAAGTACAAGCACTTTCATTCAGGCATAGTTGGAAATTTTCGAACTCGAACACTTTCTAGAATGATGATTAACCAGTTAGAAGCAGGAATAATTTAATTACGAGACTTCCGGCGCAGTAGTCTGCACTTCTTCAGGAAACGAAAAAAACATGGTGCAGCGAGACTTTATACATGGTCAACTCATGAAAAAACGGGGGGGGGGGGGAGAAGAAAGAGAGAGGGAGAAAGTGTGCAAGGGTTATACAAAAACCTCAGATGGCAAACTGCTGACCATGTTTAAAGTCTCGCTGCACCATGTATTTTGTTACCTGAAACAACAACAGCAACAATAAATGATGTCGATGAGATGGGGTTACCTGAAGAAGTGCAGACTACTGCACGAAAGTCTCGTAATTAAATTATTCATATGCTTGTAACCGATTAATCGTCATTCTTTTTACCTTATCTCGCGGGCTTGTCATTTACTTTTATCTACTTTCTAGAATGCAAAACTAGTCGCTTCGCAGCGCAATTTCTAAAAATATACAAAAAAAGAAATATGATTTTAAAAAAAATCATGCTACGTCGGTTTCTTTTCTCTTTCCTTTTTCTTTTGGTAATGACAAATCACTCAGAGAAAGAAAACGATGACAAGCCGTGCACAATGACCCCCGGGCTTAAGCCTTATTAATGAAACCAACAGGGATATTCTGCAGAGCACTCCGCAGAATAAGACTCCTGTCTGCGTCGATTACTGGACCAGTGAAAAAGCTGCAACGTTTATCATCGACTCACTAGCGCGTCTACCCTGATTATATGTTAGCGGACATGGAGCTCACTGTGTACGCAACTTGTCACTTCCACTGCAGCCACAGTTTGTCAAGACCCACCGCGTGAAACTGCTCGGGTTCCTTCACACTCTGACGAGCGTAATTTGCTGACCTGTCTTAAGGATCCGGAATAATTTATTTTATGATATACTGGAAGAATACCTGAGTAGCACTCGCGTGCTGTCCGCGATTCTGCGAGTTGCTGAGATGGCGAATTTTACTTGATGGATTAAGGCGTCCAAAGGTATTTAATCTTCGTGGGAATGCTGAAATATCGTCCGGGTCGTGTTGCTCCGTGTAATCTATAGCTGTACTGTCATGTGTTATATACATATAAAGTTTATATAAGAAATTTTTACGGGGTTGTTGTAGTATGTGTAGGGGTGTGGCTGGTATAGGGGTGTAGGGTGGGGAGCTTGGAAAACCATTGGAAGTAGCGCAGTGCCTTTTTTTGGTTGTATATTATTGACGTATTCCGTAACACTGAAAAAGAAGCTTTGAATGATCATGCCGTGGTCTGAGGTGTAACTGCACGCATAGCGCAACGACTCCCGGCATGCCCTCCTACTATTACTCCGGTGCGGAAATATGTTGTTCAATGTCACGTGACCAAACGTGACGTCACTGCACAAGCCTCATTGAAGGACGTGAATGCAACGAACGAAGAAATGATTACATAGTGCTTGTCCTGACACCCTTTTTTTTTTTGTTCTTTCTTTTTCATTTTGTGTCAGTGTTACAGAATGCGCACAATAGACAGATTACATTAGTTTAAAAGCCGAATAGAAAAAGAAGTACGTGATTGCTAAACCTCCATGTGATTCCATATACTACTGTGCCACGCAGGAGGCTTCCACGTTGGTGGTGCCAAATTTCTCAGTTATCTTTTTCTTTTTGACCCACTCATGCCATGTGACTGATCATTTACTTATCTTCATAGACCGCTGCCGCAATATCCTTCGTTTTATTTACGGACTTTGATTTATTGCGCAAATCATGTCTGCGACATCACGCGGCTAAGGATGATATCCCTATGCGCCATCTTATCATTCAAAAAAAAAAAAAAAGAAGAAAGAAAAAAACTCGCCGCATACAAGAACATCGAATCCCGCTTGTCCTAGGCACAAAAATATTTTACAACCAGTGCTAAAAAAAAAAAAAAAAGAAAGAAGGTACAACGTGCCCGTCAGATCGAGATCGAATTCAACAACAAAATTTGTCACTTCATATAAAGAGAAGACGTCGAATCATGGTAAAAAGTCGATCCTTTGTTCCATTTTACTTTTTGCCTTCCACTAAACCAACGAACCGGTCGACCCTTTGTTCAGGGTTGTCTATGTTTTACGGCCCACACCAGGAAAAAGAAGAAAAGTCTCCTGACCAGATATTCAAATACGGGCTGTAACGCCCCAGACCGAAACACGGGTTACACATATACATATACAGGAAGGCCAGGAATACCGAACGTCGTGTATGTTTATATATATATAAAGGCTGGGAGCGTTATAAATCGGTTGCTTCAGAAAAGAGCAGCTCGGTACACTTCTCTGTGCGCTGTGACGGGAGTTTTTTTTCTTTGTTGCTACTGTTATTATGTATTGCTTTTAAGGATGGCAGGTGTTTTATTGTTGTTTCATCTTTGCCCGCGGTACTCTGTTTTCTCGCATTCGAGTCGATTTCCAAGCAGGGAATGATCTCAGTATAGCGCTGGGCGACAGACCGTAACAGGGCTGCCAGGCCTCTCGATTTGAATGAATCGCTCGAATTTTCCTATGGCCAAATACGCCCCGCGCCTCTGCTGCTCCAAATGGACGGTGTGGGAAAGTTTTTACGGTATAGTTTTCGCGAGTTGGCCGCAGAAGAAGACCGATAAAGAAGAAGAAGAAGAAGACCGATAAAGAAGAAGAAGACCGATAAAGAAGAAGAAGAAGACCGATAAAGAAGAAGAAGAAGACCGATAAAGAAGAAGAAGACCGATAAAGGGAAGTTTTTGTTCCCTTGTTCTCCGTAGCAGACACCACAAGGCGCAAATCGTTTTTTTTTCTTTTTTTTTTCGGGTGAAGTTTCGCGCGGAACAGATAAGCTTCTTACGCCTTCGCGGAGTAAAAGTATCGGACTGGCAATGCCTACACTCTAAAAACAGAGCTTCACCGCATAGCACGCACCTAGACAACGGGGCGTACGCCATTTTTTGTGCAATTATGAACTGCATATTGCCACAAAAATGGCGTGCGCCCCCCGCTTTCAGCAAATCATGGGAAAGGACGGTGTCACTCGGGATGATGGTTGGCTAGGAGCGTGCCATGTGGTGAAGTTCTTCTTTTTTATTCGTGTTCTTTTCTTTTTTTGCTATAGCCGTGACGATGCCCACTCGTGTGTGGCCAGCAACGGCGCGCTATTTCGCTCCCCCCCCCCACCTCATGCCAAAGTAAAGTCGGCCAAGGACGCACGGACCACCCCTGCGATGTAGTCGTGACGTTTCCTAAAACAGAACTTCACCGCATAGCACGCTCCTCTAGCCAACCGTTAGACCGAATAACGCATTCTTTCCCCTGATTTGTCGAAAGCAAGAGGCGTGCGCCTTTTTGTGGCACTTACGAAGTTACGTTAATTGTCACACTTCAGTTGGTCTATACCCCAGCTCATTACATGTAACATGCTAAGTGTATATATAATGTAATATGCTAAGCTACATGTAATATGCTAACATGTAATACGTAATATGATAACTTGTAGTTTTCAACGTTGAACTGCTCGACGACTAATTACTGACCCCTAATGCATATATGCGAAATATACTTAAAAAAAAAACACACTATCTGTACGTGCGGATATACCCAAGCCCCAAAGAAATGAAGGGTCGTCAGCGTGTGCATGTCCGGGACCCAAACGATGTTTTGCGCAATGCGCGGTGACGACCCCGTATTTATTTGGGTGCTACGACGCGCTTGGGTAGCTTATTTTAAAACCGCCTATACTAAGGCAACATTCTGATGCGTAACAGGCGCAATGTAACAGCATACCAAGAAGCGCTCTATCTATCTTGTCCTGTCGAATTCAGAGCGTTCTTCCTTCTGTGGTGCACCATTCCCAGACCTGCACTGTACCAGGGCGAACAATGTATGATACACTATCAGGTTTGAGAGATATGCTACCCTACGTGTCCATGCGAATATCGGATGGGTCCCTGTTGTCCCTTGACCAGAAGAAGGCGTTTGACCGTGTGGCCCATTGTTACATGTTCGCTGTGCTTGAGACATATGGCTTCCCTGAATGGATCTGCAATGCAATCAAACACCTTTACCGCAACCATCGTAGTTCCTTGTACATCTTGCAAAGGTTTTCGAGAGAATTCCCTGTTTCAAGAGGAGTGCGTCAAGGCTGCCCTCTTTCGCCTGCTTTGTTTACCCTGGTAATTGACCCATTCCTCTGGAACATTGACACGAATTCGGGGATCCGTGGTTTCCCTCTCCCACAATCAGGCGAGTGGAAGGTGACTGCCTACGCTGATGATGTAACGGTTCTTCTACGTGATGTTGACTCTGCATTCGAAGCATTGCGTGTGTACGAGTCCTATGCTGCGGTGTCTGGGGGTGCCCTGAACTACCAGAAGACCAGGCTCATGCCCCTCGGGAATCCTGCGCAGTACCTGTCTCTCCCCTTCCAGCACGCCACTTCGCTGAAGATACTCGGTGTTGTGTTTGACAATCGTGGGCCTACGGCTGACAATTGGACAAGGGCCCTTGAAGAGCTGCGAGCAAAATGTGAAGCTGCCTCGCCCTACGAACTTTCTTACCGAGAGCGAACGTACCTTCTCCGGTGTATTTTATCAGGCCGTTTGTGGCATCTGAGCCACATCTCAATAGCCCCACAAGCAGTTGTGGTCCGGATTCATTCATGTTTTCTTTCTTTCTTTTGGAAGAAACGAAGAGGGCCTATAGCACGTGCAGTGTTGTCATTTGACGAATCTGTTGGCGGCGTGAATTTGCCAGACTTCGGTCTTATGAACCGTGGAATCGCCCTGAGTACGACCTTACGAAGTCTCTTTAGCGACGATGACACCCCTTCTAAGGTATTGTTAACCTACTGGATGGCGCCGTTTCTGAGTGAATTCCTGCACGTGGCCGTTGATGCGCAAGCAGCAGTGGTACCTCAGCGTTTCCATGCAGCCGTTCGCGCATATCACCAAAAACTGTCGTCCATTGTCCCCGTCCGCAGCTTGGCATCTGCTTCAGCCTCTTCCATGGCAAAGAAGGTGTTACAGAACAGTGTCACAACATGTGACGGTGTGCGAAGACGAATGGAGCAAGCGGCAAACATATCGTGGGCAACTGTATGCGCCTCTCTGCTTGGATTTCTACGAGACGTCATGTGGAGCTTTGCCTGGGGAATCCAGCCTACTCGTGATCGTCTCCACACGTGGAATGTAACAACGTCAGACATTTGTCCATATTGTACGCACCAGGAGACTAATCAGCATGTCATCTTCGAGTGTCACGTTGCTCGTACGTTCTGGAGCATAGTCAGGCGGTCCACACGCATCTTGTGTCCTGTACAGTTCGACCGTAGGTGGCCACATCGGCTAAGTGTATTGCTCACCGCGTGTGGTGCTTCTGTGCTGTGGAAAGCTCGTTGTTCTGCTGTGGCCCGACGTCAGCGGACGACGCCTATCTTCTTGTTGGTTCGCAACGTGCGCGTTTTGCTCACCAAAGTGTTACAGCACGAACTACTCGCTTTAGGTGTGCAGGGGTTCGCGCGCAAATGGTATCACCCCTCGATCTTGTATCACAATGGGTGTGTGACCGTCTCTGGTGCGCCCCCATGAACGTCATTCACGTGCTCTTATTTGCCCTGTAAATACTCTGCACCTGTGTATATATTCCTACTTATTATGCACTGCATTCCATACTGTACATAATCGCAGACATCTAGGGTGGTGGTCTTAGGGAGTACTGTATGTATGTTTGTATGTATGTATGTATGTTTGTATGTATATATGTAAGGAAGTGTGAAGTAGTGGATCTAGAGTGGTTTGTAAGCATATGTGTATGTAAGGTGTACGTCAACTAACGTGGGAAGTAGCAGTTCTTATTCCGTTCTTGAGTTTAATAAATTTTCCTTTAACAGAAGCGCTCACAGCGCTCGTTCTCGTCTTTATAGACGATGTTTCCCCCTTCTTTTTTTCTCTCTCTCTCTACTAGATCTGGAGTAGCTTGTCCCGCGGTGAACTGGCTCACATTTCCATATTTTATCTCCTACCATCATCATCACCACCACCACCATCATCATCATCGTCATCATCGTCATCATCATACCAAGCAGTGTTTTTCACTCTGGAACCTTACGCGCGAAAACAAGAGGAAGACTCCGTGCGTATCCGAACACCCCCCGTCGTCCGCGCAAAACATGTTAATAATGAAAGAATCCTCGGAGATGTCTGGTGTGCGCGGTGGAACATTATCTCGCATATTTTCGTAGCTCGTGCGCTCGCTATAGCGGGCAGACGACGCGTAGCTGCCTTTCCCAGGGTTGCCTGTCTGGGTTCCTTGCGGCGCCGGAGACTGCGAATTTATTCAGCGCTCGCTGGGGCGTGACAGAGGACATCAACTCGGCGCTCACGTCGTCGCTTCCTGCATGCATGGCGTAATGGAAATGGAATAAAGCGCGTTGTGGATTGAAAGGTTAAGAAAGGGATAAAACGGGAAGCGTTAGATGAAGAAGCAAAATGTAGGATGGAGTGAAGCAAACCTTCTTTATGCGTCGGTTGCAGATCAGCATCATCTGATAAATTTAGATACAAAAAGATACGGTATCCTTTCGATAGAGGAGTTGTTGTTTTATTGTAACTTGGTTTCTAGAAGCAGAAGAGACTTTCAGACTAATGTCGGCACAGTTTTACCTGAAGTCGGCCCAGGACGCTTACTAACCCCCTCTGTCCCCCACTCCTTCCTGCTGCCCTCTCTCCATCTGTCGACGTCTGTACGCCGCTCATGGCCACAGTTGCTTCGCGGCGCTAATACGAAAATGAAAAAAAAAAAAAAGAATTGCGTGGTGTTTCTGCGGATGGAACGATGTTACATGATCAGGAGAACGAGAGGGCTCGCGTGGCCCAGTGGTTAGCGTGCTACCCGTGTCACGTCGAGACTGGGAGGTACCCGGGTTCGATACCGGTGCCGGCTGTGCTGTCCGGGGTTTTTCCTGGGTTTTCCTCAGACTTCTTTCAGACATACGCCGGCGCAGTTCCCTTAGAAGCCGGCCCAGGACGCACATTCCCCAAGGACGTCAATCGTGACGTGACACCTGTGACACCTCTGTGAGGCCGACAACGGCGAGCTCTTTCACCACCACCACCACCACCTGTTGGCCTGCTCCTGTAAAGCGTGCTTTGGCTGCAAAGCTTCTTAGCTACGTGGAGAAGTTGACTTACGTACAATCCTGCGTAGCGCGTATAATTGCAATCAGACCTCTGCAAAACACAGTCATGAACATGCCTGCTCAGATGAGCACGCGTCGTGAGCATGAGGAGCAAGTACGGACCTCTGATTGCAACACACAATGTTGTCACCACCACCACGAGAAGGAAGAGCACGAATAAAGATAAGTTAGACGACGTGGATCAATACTAAACCATGTCACTGATGAAGTGGCTACCATAGCCATTCAAGTACGAGCTAGTTTCCGTTATACAATAAATTGAAAAACTAGTGTGAGCTTCTTGATCGTACATTTCAAACTGTATTTTACTGCGCCTTATGTACTTGCGTCTACGTCTTACGTTTTACTGAGTTTTACAGCTACAGGGCCACAGTTTACCTACAGCAACAGTGAGAAGGGAATATAGAAAGAGAAGAGCGCGGCCCAGTAATCACACTTGTCGTGCAACCACATTCGCACATTTTTTCGAGGCGTTAACATTGCACTACGTAGCGTATTTTCGGATGAATTTTGGTAAATGCATAACACGCTTTCTGGTTCTGGCAAGAAAAGCTTACTTTAACTTGGCAAATTTCAGAGTTCAGTTCAAGAAATTAGTTTCTTTTCGTTCAAAAGTTTGGCAAAATCTCTCTAGAGATAGAAACCGTTGACCATATAGTTTTCAACAAGTAGATTTCTTAACGGACTTGTGACACGTTCGGAGAAACATCTTCTGTATGCGTTTACCTTCTAGAACAGTATGAGCGGCGTGAGTCGTAGGAAAACAGGAGCCATTTATTTATTTGAAAGTGGCCCAACTGTAGTAAAGGCACGTTGAGAGACTTGTTTTTCTCTGCCCCGAGTCACATTCATGATTCCATAAATTATTATTATTATTACTATTATTATTATTATTATTATTATTTAAGTACACTTAAGAAATCTATTTTAGGTAGCCTTATTTGTGAAGTTTGTTTCCTGTGTCAGAAGACAGTTGCCGGATGCTTTAATTTAATTTGTTTTACTCTGGACTGGTCTGAGGTTAATCGTGTCGGTTTCATGTAAATTATGTAATATACAACAATGTCATGTATTATAATTTTCATGTTGTCGGTAACCGCCGCTGACGCCTGGCACTGTGTCACAAGCCCCTTGGGCTTAGGGGGGCAGCCTATGTAATGTTGTGTACTATATAGGAGGTGATGCATAAAAGGAAAACGAGATGAAAATATTATTATTATTAACTATGCGCGGGAAATACATCCGTTCCTTCAGCCGAGAATATAGCCGTCGCACGCACCGAATCTGCATCCATAAAACGTGATAAAAGCCACACTCGTAACGGCGACATCGGGCTCTTCACACAAACAGGGCGTACAGACCGCAGAGACGTAAATATTGTGTCCCATCTATTTTGCTATGTTTATTGTCTCCTCGGTTCTGTTGCCGTGATGCAGTCCTGTAGCTCGGGGGAAAAGAAGCCAATAAAGCAGCCCAGTAAACTTATTACCCCACATTGACCCGCACAGCAGTAAAAGGCACGTGTAACCGAAACACTCCTTGGTCATCAAATATTGAGGCCCCTTGCATCCATCTTAATCACGAAACACCGCAGCCACGCTAATCGTAAATCTAGAGCTCGTTTTCTCGGATGCATTAAGTACCGCCGTGCTGCCGCGTAGCGGACACCGCTCCGAAAGAAGGAAAAGGTTGTTGTTGCCGAAGGGGTTGTGGCCGATAAGCGGGTGCGACCGATAAGGAAGTACCGCAGGAGGAAAATGGTTCGGTCTCGAAAGGTCCCAGCCTGCCGATTCGCCTTCTTGCACACTGCGAGCTGGTGGGTACTGCGGTACCCTTCATTTTTATTTTACACGTGATTTAAAAGGCTACCAACGCGCTCACCAGCAAGGTTCGTTTGCTCGCTGGTATACTTCTTTGAAGTCTCCCGGCGGTATTCTAGCACTCTTCGGAGGCTATACTGTCACCGCTTTTTTTTTTTCGCTTCAGCTTTTATCGAATTACCGCATATATCGAATCTGTTCGCCGTCACATCGAGTTCGTTATAATGATGCTTCACTGCACTTGTTTTCAGTGACTTGACTCGTTTCCTCTCACACTGCATCCCCATTTCTCCGAAGGATGTCTTCCATATGGCTTTCCATAAAGACATCTACACTCTTAGAAATGAAGTTCACCACATAGCACGCTCCTAGCCAACCCTCATCTCGAATGATATCGTTATCTGACCTGATTTGTTGAAAACGGGAGGCGTACCCCTTTTTGTGACGATTATGAACAGCATAAGTGTCATAAAAAAGGCGTACGCCTCCCATATTCAACGAATTCATCGAGATGATGGTTGCCTAGGAGCGTGCTATGCGGTGAAGTTCATTTTTAAGACTGTAGAGCATCACTGTCAGTGGTTCTCAACTGTTATTCGAGGGAACCCGTAATCGTCCCAGCACGACCTCAAGGAACCTACGACACTGGGTAACTGCTTGAAAGTTGGAGAGGCGAACTAGATGTCGTACTAGTAGCCATTTTTTAAAATTCTGTTTAACTGATTATTAATCGTTTAATAATAATTTAGTTAATTGTTTCGTCGCAAGATCTCTATTGAGGCCTCTCGGCCTCATTCAACTGTTTCACAATACTTCCCCGCGGATGACGCATTGCGGGCTGCCAGTCCTGCTCGTAAATCCCGAGTCCATGTAGGCAGGAGGTCGAGTAGCTTCGACTTTCGAAGTGCTTGTAACGGTTTCGAAACGGAAGAGAAAAGCATAAGCATGGTACGGAGAAATTGTCGGGTTGAGTTGGGGGGTTCAGCCAACCGATGAACACGACAGCTGCTGGCTCTACGCTCTGCAATAATCGTCAGCCGCGACAACTTGGTCCCGCGATCTCGATGTCAATCCCGATGCGAGCGATGAAATGTCGAGCACGGTCCGATAACCCCGAGAGCGAGCCTTGGTAGGCGGGGTCAAGTTACACTCGCGGGTGCTGAACAGGATCCAGTTCGCGGAACCCCGGTTGAGGAACACTGGTCTTAAGTTCCTCTTGTCGCAGACCGGGTGTGATCCGAAATCCTGGCGGTCTACAGTTCTCGATTTGATAGACAAGAGTTCTTCTTGCTCCTAGGTCGCAGGTGCTGCTTGACCCGCGTGTGGTTTTGTAGTTTTGTTGTTGTCGTTTCCGTTTTCCTTTTTTTTTCGTTGGACTGAGTACTGCGGAGGTTCCCCTGAAGTCGGCCCAGGACGTGCACTAATATCCTCTTTTCCACTCACTCCCCTACAGCTATTTTTTCTCTCTCTTTGTCCACGTCTGTACGGCGCTGATGACTACAGTTGCTTCGCGGCGCCGGCAAGGAATCTTTTTGTTTTGAGAAACCAAAGAATGTTTTGCCGGGAGAGCTTCAGTGCCTACCGGGACATATCTCGCGCTTACCGATAGGAATTCGGTGCCGTCCTCTTGCGTTCGCGATCCATGTCCAAATCATCCTTTTGCGTTGTGATCTTTTGCTACGGTTTGGCCGTACGGTATAAACACTGCCGCAGCCGCTTGAGTATTGACATCTAGCCTTATCACACGGATGGTTTTTACTGATGGTGATTATCTAATAATGGGCCTTAGTAACACAGACCTCCACAGGATTATGCCCAACCCTCGTTCCGAAGTACTGCATCGTCCTCTCTTATTTTTGAAAAATTGAAGACCTACACTCAAAAAGCGGAACTTCAGCAGGCTCTGCGCCAACCATTGCTACGAATGATAAGGTCATCGCTCCTGATTTAAAGAGACAGAGAGGCGTACGCCTTTTTGTGTCAGTTATCATATAATCAAATTGCCACAAAAAGGCGTACGCCTCCCGTTTTCAACGCTCGTCTTGCGTTTTCAACAAATCAGGAAAGCGAGATATAATTCTGCGTGGCAACTGGTTCCCAGCGTCGCGGAAGGACCGGAAGACTTCGTGACAGTTCGGTTGTCGTGACTTCGGAAGACGAGTTGTGGCGGGGACTTGTTTATGTTTACCCGAGACTGTCATATATTGCATTGTTGTTGCTCCATTAAACTGAAAATTAATCGAGCAATCTTTCCGCGCGCTTCTCGTTCTTCACAGCGTGCGTGCCGCCAGTTCATCGTGTTTTCTCCCCTTTTGCGCGATCAATATTTTATCTCTCGTTGATTCCCTCATCTAAGCAACTTCCGACGGCAAGGGGAAACGTAGAAGGCGTGCTGCGCGAACGACACTTACTTCATTGGGCCGCGAATTAAACGAACGAAGGCTGCCCCAGATAAAAGCGTCATCCATTTAGAAGGGCTGCTGTCGCCGACGACAAGGGCAGGAAAAGAACATATTCGCCCTCTTCAACGAGAAGCCTTATCGGTGCTTCGCGAAGGGAGCGAACCTTGCCTGGGGAGCGTGCCGATAGATTGGAGGCCACGCGAGCATAAAGATATAGCGTTGAGTGGTGTCTGACCTAGCTTCGATGCTGTCAGATCTGCATGCGCGGTTCTTCTCTTTCTTCTCGCTCTTGTTAGAATGGAGGAGGGGAGAGGAGGTGCTTTCGTCTCTTCAGGTTGAGCATCAGTACCCACCCAAGCAGCACAACACGTTGGCCCAATATTGGATCAATATTGGCAATACTGGCTCAATACTGGTCCAATCTTGGTCCAATCTTGGGCCGGCATTGACAATCTTGGTCCAATATTGGCAATGTCAGTTGCCAATGTGGTGTTGGCCCAATATTGGATCAACATTGGCAATACTGGCCCAATATTGGTCCAATCCTGGTCCAATCTTGGGCCGGTATTGCCAATATTGGACCAGTATTGGCAATATCGGTTCAATGTTGGACCAAGATTGGACCAATATTGGGCCAGTATTGCCAATATCGGTTCAATATTGGGCCAACATGTTGTGCTGCTTGGGTAATCGTCCCCGACCAACAATGCAGGCCTCGAAGGAATATTGTGAATTTAGCGAAAACGGTTGGGTGTGTGGCTATCTCTCCATCTTCTTCGATCGTTCAGACTCGGCGATTTCAAAAATAATTCTGAAAGAGTACCTACGCTATACGGAAGCGTTTGGGAAAAAATAGGAATATAACGGTATGCGATGAGCTGCTCGATAAACTCGATAAAATCGGTGCTGCATTCGTTCCACGGTGTGATTCGACGATACTCTTTAAGTGTCTCTCTCTCTAACAAAAAGAAAAAGAAAGAAAGAAAAAGAAACAGCTCTATGTTACAGCTCTATGATGTGATGCGATAGAAAAAGAGTCACGACAAAGTCAGACAGCTCTTCTCGGAGCATTCTGCTAAAATCTATCTTACCTAGCAAATAGTCTACTAATAATAACAACAATTAAACAATGAATGATGATGTCATGAGGCTTTACTGTCTCTACCAAGCTGTCAAATTACTAAATGAAATTACGAGGAACAGAATGTTTAAAACTGAATTGTCCGATTCAATTCCAACACGACAACGGCGAATAGAATATCCAATTGAATTTCAATTTATTGGTCTACCACATTACATGGTGGGACAGCAAAGCTAAAAGCTACCGGAAGTAACTTGACAAGGCTCTGCCGCCCAATGGGATGATGGGATGATGTTCCAACACGTGAAATATACCTAACAACAGAACCTGAAACCATGCTACGATGACGAGCATTTAAATAGACGCTAGTATGTCGTTAATCTCCCTGGACATTACTGCATAGATTTATACGGTCGCTCGTTATACCCTAGTAGGGGAAGATTGAATAACCCATCATTCCTCCATATTTGACTTGACGTCCCCCTATTGTTCCAACGCGGCATAAAAGAACGACAATCCCCGACCACATCTCGCTGAACGTTCTCGTGCTATTTCCTCCTATGGGCACGTAATCGCCATCCATAGTCCATTCCCGTTTCTCTTCCCGCGGAAAGGAAACCGACGAGACGTGTCCTAGATGATGTACTGCCTGGCGAACCACCCATATCTGCACACACACACACACACACACACACGGGCTGTCCAATCCTCATCGCGACATACACGCACCCAACCTATTCATACTCTCAACACCTTTCTCTATCGAAGACAAACGACGGTCCGTCCCGTTCATCTCTACCATATCACGTGACATCCATATTTGCTGTCTTCCGTTATTTTATTTATTGATTGCACCATTTCTTTGGCGTCAATGTACCCGCCGCTGACCGCCCGCCCCGTGCCGAGCTTTTATCTAACGTTCTCCATCATGTTTTGCTTCATTTTTCACGCCCGCTTTGAAGACCGCGTTTTCTTTTCTCTCTCTCTCTCTCTCTTTCCTGGTACTCGACTTTTTCGACAGCAGGGCTGGCTGAGTAATGAAAATGGTGGCAAATATCTTGTGTGTTGAATCGTGCGTCTCTTTCAATGAACGGCAACATTATTTGAACTAAGTTACAGCCAGCCAGAGTTAATTTTTGCGCGTGTGACGCTCTGTTTCCTTGAGTCCATTGAAAACACATCAGCCTTCGAGACGCGTCTTCTTTGGATTTCCGAGGGAACGGGCGATCTAACGTCAAAGAGGTTCACGCGAACAATCGTGTAAAACAGTTAATGGAAATAATATAATATAATAAATAATTAAAAGACGTAAGGGCCATGTAACCGACATAGATCTTAAGGGCGTCCGATCTCATTTCGGTGCCATTATAAATACTTCTTCTCTTCCTCTCTTTTTCCCCCTTTCTCTCTCCACAGCTGTTACGGACGGACCTACACTCTTAGAAAAAAGGGTGTAGCAGAGAGACCTTTTAGGAGGTAATAGTTGTCGCATATGTTGTGCCTAAAAGGTTGCAAAGTTCTACCTGCTACCTACGAATGATAGGGTTACCGCTTCTGATTCGGTGAGCGAGGGAGGCGTACGCGTTTTTGCAGCAATTTGGATATATGATAATTTTTACCACCCTTTTACACCCTTTATCAGATGCTATGTTGACCTATAGGTGGTAACTACCACTTTTTCACACCTTTTTTTCTTAGAGTGTAGATGTCTGCCAACATTGGTGGGCCCTATGAAGCTAGAATCTTGAAAAGAGAGGGACAATGCCAAAGACTTCGTGCAGAGCCCTTGGCTATATAGGACTTGGTTGCACTTTCCCTGGCGATAATTATAAGTCGTGATAGCGATGGGTGATAGCGAATTTACCTCTTGGTATGAGCCGCGGTTGGTGGCAGCCAAGGTCGTGCTAAAGACTGCGAGGTGGTGGGTTCGAATGCGACACCACCAGCCATGGTGTCTGAGGTTCTCCCCGGGTTTTCCCGGCAGACTTTCCAGAGGAATATATCGGCACAGTTCTCCTTGAAGTCAGCGCAGGACGCACACTAATCCCCCATTCCTTTCTGTTGTCCTCTCTCCATCTGTCCACGTCTGTAGGCTGCTCATAGCCACAGTTGCTTCGCGGCGCTGACTCGGAATAAAATCGTAATTCACTTATCTTGAACATAGACGGTCTATAACCGTTATGGCACAACAATTTGTGGTTTCTGAAAGCAGTACCGTGGAAACGCGTCGACAGATGGTGCAGCATTGCCTATAGTACGTTTCATTAGACTACGTACACCAAAGAGACAAAACTGGTGTATTTCCCTATGGACACCTTGCGCACACATTGACGGAACGTCGGCTTCTATGAGCGCAGAGATATGGTACACACGATGGATTCCCTGTAGATGGGGTGATGGGGTAGAGAGCTTGCTGGCAGGCTGCAACTCTATTTGGCAAAGTGCATTTGATCACGATGTGCTCTGCCCTTTGCTCAAATACCCGTGAGCTCTTGGCTATGAGATGACATTTCCCCCTGGACGTACCGAGTACAGGTCTACGAAATGTCTTATGAGTTTCTCTGAGCTGAGAGAGGATTCTGCAGGTGTACTCCCTGGGGTAGACGGTAAAGACAGTCAGCTTGAGGTATAATCATATTATTTGTAGCTCAATTTCAATCCAATCCAAGTGAGCTCGTGGTGATTCATTGCTGCAGTGTTCTAGCATTTTCATTTCGACGACCATATGTCAATTGTAGGCACTTTGGTTACAACTTTGACATCATCGCATTGTGCCTTGGGGTAGTGGGCCGCACCTTAAGTGGCGAATTTCCCCATTCATTATCATTAACTTATTTGTTGTTGTTGTTGACATCATCTATTATTGTTGTCATTGATAACAGTCGTTTCTGCAGTGAGACACCCGTATGAAATCATGACAACAAAGAGTTCCGATAGGGGCTTAAGAGTTGCATCACTACGAATCTTTCAATCTGTTATGTCACAAACTCGTATCAGCTTCATCGTGTTTTTAATGTCTAGCATGTCCTCGGCGTGTCACGCGGCCAGGTCAGAAAATCCCGAGACGACTAGGAAAGGCAGAAAAACACACAGACGAACAATGTCTCAAACACGGCTAGGAAGTTTATTTTACAGACGACAAATTTAAGCAGAACGGAAGAATTCAAGTGGACTAGTAAAAAACCGTTCGAAACTCACATCCCCATTTTTTTTCTTTATCACCATCACCATCACCGTTCCGCTTAAATTTGTCGTCTGCAAAATAAACTTCTCCAATATGTTTTAGATCTTGGTCGTGCGCGCTTTTTGTCGTCCCTAGGCTCGGCTACTCGCGGCCTTTTTTCTGGTTATGGATCTATACCACCAGCTCGCCTACTTTTTAACCATTCTTTTGGCATGGTTGTCCCGGTGAAGACCTGTATCTAGTTCTCACTTTATCTTTTTTTTTATGTTTTAGTCTTCGTGGTGTCATTATTGTGACCGGATACGCCGGCGAAGTCGATCACTTCTTAGGCGCCGGATGTTGGGTTTGTTCGGGAGATGTTCTTTGTTGATGTACATGAAAGGAAGCGCCCGCTCTCGGAAGATAGCGGGGAGCAAAGCGGAGAGAAATGCTCCTTTCAGGTTGTATAGAGATTGGTCACCACGATAGTGGCCCTTCAAAATGAATGGCCTTCTTAGCCGGGAGTCGGCAGGGCTGCGATGAGGATAGACGGGATGAAAAAGGAGTTATGTGCAGTGGAGTGCGCGCCTGTGGGTGTGCAGGTGAATGAAGTCAGGAAGCCGTGTGCGGCAAGAATGGCGAAAGTCTGGGGGATAGAAACAGTTTTATGGTGCACGTTCCTGATCGAGTGAGGTGGAAGGGCGTTGCGTATAGCGAAGGCGTAATCTTTGTAGAGAACTGTACGCACCATGTACAACAGAAAGGGAGGGAGGAGGCAAGAGAGGAGGCGATGAAGAATGGAGAACATAGAAAGATGACTTCTACGGCCATGTGAGGAACGAGATAAAGGGACGCGAAAAGGCATAAGGAAACGAAACGACGTAACTTCCCGCTTGGGGAAAGTACTCAATATGCCCATGGCCTGTAGTGCAAAAAAAAAAAAAAGGAGAAGAAAGAAGAAGAAGAGAGAGAGAGACTAACTTTAGTCATTTGATCACAACCATTCGTCTTTTTTGGGACTAAGGGCGCTCCTGTTAATGCGAATTTTAGGGACTATTTAGGGACTAGGGGAATTTTAGGGACTGTTTGCAGTACCAGGGAGTAAATTTTAGTGAGTAATTTTAAACTGGTGAGTAATTGCAATCTAGGAAACATAGTGTATATATATTTTGTTTGAGCGCCTGCCTATTCTGTGTCTGCGTATACTTGTAGAAAAAACAAATTCACCCGAAATTTGTGAATATGAATCTCTTGACGGAATTCGCATGCAGCAACAATACTCGGAATGATAAATAAATGCAACACAATCGGTTCTTTGCTTAGTGACACTCGCAGAAGTGGCCCTCAGATCTTTTACAGTGTGCACGTTTCACGAGTTTTTAACTTATCTGTGATAGGGCGAAACACTATGTGAATATACCCAGGATATATATATATATATATATATATATATATATATATTAGTTCCGACCACCGCGCCTCTTCGGAGGAAGCTAGGTGTTCTGCGTTATCACACGTTTTAGTCTTTTGGAGCGCTATATACAAAGAGAGCACGGCGCGCACTGGGCATTCCTGAAATCGTGGTCTGGCAACATGCAAAGAGTCACAATTGTGTATCGAGTAGCGCCCGACGCACCAACAACTAAACCCTCCATTGCCTGTGGCTCCCGAGCAATGGACTCCGTAGTCGAAATGGGCTGCGTCGAAGCGATGCCCCGCGAATGATAATTTGCGCGAACTATAAGTTGGTAGAAATTGCCGTATAGCTCGGGGCATGCCTGTGATTGCGGCGAGGTCAACGAGCGATTCGGCGGTGCTACACCACGGGCGTTGCTATGGAAACAGGGAACGTCACCGCTACGGTGACATGCGTGGGATCGCTTGAGTTAGGAGATCAGCTGGCAAAAACAGCCGTCTAACGCCCTAGCCCGATTGATATACTGCAAAAAGTGTTATACTGGCAGAAAGCCACTCGTACGTTTATGAAATATCGGGCTAATTTGTTCTTATATTGTATTCTCGAGTTACAACTACAGGAATACTACATGAATAGAAGTACAAAAGCACAGGAAAAGTTTTGAGGTCTTGCGTAGTTTCACAGAACGACGATACAGCTGCAGGGGGCGCTTCGATCAGGGTCATTTGCAAAATTTGCATTTGATTTGCATAATATAACTGTACAAGCAGGGTATATGCGATGAAAAACGAGCTTTTGAAGTCACATGTTATAACTTAATTTAAAATATACTTGCCGAACGGAGTTTCAGGCGCGCATAGCATTCAGCGCAACGTCGTTTCATCTTGTGATTCGTTTGGAAAGTGTGACGTACACCTTCCGTATTGCAGTTTGCACATACGCCAGTAGCTCGTAAAGGGAGTACGCTTCACTTCCTGAGGGGATGAGAAGAGAGAACTCAATAGATATATACAACAATTTAGCGCCGTATAGCTGATTTTGAACGAGCTGTGCGGTGAGGCAGGGGGGGGGGGGATGTGTTTATTAAGACAAAGAAAGGAAAGGTCAGCCAGACGAAGGTCGGCTTGCTATTCCAAACAAAAAAAAAGACAAAGAAGGGAAGAAGGAAAGAAAAGGGAAGGGGAAGAAAGGAGGAGAACAGGGGAAGAAAAGAAAAATAAGAAAAGCAGCTCTAATATAGGGGTGGCCGTGTATTATGCTATACGAGTATTTCAACTGCAGCGTTTTTTATCTTGCGCCCCAAAGAATCAAATGCACGCAGATATTTAAAACGCGAAGGAAGGCTTCAAAAATGTTGACGCTTTCTCGTGCACAAGGCTATTGGTGTTTAATAAAAACAAGTACCTTTGTGCACATTATGCAAAATTATGCAAAAATGCATATTAGTGTGACGGAGGAAACATCCAATGCTTTGTCCCAATAGCAAGTCGGATGACGTATGAATGCTTACTTTTATATTCAGCATATCACCTGCAGAAAGGCCACATAGAATTATCTTCCGATTGAGCACCGATATCGGTAACCTTTGTAGTTTCAGCTCTTTCAGCATCTTTGGTTCTACGCTGCCCACGTTTTAGTTGCTGGGTGGAGCGATATCGTATAGTACTTGCGATGCTATAGTATGCTATAGCATAGTAGTAGTAGTATAGTAGTATGCTATAGTCGTATGCTGTAGTATAGTACTTGCGATGCGGATTCAGGTACTTTTCCATGCCCTGCTTTTAGCAACTCGACGCACGACACATGGACATCGGAATTAAAGTAGCCATTCCGTTGACCCTTGCAAACGTCTATCTTCCGCAATTATTTTCCTAAATCACCCCGAATAAGCCGTATTCTAAAAGTCCCCGCTTTCCCCTTAACGCTGACACGATTGGCACCTTAATTAAAAACCGCAAGGAAGACCGCGGCCGCGTAAAACTTTTATTGCTGAATTAAAGCGTTTTTCTCATTCTGCTTCAGCGCAAAGTAAAACAGGGAACTCAAACAGCACACATACGTACATGCGGTGGGCGTCCAACAGTGTTCTTCTTTGGAAAAGTTATAAGGGAAGTTGAAGAAGGACCGACGACACGTCTGTGTCTGACAATACTTTGCTCTTTGTAATTCCGGCGCGCCAAGCAATTTCGGCCGTTTCATTAAAAAGGTTCCATGCGGCCGGCCAGTTCATTCAGGCTGACGTTGATGGCATTTGCGGTTGGCAGAGCATGAAAAGAACTTTTTCTTTTTTTTTGCGCAAGCCGGATAGGTATTCCTCGGCAGTTTGAGGCGTCGCGGGGGCAGATGTGGAGAAAAGAGCGATTAAAGCGGCAATTATTGTATAGCCCCGGCCATGAGACGACCTGCGACGAGTTTTTGTGTGACGGGTCTTAAGGGTCATTCTTTTTTAAAAAAATAATATTGGAATATGTTAATTAACAAAGCAGTAAAATGCTAGTAAACTTGTGGGATGGAATAAATGGCGACATTTCGTTGAGTTTGAGGAAGGAGTAAAACATACACAGAAGAGGACAAAGTGAGACTCATACCCTCTTCAGAAAAAGGGTGTACTTTTACTCCTTTACTTTTACTCCTTTTCTTGCCACATATATCACTCCCTTTTGTAGAGTACAATTACTCTCAGACAGGAGTCTCCTTACTCTCTTCAGGGAGTTTTGTTTTTGTTGTTGAAGGGAGTAGTGTTTTACTCCCTTCCGGGAGTGAGAAGACTCGTTAACTCCCTACTGGAGAGTAATTGAACACTCCAAAGGGAGTGATATATGTGGCAAGGGTGTACGCCCCAAAAAGGAGTTATTGTACACCCCCTTTTTTTTAAGAGTGTATGATAGGCTCATGTATGAGTCTCGTTTTTTCCAGTGTGCATGCGTGTTTTACTCCCTCTCCAAGAAAATGTCTCCCTTTTGTGGAAATGAAGTCAAGATGGCGTTCCCTCTCTGTAACGAATGATCATGAGAACCACGCGGGCATGTGATACAAATTAAAATGCCGGGTAAATGTACATTTCTAAACGACAGCGAGGAGAATAGCGAGGGGAGGACGTTTTGCATAATAACTGCGACCGGATGGCAAAGGATTTATAACAGTGAAACCCGAGGCACGGAGGAAAAGGTTTGGCAAAGGTTTGTTCGAAGTGACAATTCTGGTTGTTTCACTAAAAAGCAATTGTCACATTCTCTGATTGTATGTAACAATTGATCATTCGATTGCGTACTATGAACTATGATCCGATCATAAATAATAAGGAATAGCAAGCCGTCCTTTCTGGCTGACTTTTTCAGTGAAAATAAATAGATCCCCCCCCCCCCCCGATCATAAAGTATAAAAATAAAACAAAACTCCCTACACACAATAAAAAGACGCTTGTAAACTGTCAACAAGAAGCTGCCGTTTAGGGATGAAGAATAAATTCTCTGTAAATTCGAACACCCGACAACATCGTAGAAGATCTTATCGATGACCAGGTTTTCGTACCAGCATGATATGAAAAACGGTCCGGTTGGAACTATATCACTGTGACATGTGACAGAAAATACGCAATAACACACAAACAAACCGCGCATTTAAACCCCCGTATAATCTCAAATCACCGAAAATACAGAGACTCGCAATTTCTGTATATCCTAATATCATATCCGTTAGTCACGCAATTCTGCACGACTGTCAGGAACGCCTTACCCTCAGCGCAGTGTTCAACCATAAGTGAAGTTTTGACCGCAACACCATTCACACCTTCTACGCGACGGAGCACGACCTCTGCTCAAACCCATTAGCACGTACTTATGAGCAGCCGTCAGATCCCACGCCGTCAGCTTCTCTCTCTCTCTCTCTCTCGCTGTCTCTCTCCTCACGCGTCAGCCGTTACGCATGCACCCCACGGGAGATGAAGTTAACAATGCCGTCAGGTGTTATTCGAGAGAAATACACATACCCGCTGCAGTCGGGAGTTGCTCCCACTTCGCACTTTCCAAACTTCTGAATTCGAGAGCGCATTTGAAAGTCGAGCCATTTCCTCCGGTGGCAGCTGGCAGCGAAGTCGTCACCGCCGCTGCCACGCGCTCGCTCGCTTGTTATGACAGCTAGGGATAAGCGTGCAGCTAGAACTTAGACGTGCGGAGTCGGTGTACGCATGTTTAGGCTAATCGCGTCTTACAACACGTCCTTTACAGGATCTGTGGACCTGTTGTAGGAAGGTACACTTCCGAACGTACAGTTGCGACAGCTTTCCGAATGACGCCGTTCTCTGTGTTGTTCGTTTCTGTACGCTCAGTTTCAGTACGCTCATCTAGTCCTATCACTGCTACGCGTTCTCTGATGAGTACTATTATAATATAAAATAAATATAACTTGAAATATGAAATATAACTTACGCTATATATCACTCTAGAGTCGGGAGAGTGTTACTGAAAGTGGACGTGTCAGCTGCTATTGTGCCTTACGCCATTTCGCTCATATAACCCCCTTGTATATATTGATTGATTGATTTGTAAAAGAAAAAATTGAGATCTTAGTCTCGAACCACTCGGGACTGGCTACTCCAGGACGCGTTATTCAGAAAAGAAAGGGAAACTACACAAATCTATACACTTTGAAACGGAATGGAAACGGAATGGATGAAAACATCACCACAAAACTTGGCACCAAAAGCAACAGTGTAGGAGAGTCCACGTGCGAAATCTCAATGCACAAAAAACAAAAAGAGCGTCACAAAGTGTCAAAGATGTCCGTCGAGATGAGAAATTGCACAAGGGCGCGCATGGCAGGTATGAGCTAATTTGTGAGCCAGCACCCAAGACCCTTTTCGGTGGAGTATGGCCGATTATCCAGGCGGGTCAGCGATGACACAAGGGTACAACGGTGTGCACTGTACCTCGGGCAGTCTTGGAGTATATGATCCACGTCCTCAACTACATCACACAGATCGCAGTTGGGGGACGAGACCATGCCGAGCTTAAACAAAAGTCGGCCACTGTATATGTTGATATTCTCGTTGTACCGCAACTCATCCGGTGAAGCACCACATGCCATTATCATTGCGTATCTGCAGCCACTGATGCTGTCAACCTATCATAACTAAACATATTAACCTACACTCGCTGAGGTACATTGCGTAAAAAAAGGCTTTGCGTGGCCCTGTTCAATAATGGGATTGGCTAGGCACTTCTAAATATGCAGGGGACTCGGCTCAAGAATATACATTCAGTAATTCAGCGGGAAGAACATTACGAAAATCACGCAAACAGAAACGAGGACAAAATACTACGAAGGTCAGGCAGTGGTGAGCAGGGACCACGATGTTTACCCAGCAGGGGAGGATTCATCTTTCGGAGTGGTTCGGCGCGTATTTTTGCCGTCCTCAGAGGTAATCCATAACTACGTGCGGTGAAATGATACGAGCTCTGACTCACCGGCAAGGCATGATGCTACGGCCGCCACCAGGAAGGACAGGACCACGGCCGGTCCGGCTTCCTCGCGCGCCACATGGGGGAGGAGGACGTAGACACCCGTTCCAAGGCTCACTGCCACTCCTGGAAGAGGCAAAGGCAAGGTTAATATGGATATGTGCACCATGATGATGATGATGATGTGGACAAGAAAAAAGAAAGGGACGTGAACCTGGCTGCACCAGAACCCATATTCTATGGTTACTAAGAAAAATAAAAATAAATAAATAAAAACGCACGAAAAAAGCGGAATACTTGCTGAATTGATTTTTTTCCCCTTCAGTCTCCTTTTTTTTTTAATTGAGCCGCGAAGTCCCGAAACCTGTTGCAAAGCACACAACGTCACAACAATGTGACACGTCCCCAGCATGTTCTTCCTTTTTTTTTTATACATCGTACGTGTTTATTCGTCACTTCCACAGAACATTGCGATTCCCAGAACTATGCTTAAAATGGTCATCGTTGAAGCTTTCAAGTATTTCATCTCAACACTGAAGGAGCTCCTTGCATTGAGTTCGCAGCTACTCTGTGCGCCTTTATGTGAAGGCGTCTGACAACGTCGTATATGTCTCAGTGAGAGCAACAACAGCGGAGGAGAAAGCTCCTCTGAAAATACTCCTTGATCGAATTGGCAAGGCCACTCAGCTCATACTCGACAGAGGTACCTGATGGCAGCTGATTTTGCCACTTGTGCTTCGTTTCTAACGTAATAAAATAGCGCATTTCGCCTTGAAAGCTACTGAAAGGACTGATGATCCAGCTGACATTTTTCGAGATTTATTTTGCGCACAAATACACGCTCCGACACCGAAAGACATGTCTCCCGGAGAGCGTGCTTTGCCTGCATAACTCGTGTGTCTTGCGGAATAGCAATCTCAAGGATACCTCCCATAGGAAGGAGCAAAAAGTGGGAGCTATGCAGTAGTAGAAGGAATCAGGGAGGAAATCATAAACGAAAAAATTGTAATGAAATTAAGGCAGTTGAGGAAAAACATATTAGAAATTGTATGGCATGAGAAAAAATTGTAATGCACCGTAAATACTTCTCGTAAGACATGTGGCTCTATTTTCCTGACATTGTGACTTTTCGTATCTGAGTGTTTGCACTCCAAGTGTCTATGTACGTTCATGCGCTCAGAGTTGTTTTTACGTTGTGCGGAGCGGCCGGCTTGTACGTTGCCCAAGCAGCGCAACACCTTGGACCAACATTGGACCCATATTGACAGTACTGGCGCAATCTTGGTCCAATCTTGGTCCAATATTGTGCCGACATTGCCAATATTTGTCCTATATTGTTCCAAGCTTGGTCCAGTATTGGGCCGACATTACCAATATTGGTCCAATATTGGGCCAAGATGTTGTAGTGCTTAGGCTGGCGGTGCCAATTTCTCCATGTTTTTCTTTTCCCCTCACTCACACACATTGTGATCGACATTTTTCCGTAGGTGGTTCGTGTGTATGAACTATGATTGAAGGTGTATCAACGGCTAAAACTTTTCTTTCTTCTTTCTTTCATTCATTCATTCTTTTCTTTCTGTCTTTCTTTCTTTCATTTCATTTCACCATAATACAATTGACAATTTCCAAAAACTGTGCGGGCACTTAGCTGATGCTAGTGACGGGCACCATGGCAACCTGGCATCATGCGCTCGCATAATGCCTCTTATATTTATTTCTGATAGCATATCAGTCTCTACCTGCGATATATATATATATGTTACGCCCCCCACTCTGCCGCTCCCTTTGCAGTCTTAACGAGTTTTAAACTGCCACGCAGAAAAAGAACAAACCATTTCAAACGGTGGACCTTCAGCGACGAAATAGTTTAACCAATGTCAAACTCTCCATCATCCAATCGTGCGAGGGCAGTTGAAAGTGAACGTGGTCCCTTATACTCTTAACGACTGGAACACAAAAGGAATGTGGGCCCAGCACTTCACTAAATCACGCGCGCTCCACACTTTCCTACCCCAACCTTTCCAATCTTCTTTGGACGCCGCTTGACAGCAGTAAGGGACATTTGAACGGAATCGACGCCGTACTGTTCCGAATAGATGGCAGGGTTACCGAAAAAGGGCAGACTGGTCCACTATCAACGGGTAACTCGCGAGGACGAAGGCTTCCTTCGAAGAGCGCTTTATTCGGGTTGACTCGCGCGTAGGTGTTTGTTGAAGCTTAGCGTTATGGGATTATGGAGGATTTGATACTGTTATAAAAGTGTCGTACTCAGTATCGTTTTGTAACGAGGGGCTACGTAAGCTCTCTTTCGTAAGATTGTGCTCGACGCAGCAAAGGAAGAGGATCCTCGAAAACTGAATTATCGCGCTTCATAAGAGAAACTGAGTAGTCATGTGCAATCAACAAATTTTTCCAGATTACAATAAGTTCCTATTTTCAGCAAGGTTTGGTAATGACTTTTTAGTGTGTCCTACTCTTAGAGATGAAAAAAAAAAAATTCACGAAACATAGAACTGATGAAAAAAAGAAAAGAAAAGCGCTTACACTCATCGTTTTCGGTGAAAACCGAAAAAATCGATAGTATTTTTACTCTTGTAGCTCCTATTTAG
Source organism: Ornithodoros turicata (assembly GCF_037126465.1). Lineage (NCBI taxonomy): Eukaryota > Metazoa > Arthropoda > Arachnida > Ixodida > Argasidae > Ornithodoros > Ornithodoros turicata. The sequence goes on from NC_088210.1 coordinate 30,296,198, forward strand.
AGCTTTTATTTGGTCGAACTCAAAAACGCATACGTTTTCTTGATATTTTGGCCACGTTTATACATTATATTTTGCCGTATCTTCATATTTTTATATTCAGGATGGGAAATTTTCGACAATTCTTCTGACGCTGAGGAAGAAAAAAGGAAAATCTTCTTTCTTTCAATTTTTTTTTAGACCTCGCACCTCTGCACGCTCCACTCCCAGTTAGAAGTCACAAAAATTAGTTTTTTTTTCTTCTGTTTCTGTTTCAGCTCGCGCTGCAGGCGTCGTTCTGCGACCACTAATGTTATGTGTTAGCCAATAATGTCAAGAAATGAACCGCCGATCGCCCGTCGATCGCCCGTCGAACAACAACCACTGTTGCAGTTGACTACGTCCACCGGAGCGTATCCTAGCGCCGCGCTCTATAAACTTTCACCGTTAGCCCCATTCTTTTTTTTTTTATCCAGTGGGTTCCGTTTCTTTTCCGTTTCGCCTTTCTCCTTGATATGCTTCGCACCTCCTTTCTTTAGGCTAACGTTCACGTTCAAGTGATTCCGAACAACGAACCGAAAGTGAAAATGAAAAAATAAAAAAGGAGATGAAAAAAGAGATCAAATAAAGAAAAGGCGTTCTGCTATCCAACCCATTTCTCTCCCTTTAACCATTAAAGGATGGAGAAGGAAATTCATAACACTTAAGAAGCAAAAGGAAAAAGAAATGAGGGGAAAAGACATGCTTTTCTTTTTTTTTTTTTTTTGTGAAAGTACAAGTTCACCTCGGGAACCATCAGATCACCCATTGAATACTTCTCTGCGTTACATTGGTTTCACCGTTTTCGTCTGAGAAGCACGTTAGACTTTTTGCATCTGCTCTGACATCACGCGAGTGGCGCCAACGAATGCAGTACATCTTTCTGCCAAAACTAAAAGCTAAAACAAAAACACGTAAACAAACTGACACGAGGCTCAAGATGTCGAACGTACAAAAAAAAAAAAAAAAAATAGAACGAGTTCTAGATGATTTCGTATTCAGCGTTTGAGGTTCACAAAATACAAAATAAGCGTGTTGCGTGTGTATTGTCAGCAGAAAACAACACACCACAAATAGAATGTGGAATTTAAACTGGTCTTCCGTTTCTCTTATGAGGGGCGCTTTTTCTTCTTCTTCTTTTGCCGAGTACGCAAAGAACAACTGGGAAGTTGAGAAAAAAAGAAAGAAAACAAATGTTACTCGTTCTGTTCCAAAGTGTCGTCTGCATTTATTTTCGTCTGCGGAATAAAAAGGGGCGAGTCAGACGATGGAAGATCTAAACACGTTGATTTCTGCGAGGTCTCGCACTCGTTGCTTTGTCTGTCGTGGAATAATATACATATATATATAAAGTTGAAATAAAGGAATGCGGTTGACCACGAAAAATAAAGATATTCAATAAGGATCAGAAGGGGAGACAGTGCTTCTACAGGACAAGGTATAAAAGGGGAACTTGCGTCACCATAATATCCCATTCCTGTTGAAGACAGCGCTGCGAAAACGTCGAATACCCCCGTCGAAACGTCGAAACGTCGAATACCCCCTCTTAGTTTTTCATAAAGTTCCCCTTTTATACCTTGTCCTGTAGAAGCACTGTCTCCACTTCTGATCCTCATTGAATATATATATATATATATATCTGCAGTGAGGTGGGTGTTTGGACGTTTTGTTCTCGTCTCCTTTAACTCCATAATTTAAAGTTTGCACCTATATCATGATGTATTATATCAATTAATTCGTAGCTTTAAAGTCGCTATGGTTATGAGCCACACTACAGGTCTCATGAATACTGTTACCTACCTAAAGCCACAGGGTAATAATGGTATGGTGCTATTTTTAATATTGGCAGGGTGACGGTTCGATCTTAATAACACGCAAAAGCGATATGTAATACGTATCATGCGACTGCGTCAAGTCCGTCTTCATTGGCTCTTCAATGTGGCTGCGACGGCACACACCATCTTCTCATTCCGCTCACGTAGCAATGTGTCGATTACATGAACTAATTACATCCTTCCAGTCGTCAGCTTGTAATAGTGTTGGATACAGGTCTAACTTTCGTGTACAGTTTGCCAGGATGCGTTTACTCCATACCGACTCAGCCTTTGACCTTTGGGAGAGTTTTTTTTTTTTTTTTTCTTCTGGCTTTGGTGTCTCTTTCTTCGTTTTTTTTTTCTTTTTTCTTTTTTCGCCCTCCCGACCATGACGACTACAACAGCTGGTGCAGCGCAGAGCAACGCGGTGACCAGCCGCTTTTATCGCAGCTCCTCTAAACCCCGAAGTCAGTCCGGCACATGTCCGTGGAGGTGCTTACGTATTTATTCTACGCTGATGATGTAATTCCAGATGCAAGTACTCCGTAAATACACGCAAATGTTTTTTTTTATGTTTATCTTTCTCAGGTAATGAATGATCGGCTGGCGTAATTAAAGTTGTTATTTCTCGTAGGGGAGACCGGGTAAAGTTGTCACACGGGTCAGTTGTCACAGTCGCTACTTAAAGAAAAACGAAGCAGAACAGTTGGGCCGTTTTCCCGCTGTTTGTTGGCGGCACGAGCAACCACTAACTGAAGAAACTTTCATTGTCATGGAAAGTATGGCAAAGTGCACACAGCACAAGACGTGTTTCAGTCGCGAGTAAGTAAAATTTTATTTTCTCGCAATTTTCAAATTTTGCGCGACACACACTAAAGCTCTAAAGAATGCACGCGTTCGTAACGTTCACTCAACTTTCGGAAATCGTTTCACTGATTTTCAGCGGAATACGTTCTACATTCGAGTCCACTGCCGAGGGGTAAATTGATTGCGGGTATCGTAGGGGTAAGTTGTCCCATATGAGGTGGGGTAAGTTGTCAAGTGCTTCAACTGGTAGAGCAACTGACAGTGCAAGCTACATCCGCGACAAAGTGTTTCAGTAGCTGTTTTAGTACATCGTAGAGATCGTGTAATTTTTGGGGGGGCTGCTTTTTACATTCACAGTGCCAGTCTACCAGCCGGCTAGCTTGCACGAATCCTGTACGGTTAGGACAAAACGTGGAAATATAAAATGTAAGGCTTAAGACAATAGGTACCTCTCTACTCGCTTAGTACGTTTTCCATATGCACTCCCAATGGTATTGGGTACACCTCCACAATAAAGATTACGAGAACATGCAGCTGAGGCAACCTGACCCTTCTCGTGTGATAACCTTCCCCGCTACTGGGGCGTATTGTCACACTTGACGAGCTCCGTGCAAATGTCTTTTGTAAACTGTTTTTGAAAGCCAGCTTTAGTTTAATGTGTGCGTTGTGGTGGTCAAAATGTCGCACTAAAATCCAGCGTTGGTATCTTCGATCTGACAAACGTACTTTCGTCACGGCAAAGTCAGAAATAAAAGCTCTCCCCGGTCTTCCCTACATGAAAATATGCGCTTCAGTATTTGCGCTATTTAAATACTTTATTTATGGTTTGTATATTTAAGTACTCTACCTCGCTTGTGTTTACGCTAACTACATAAATCAATTCTTTAAATGTATCGTGTATCTATATTTAAATACATTAAAAGTGTTTTCGTGACCTCAATCGCTGGACACATTAAGGCTGAAGTATTCTGCAGGTTAATTTTTTGATTATTTTGACAATTTACAATTCTCAAAAAGTTATGTCTGACGTCTGAGTTGCATTTCTGTAATGGCTGCACGAAACCGAATAACGTGCAATACGTACCACAAGGCTTTGATCTTTCATCTGGTTCATGTGTACCACCCACGTGTAAAGACTCGCATCTAAACAAATCCGTCAACAATCCAACGCGAACACGTGGGCGCACTAACTGCACCGTCACTTACGACCACGACCTACTAGATTATAACGACCATGTCACAATCGGCAAACCCTATGAGGTGCCTGTCCGCACGATCCGCCAGGGGCGCAACTGACGCGCCCTGGCAGACTGGCGCACGATTGGACGATGGAAATTTGAATTCTGAACTCGCAGAAGCGTATGTACGACAACCGTAGCAGACGACAGCGATAGCTCCTATGAAAACGCGTAGAATGATGATAATAATCAACCTCAGAATTAAACATCTGTGGAAGTCCACAGCTTGTACAGAAATACTAAGGTAAGCTGAAGTACAAAGTAGTGTAGAAGTTGAGGAAGCAATAACAAGGACGATCAGAAGCGCCACCGCTGCCTTCCAAAAATGCGGCGCATGGGAGGGGTGCGCCTAACGTGGTCGTTATAATCTAGTAGGTCGTGCTTACGACGCACGAAGCAGTCGGGTATTCGTACCGAGTGATAAAATCGACCCGAATTCCAATTTAATTGCGAGAAAAACAAAGAAAAAATCGGCACGTGCCGTCAGAAGTCTTCCGACTGAACATCTAATTATGACATACTCTACCCATATACAGTGTCTTCATACGTGCGCTCTCTCGTGTATATTCCAGTGCGCTGCCAGGCTCTAACTCAACACATTAAAAAAAAATTGTTTTCACGCAGCTAGACCATCACAAAAAGGTGGCCCTCGGGATATATAAAATAAAGACGGATTGTGCACGCTACAGTGACTTCAAAAAGTGGTGCGCGAATCCGTCATGAATTGTGCAGTGCGGGTTTATTTCGTAATCTCCGGAATCCTTCCTCTTCCGCCAGTGGAAAGGGGGGATCCCGTTCCTTCTTACCCTCTTGTAATCCCCTGATAATGAAGCTCTTCGGGGGCTTCGATTAGTGTTTGTGTAACTGATTCACATTGAACGAATATTAAAAGGACAGGATGTAAAGGAGGGGAGCTACTTTGAAACTTCGCGACAGGGAAACTTTATTTTGGATGATAATGTGGTGAGGGAGAGAGAGAGAGAGAGAAGGTAAACGAATTGAAGAGAAACGAATGTTGTGGGAAGCGTGACAGCTGCATGAGCTCAGCATGTCATGGTCGGTGTCGTGCATCTTCTTTGTTCAGCTTGATTAGCGGTTCTCCGAAATGTTTACGTGCAGTGTTGCGAAAATGTAATGCTCCTATAATAGCTGCTGTAATGCGTGGAAATCGATATAGGTATTGGTCAGAACTGTACGGAAATAAGTAGGTCATTCTCAGAGAGGTACTACACTCTTAAAAAAAGAGCTTCACCGCATAAGACGCTCCTAGCCAACCATCGTCCCGAATGACAACGTTCTTTCCACTGATTTCCTGAAAACGGGGGGGCGTACGTGCCTTTTTTGTAGCACTTACGTAGTACGTATAACTGGTACAAAAAAGAAAAAAAAACCGACCGCCTCCCGTTTTCAACAAATCTGGGGCGAGTACGATATCATTGTGGATTATGGTCCACTCCTAGAGTGGAAAACCTCCCCACTTCATCATCACAATATATATGTTGTTGTTGTTGTGGATTATGGTTGGCTAGGAGCGTGCTATGCGGTGAAGTTCATTTTTAAGTCCGTCCGTCTTTCTTCCTTTTTGTTTTGTGTTTTTTTTTCTTCTCTTTTTGTGCTATAGTCGTGATGGGGCCCACTTCTGTGTGGCCAGCAACGGCGAGCCGATCCTGCCATTACCCACCCACCCTCATTTTTAAGTAATGTAGATTCTACATTACAAGTTCTTTTTTTTTTTTTTCACTTGAGTGCCCCTCTAATGTCAGCATGGCTGATTTTCAACATGGTTCGTTACAACTGGGATCGTTACAACGGTTTGTAAGTCAATTTGCGTGTCTGCGCGTGCACGCATATGTTTTTCTCTCTCTCTCTCTCTCTCTTTCTCTTTTTTAAAGTGACAAAGAGCTAATAAATTGTGCGCTTGTTCAAAACTTGATTGTACACTCTTAAAAATGAACTTCACCACATAACACGCTCCTAGCCAACCATCATCTCCAGTGACATCGTCCCCTCCCCTGATTTGTTGAAAACAGGAGGCGTACGCCTTTTTTGTGACACTTATGCTGTTCATAGTTGTCACAAAAAAGGCGTACTCCTCCCGTTTTCAACAAATCACGGCAGATAACGATACCATTTGAGATGATGGTTGGCTAGGAGCGTGCTATGCGGTGAAGTTCATTTTTAAGAGTGTACGGGGACAACGTACCACTTTCTCCAAAAGATTGGAGAAGACGCGATCAGTGTCAAGAGTAATGCAAGACGTCATTTCGTTTTCCCTTTCGACGCCATATTCGATGGTTTCTCATAAAAAAAAAGAAACAGAGACTCCTTTGTCGAAAAAAACAACAACAAAAATAACAGAATAAAAATATAGAATTCAGAACAAAAAGTGCGAATCAATGAAAGCATTCATTTCATGGGCGACGTACATGGTCTTTTCACCTTTGATTGAAAGTTCCCTGTTCGCTCTCAACAAAGATTGTCTCTCATGCTGCTATTTCGCTTTTGTCCGAAATCTCCTAATTAAAGAAAAATAAATGAATTTTAGGTAATTAGTCCTCTTTTAGTTGCATACTTCCTTCGAGAGGATGTCCGCCTGGTCGTATAATTCAACTGCAAAAAAAAATTATTAAAAATCTTTAAAGGATAAAAAAAAACGCTTATATCTTCCCTTCTGCTGTGCGTTCCTATCCTTGGTGTGTTCGTAAAAGCGATTATGGCAGAGATTATGGTACAGAGATTGGGGTCGTATTTTTTTCTATGTCAGGCGAGTTTTATAATCTAATACTCCCATATGTGGTGAATGATTATCAGCAATAAATAAGCTCAGCAAATGATAGCTTGATAGCCTGCCTGATGAGCCTGTCAGTCATCTTGGATTTTTTTTTTTTTTTCTGGGATAGCGAAGTGAAAGGTTCTGCACATGAGACGGTGCTCATAGACGCCATGCAAGATGGTAGAACCAACCAGACAAGTTGGAGAAGGCAAACGACAACAACAACAACAATAAATGAAGGAGAAGTGATGATGCCATGGGATGCTTCCCAAACAAACAAACATACAAAGAAGATATAAAAACGTGACAAACCCGAAAACCCAGCGAAGAAGACGATGAGTTCCGGATTAAGGGCCTTCCAAGTAAATAAAAGGCAGCTACAATATCATCTTGTTTTGTGCTGAATTCTTAACGCATTGCTTACGTAAGTCTACTCTCTATGACGTAAGAAAAACCTGTGAATCATTTATTTGCAACTTCGCTTCATGATCTTAGACAGTTCGTGTGGCGTGGCCCAGGCAGCGCCAATATAATAATTGGGAGTAATTTGTTACAGCAATCCGGAACCGTTGTCGTAACTCAGGGTTTTCATGTGTGATGTCGATTGATTGATTGATTTGATATTGCGCATGGTCCTTTGTTTTTTGTCCTGCGTGCTGCAAATAATTTACTAGGGAATATACTGGGCACGAGGACGCTCTAGTAGTCTACTAGTAGTCGGTAGTGGTTAATGACAGCGTTATACCTGACGAAGAGGGTGTCTATGGAATCCATGGAAGATAATTGCGCTACACTCTAAGAAAAGAGGGTGTGAAAAGGTGGTAACTTCTATAGTTACCATCTGGGTCAACATAGCGTCTGATAAAGGGTGTAAAAGGGTGGTGAAAGCAATTATCATATATCCAAATTGCTACAAAAGCTCGTACGCCCCCCTCGCTCACAGAATCAGAAGTGGTAACCCTATCCTTCGTACACTCTTAAAAATGAACTTCACCCCATAGCACGCTCTCAGCCAACCATAATCTCGAATGATATCGTTATCTGCCCTGATTTGTTCAGAACGGGAGGCGTACGCCTTTTTTGTGACACTTATTCTGTTCATAATTGTCACAAAAAAGGCGTACGCCTCCCGTTTTCAACAAATCAGGGCAGATAACGATATCACTCGAGATTATGGTTGGCTAGGAGCGTGCCATGCGGTGAAGTTCATTTCCAAGAGTGTAGAAGTTATCACCTTTTCACCCTTTTTTCTTAGAGTGTGGCTGCACCGTATCGTGCACTCGCTGCCTACACATGATTCTTTTCGTGGATGGAGCAGTGCGTAGTACAGAATTATAATAAGCTGTTTTATCATGAAAAAAGGAGGAGGAAAGCTAGTATTGAAGCTAGTATTAGCGCATGTATTTGTAACGCTACGAAGGCTGCCAGAACGGGATTAAGCGCCGTTTTCGTTTACAAGCGTGTACGTTCCAACGCAAGTAATATTACCAGAATAGCTTTTACATAATAGATACCCCCCGTGGCGAAAGTGGTCCCGAAGAAACAGGAACAAAAAAGCAGGATACACACAAAGATTAACCGGCGGAAGAAGGAATCTTTTATCTTCCCCGGGACGCCATAAATAAGGCAGTGCGACTCAACCGGGATTACCGGAGGGACCTATCGTCCGTTTACAGGCCCAGTATAAGAAATAAAGCCTGTAATTGCGTCACCCTGTTACCTTTGGGGGGAGAAAAAGCCTATTCCATCGAGAAGGAAATGGTTCGGAGGAAAAAAAAGGCCGATCCCTTAACGTTATTCCGGTCCTTATTTTATACGACTATCGCAAGAAGACTCCCGCCCCCCACGCCGTCTTGACGCAGTTGTGTCTGCTATACTCGGGGTGATTTACATTCGGTGGATGAGCATCGTCGCTCTCGCGCCTCACTGTGCCACACTTCACCACACCAAAGGGGGGGGGGGTGATGGCAGGATCGGTTCGCCGTTGTTGGCCACACACAAGTGGCCACCGCACCAACCAGCTTCGCTACATAGCACGCTGAAGTCCAACCGATGTCCAAAGAGGTACCTTCATCACTCTTTTTTTTTTTCTTCTCCTACACGCTCAGAAATGAACTTCACCGCATGGCACACTCCTAGCCAACCATCATCTCGAATGATATCGTTGTCTGCGCTGATTTGTTGAAAACGGGAGGCGTACTCCTCTTTTGTGGCAATTATGAACAGCATAAGTGTCACAGAAATGGCGTACGCCCCCCGTTTTCAACAAATCAGGGCAGATAACGATATCATTCGAGATAATGGTTGGCTAGGAGCGTGCTACGCGGTGAAGTTCATCTCTAAGGGTGCGTAGGAGCAAAATCGTCTCAACTTCGGTTGAACCACTGCCTTAATTTTGTTCTTACTTTGTCTAACTTGAAATACGAAAAAGGGATGTAGGAAATTGTCTGACAGCAGATTTCAAATGATCTCGCAAATGAATAAAAAAATTGAAAATAGAAAGTGTGCTGAAAGTATATTTTGAGCTTGCGGGATTAATACGAACTCCTTAGAACAGATCTGCGCTTGGAGACGATACGATAAGACCTTAACCCTGCCGAGCTTGCGAGACAGAGTAGCGCGATTTAACGCGAATAAAAGAGACGGATCAATGCTTCTAACTGCAGAAGACGTGCGATTATACACGTTGACGATCAATGGTTTCATTCCTGACACGGGAACCCAGCGAGAGATAAATGGGTTTTTGAAAAGTAACAAAAAAAAAGAACAAGAATTAAGTAGGGACGAGGGAATGAAGCTCAGTGAATGTTCTATAACGTCTCGGAAGTGAGGCAGAAATATCGGGAAAACTTTAAGGACCATGCTCTGGAATTTAAATGTATTTCAATGCGGGGATATTGAAGAGACCGTGGAGTTCGGAAGCAGAGATGAAAAGCAAGAAAAATATTTAGCGTATTTCAATCGGTGAAATCGGATAATACTCAGTAGGAGTGGACTTAAGAGCAAATATCTTATTCGTGTGATAGAAGGAAATAACCTAGCTGGGCGTACTACAGCATATAATTTTCTTTAATGTTTCTTGCGTATTCTCTTCCTACATTTCTTTTTTCTTCCTTTTCGTTTTTTTTTTTTTTCGATGAAGAGGGTTCACTCGAAACGTCAACTGTTGTTTTTCCACACATTCTTCGTTTTTCCTCTTCGCGTACACCGGTCCCAGTTTTTTACTCTTGTGTTGTCTTCCTACTTAAGCTGTTGTTTGGCTGCCGACATTCTTACAAGGAAATGTCCAAATTTTAGCTCTTTTCAAGAGGAGGCGGGGGGATATATTTATTAGAACAAAGAAAAGGAAAGGACAGCCAAACGATATGTCGGCTTGCTATTCCGCAAAAAAAAAAAAAAACGATGAGAGCAAATAATTAGGCAATAAAGGGTAAACTAATAAAAGGTGAAAGAAGAATAAGATAGAATAAAGACAAGTAAGATTTAAAAAAACAAAGATGAGGGGGGTAATGTGTATGAGGGTGAGAGGTGCGGGTGGGGCACTGACGAATCAGATGACAAGACTTGAGACCCCACTTTCTTTTCGGGACCAGTTGCAGACCACGAGAAAATTGGGAAGTGACTGGAATGAGTTTTTTTTTTTTTTTTTTGCAGGGAAGGGAGAGTAATTGCAGGCCAGGGGAGTAGAAGCTGTAATTACTCCCTGATCCGTCCCCTGTGACCGTTACGCAATTCTTCCTATTTTCCTTTTTTTTTCCCTTAGAGTGTAGGAAGGCTGCTGCGTAGGGTCCTGTGGCTACCACGGGAAAACATCCCACGTCATCATCACTTCTCCTTCATTTATTGTTGTTGTTGTTGTTGTTGTTGTTGCAGCGTATGCTGCCCGAGTTCCCCACTATACTTAAACGAGTAATCTCTTGATTTCACGCACGTTATTAGCGTGTAACCTGCGTATTATCATTAGTATTAGCGTTAACAACTAGCATTATACATTGTCAAGTCACGTGAAGTGCTCCAAATCGCTGCTGCAGTTAAATGAATAAACACAGTGTATCATGTAAAATGCTCGCATAACGTTAAGAGCTGTCGCAATTATTAAAGGAGCAAGGAAGAGAGATTTAGCACTGGTCACTCACTGAGCTGTGCTCTTACATACCGTTGAGCACTCGTCAAGCAATGTACAGGGTGTCCTAAGGTAGCCATGCGGGGTAGTTTGTATACATATCCATTCGTGGTAACTTCAGCCAATTGGACGAGGACAAAAGGAGAGGCACAAACTCAGGCTGAACTCACAACTTTACTGTACAAGGGAGATTACAAGGATGACTAAAATCGCTGCTCGCGGTCCATAGCACCCGAGAAAAGCCAAGAACAGGTTAGTTGGGTGGTTCTCTTGGCTTTTGCTTGGCTTTGCTGGTGCTGTGGACCGCGAGCAGCGATTTTAGTCATTCTTGTAATCTTCCTTGTACAGTAAAGTTGTGAGTTCAGCTTGAGCTCGTGCCTCTCCTTTTGTCGTCGTCCAATTGGCTGAAGCTACCACGAATGGATACAGAGTGACCGCGATAAATGTGGTAGGAAATTTTTAAAAACAGGAATTGATTGATGGGTAAAAGCATATAAAATGAAGACGTTAGTCCCAAACCACTCGGGACAGGCTACTCCAGGACGAGTTATTTAGGGCTCATTATATGTAAAAGAAATGAAGGAAAAGAAGGGTGGGGGAAAACAGAAGAAAAACGAAAACCATAGAAATCTATACACTTTGTGGGGCACACGTGCCAAGACGCGAGTGGGAAAAAATAGGGGAAATGCCTCTCTTTCGATTACGATAATTGGCTATATATATTATTCGTTAAGCGGACCATCTTGTGGTAGGAGGACCTCCTGGTGCGTTGCCCCTGGAGCATGAAAAAAAAAAGGCATTTCCTTATTTCCCTATTTTCAACAACAACAACAAAAATCTGAGCGCAGTTACCTGTATACTTCACAGGTACCACCATGCACACTATTTTCGCTGTACGGCGACCCGTCACTGCACAAATAAACTTTATAAAAAGCTCAATAAAAAAAAAAACAGTCAGGAGCGGTGCGTGACGTAGTATCAGCGTATAGCGACCAGCAGCGAGGACTTATTTCCCACACTTTAGAAACAGAACTTCACCGCACAGCACACTATGCGCCAACCACTGCGCAGAATGATAGGGTTGCTGCTGCTCCTTTGAAGCTCTCTTGCCTCACGCATTACAAGTTGAACGGTCAATACGGCATTCGTAACGCTTACAATAATCCTTAGTGCACCCTTCGTCCACATTCCGCACCGGCGATCGCGCGCGGTGTTGACTCCGTGGTGCGACGCTCAACTAATTAAGACCCGCATTGTGAACGAAGTCTGAACAATATATAGTTGCATCCGCAGATTTATATGGCGGTGTTAAAGGCGGCACCCGACTTGTGAGGCACACAAATGAGCGGCCCGGACATTGCCGTCAATAGGATTGCACAAGGGGTTCAAGTCTTTGAAGGAGACGCCGTTCAAAGCTATACTTTTGAGAGTTGCGCTAATTTGAAGAGAGAAAAAAAAAAAACTTCTTTGGGTGCCTTCAATGGTGTAGGTTGGCGCCGGCGGCGAAGGCAGGGTTATTTAATTACTGTCAAAGTAATTAAGTGTAATGACTCCATCGGGAGACATCAAAGGAGAAGCTGGAGGCGAGCTTCTCGAGACCTCGACGTTCAATAACGTTGTCGGGTTGAAGCTGAGGTACGAGAAGGTTGTCGACTGGGGTGAATGCTCTTTCTAAGAAAAATATCTCTAGCCTGACAAGAATAACTGCGTTTTGCTTCATTTCTTGGTATTTCTGGAGCGTTATATCCTGCTAAGTGTAACAAAAGTGTGTAAGTGCTCGGTGTAACAAAACTGTGAAACGAAGTACCATTGTAAAAGCGACATGCACACCGTGAACAAATTTTGCTATTGAACATATAAGTAAAATGCGAGCGAGATTTCATTCTTTAAGACTTGCATTCTGTAAGACTTAAGTCATAGTATCGACAACAAATTCGTCCACCTCCTTTGCAGTCATGCATTCTAAAACAGAAGTCTAACCATCTAACCCTAGCAAAAAAAAAAAAAAAAACGGCCTCAGTACTGTTTTGCCAGTTTGCTTTCGCAAAACACACACAAACCCTTCCCACATTGTAAGGTCGCAGAGTAATCCACAGAATCGCCTTTTCCCTCGAAACATCCTAAATCAACTCAAACTTTAGTTCGAGTCCTTGCTTTCTCACGAAAGAACTTTTCCACAGCCACAAGACGGAAGCTACGTAAGAGAATTTGCTGTCCTCCCCTCCCCTCCCCCACCCCCATCTCGACCTCCTGCGAAAGACCCTCTATTTTCTTAAATCACTGGCTTTCTAAACAAACATAATCCGCAAACAACCCTCTTCTGAGATCCCGCACAAAAAGGGCGAAGACAAACACATCTAACGACTGCGACGAACGTGCGCAACATAGGAACCAGCGCGACATCCTGGAGGGAAAACAAGGGAATGATTAGGTAGGACCAATGGGGAGCGTATATATATATATACACCTTACGAGCGACTAAAATACGGGAGTCGGGTCAACCTTATGTCGCGAAGCATGGAAATCAGGAAGTCGTACTTCCGCACGTGTGCGGGTGGTATTTCTGTCTGTCACGCTCGTCCACAGCTCCTCCCTTGTTATGATGCACTGCAAGAAGCAGTGCACACAGTACGTTGTGCGTCTTTCTTTATGCTGGACGCGTATTACGGCGTAATGTACGGTTGGGAGATAGTGGTGTAGTCGTGGATTCTCGTCACGTCGAACGTATTTACTTTGTGACCTTTTTGGGGTGGCGGGAGGAGGGGAGGAATGACGCGCGGAAGAAAACGGAGGTTGTAATTGCCCTTCTTGGTTCTCTGGAAACAGAGATCATTATCGCGCGAAAAAGAAAGGAGTCCCCCGTTAAGGAGCTGTAGAGCGAGACAAAGCAGCACGATATAGTAATTACGACGGTGAGTAAGAAAACAAGTTCTCCTCATTTACTGCAACTTTACTTAACAAGTAAGGGGGGAAAAGAGGCTTTGAAAAAAGGCAAAAGTTACATATATTAAAGCTAGAGTTTTCGGCATTTATTCCTGGGGACATTCGGCGGGTGTTCTTCGGCGTTTATATGTTTTGTCAAATTTAGATATCTTCGATTTTTTCGCCAAAAATAAATGCCGAAAAATCGGCAGCTATAATGACTCAAACAATAATAATAATAACTTCATTTTTGTTCAGGTACCCAAAAACAACCGCTAGGGTCAAACAAGGAGGGCAGCTCGGTAGAAAAACTCAGAGAGAGAACATTGAGAACGCGAAGAATTGCCTTTCATTTGTTGGAGGGTTCCACGTGTTCTTGAACCCCCTTGACCCACTGATAACATTGTTACAGGGCAAGGTTTTCCCCTGAACTAGAGACTGCAGAGACGAGAAAAAAAACTGCGAAGAAGTGCGTCATAATAATGACAGAGAGCAACGTTCGTCCATTATCGGCCATTTTATTTACTCTCATCGTGCACGAATTTCAAATAACATTTAAACGAACATTTCTCCCTGATGACAATATCAGGTAACCCACACATAGCGTTATTAGATAATTATGAACAACATAAGTGTCACAAAAAAGGCGTACATCAACCGTTTTCAGCAAATCGAGGAGGATAACAATATCATTGGAGATTATGGTTGGCTAGGAATGTGCTATGCGGTGAAGTTAATTTTTAAGACATAAGTGTGGCCAACAACGACAAGTCGGTTTTCATCACCACCTCGTTTTTAAGAGTGAATAATGCTTGGAATAAAGGCCAGTGCAAAAGGCATTCCCTTGTATTCGTGTTCGCTGCCTCTTAGCCGTGCAAATAGATCTGTAAAAGAATAAAGCAACTTTTCTTTTTCCTCCCCAGCGAGCGTAATACGGTTATCACGAGGCTGCAGCCAGGATGTGCCAATAAAAGCCGATAAAAGCCGCGCAGCGACCATAAACAAAATATACAACAATTTATACAGATTGAGTGCCAATATGTTCAGGATCATTATCGCAGAGAAGAAAGTTTTTTGCGAAAAAAAAAAGTTAAAAACAAAGGGATGATGAAAAGGAGGTGTAGGTAGATTGAAAAGACAAAAGGCACGAGCTGGAACAGGCCAAATGAGCAGCAGCTCGCGAGCCGCTAACAAAGTCAGGTGCTCCCCATTTTAGCCTGGTTGCACATCGTAAATTGTATTACCCCTCGCTACTTCTGTGTACGGCAGCCAGGGAACCAAAATAGGAATGAAAGCCGTGAAAACGTAGGAACTGAAGAGTGTACACGTAGGAGACGGCAGAGGCCTGTGCAGATCTCCAGAGCGTGCTAGACATCGCCTCTTTTTCTGTTAGAATCGAAAAACTCGACTGAATGTTTTGGCTTTGTTCACGCACGGCTTGAATCGACTTATTGAAGGCGTGGTTTACCTCTTCTTGGGGAAACGGTTAAAAAATGTATTTTTGTTACATGGTACATTCTTTATGCGAAAGTGCTCGTTCAGTACTCGAAAAACTGACTGTCTCGGTAAACCGCATGCGTAAATCAAGCGGGTCTGATGAAGCATCGTTAGCACTGGTTTCGGAATACACTGTACACTACTGAAATTTAACTGCATTCACATATATCATTAAAGCTGTCAGTATATAGACTGGGAAATATGTATCGTGTTGAGTGATTCTGTGCTCGCAGCCTGTAAGTAGAAGTTCCCAAGCAGGACTTGTGATGCGACAAGTTATTATTTTCTTAGCAGTATACACTCTCATAAAAAAAGGGGTGAAGCAGTTACACCTTTTTAGGAGGTAATAGTTGTCGCATACGTTGTGCCTGAAAGGTTGCAAAGTTTTACCAGCTATACCTACGAATGGTAGGGTTACCGCTTCTGATTCGGTGAGCGAGGGGGGCGTACGCCTTTTTGTAGCAATTTGGATATATGATAACTGCTTTTACCACCCTTTTACATCCTTTATCAGACGCTATGTTGACCTAGGTGCTTACTATAAAAGTTACCGCCTTTTCACACCTTTTTTTTTTCTTAGAGTGTAGACAACAACAACATATATATTGTGATGATGAAGTGGGTTAGAGTGTAGAGACATCATTGCAACCAGTCGAAACCGTGTGGGGCAACGCACAAAAAGTTCATATACATAAGATAAGATCCTGATACGAAGATAAGATCCTGATCCTCATACACATGTGAGAGATTAAAGAAGCAAATAACACCCCGTGTTGGACAAACAAACAAGCATTTAACGTCGCGCCAAATCAAATCACTTGACCAACAAGTGCTTGTTTTCAAATCGTTCCATACTCCTTAGAAGTGTTCTGAAGTTGCTTACCGCCGTTTCTTTGCGGCTGTTGAGTGGCAACTATTCTTACGAGAACACAAGGTATATGGGTTCGAGACAGTCAGACCAGGCAGAGTTTGTTGGGCAGAATGAACGTGACGAATTGCAGTGATGACGTTACGCTCACGACCAGCTGTACGTGTGACCTAATCAAACATCAGCCAATGTCGTGCTGAACACTGGGAGGTGGCGGGTTCGATTGCTACCGTCGGCCGTGCTGTCTGAGGTTTTCCCTTGTTTTTCCGGAAGGCTTTTCAGACGAATGTCGGCACAGTTCCCCCCTGAAGTCGGTCCGGGACGCATAATAACCCCCGTGTCCCCCACTCCTTCATGCTGTCCTCTCTCCATCTGTCCACGTCTGTAGGCCGCTCATAGCCACAGTTGTTTCGCGGTGCTAACACGGAATTTAAAAAAAATTAAGTATCAGTATATTTCCGCGCTAACATTACTTGGCATTTGTGCTACTCTACCGTTATTTAGGTCCGTTTTCTCATTCCATGCGGTTTCGATCATAGTCATCAGCGTCTCCCCTGTAGCCGACAAAGCCCCGACGACGAAGAAGAAAACTTCCGACATATACACCGTATCAAAGGCCTCTTCAAAGTTGACCTCATTGATGACACCTCGGTGTATATAAATAGAGTATATGAGCTTATTCTGATGTTGACCGGAGATGGTTTCGGGTTCTGCATTACATCAACGACGACCTATTCCTGCGATTTCGAAGGTGCACTCTCAGAAATGAACTTCACCGCATAGCACGCTCCTAGCCAACCATCATCTCGAATGATATCGGTATCTGCGCTGATTTGTTGAAAACGGGAGGCGTACGCCTTTTTTGTGACCATTACGAACAGCATAAGTGTCACGAAAAATGCGTACGCCTCCCGTTTTCAACAAATCAGCGCAGATAACGATATCATTCGAGATGATGATTGGCTAGGAACGTGCTATGCGGTGAAGTTTATTTTTAACAGTGTAGGATTATTGTTAGTAACTAGCAGGGGGAGCCATGATGCTTTGCTAGTTGCTTACTAAGGACATTCATGATGCATAATATATATTTGGATGTTTTAGTGCGCACAAGTATGACCCCTTTGTATATGCGCCTTGGCTGCATCCTTATGCATTCTGCCAAGCGCGTTTAAATCGGGTAGGTTTATAATTTATAGTTTACGAGGATGTCTACGTAAGGGCGGATGCGCTGCATACTTCAGGACACCGCTGCAACGTACCGCTGCGTTTAGACTCCGCTGTAACGTAGACGTCAATTTAAACTTCCCTTAGTTGCTTAACGCTCAATAAACACCCCTTTTTTCTTATTAATCCCTCTACTTCACTTTTCCACATCTCATGTCTTTTGTACTCACATGATTCGTGGTCATCCGGCATTGTTCTGAATTATTTCCAAAACGTTAATTCAACGAAACGAATTTTCGTTTCAAAGGGGGTGAGGGGGGGTGTCCGTGTGTGTGTGCCACCCATGCGTATATTGTGACTACTAGATTACGTATGGTTCTCATCACGAAGTCTTGTGCAAAGTGTACATGCAACATGTACATGCAACATGAACATGCAACTTGTACATGCAACATGAACATGCAACTTGTACATGCAACATTGGTCCAATATTGGGCCAAGGTGTCGTGCTGCTTGGGTGTACGCTTCGCAGTCCCCCTGTGACAAGGTTTCATATAGTTTGTTCAAATCTACTGCAATAAAAATACTTTTAAATTTTGTGCATTAGGAAAACAATTCGCATCCTACATCATAGCAAATGTTCTTCAAAGCAAACGCTTCAAACGCAATATCCTTCGGCACGACTTTAGGAAAGAAACAATATGAAAGTCTCATATGGCAGCTGCTTCACATTCCAGGATACGCGGGTGGCAAATAAAAACGCATTCTCCAAAATTCGACTCTGAGTTCGGCGGAGGGTCACTGGCAAACGTAGCGAGCGTTTTGGAGATACGGCGCTATAGGCATATGAAAGTCTTTTCAGCCAAGTAAACATCGACATGAAAGGGGAAAAGAAGATGCACGTAGGAGATGCGCATAACTTCACCGTTTCTTCAACAACAACAACAACAATAAATGATGACGAATCCTCAAGCAACGCGTGGTGCCATGCATTGTACACGCATTTACCAGCGATGGGGTCTATGATGTTGGGAGATGCAAGATTGGAGGGGTGCACACGTGGGAGAAAAATAGTAATATTAAAAATAATTAATTAAGACGAATTAAAATCAAATTACAACAAATTTAATGAAATGAATAGTAATTACTAATTTTCGTTGAAATCCTGATGAAAAATGTTGTTTCGGTGACGCAGCTATTCAGCATATTTTGTGCGAGAAAAGTCTACCTCAAATACCGCCCACTTTTCGAATTGCGTTGCACGCTGTTTCATATTGCCATTGCAGATTACCTCCAAATTCGTACTCTCCCACGTGACCTTCTGACGGTACTTCTACGTATGCTGATGTCTTATTTGAGACGAAACTGCTGTATACAGCGCTGCTATAGCGATAAGTTTTAAATAATTAGTTATAACGATTGATTGAGTACATGATGGTGATTAGTTGACCCAACCCTCGCTTTCCGGATGCCACGACATACCTCTCGTCAAGATGCTGCAACAACAACAACAACAACAACTTTATTTTATGGTGATATTTGAGGTGTATCAATGACCAATCTCCCCCCCCCCCCCCCTTCTCCTGCGCTATGAATCAACTCCATAGTCAAATCCAGCCCATCAACGCTCTTGTCTAGAAATACTACCAACATTTCAGGATAACGTAGGACTTCGGTGCTCGCTGTGAGGTTTATCATAATAATTATCATAATATTTCCACTAGATTACCGCGAGATTACCGCGATTGGGTCGATGAAACGACCCAATCGTAATCGTCAAAATAAATTTTTGTTGTTATCGTTAGTTATAATTTTAAACTGATTGATTGAGTCGTGAGTTACAAATTCGTGTACTACGGTGCCGTCATTGAGCTGCGGCTTCCATTTTCTGGTAATACCAATGGCGTGACATTTTTCGGAGTAGAATAAAGGCAGGTACGAAAAGTTATCGAGCTTTAGATATTTTATCGGCATAAGTTTTGCTACTCAGCTAGACAGAAAGAACGCTTGCGGTGTCTTTATGAAATGAATATTTCTCCCTCGCGTAATTACTTTCTTTTTGTATCTAGGAAAAGATAAGGCAAAATAAAAAACGTCAGGAATATATATCTCGGTGAAGTTCTCTAACGAGTATTTGCACTTGTACTGAGGATTATTATTTGCTGTATTCAGAGCGTTTCTATCTTCGGTACTTGGTGCGTTTTGTCACAAGAGAAGCCGAAGCGCTTGATTATGATATCAAGAAGATTTCGCTAACAAGAAACTAACTAACAAGGAAGAAACAACTCGCTAACAAGAAAGAAACAAGAAATCAGGCAGGTAACTCATTAGAGGGTAGTGGATCCTTTCTTGTGAAACAGTGCACCTCGCCGCACGGTAAACAAGACGCTCTTTTTTTTTTGTATCTTGCTTATCTGTACTTGTTTTCGTTCGTAACCTGTTTCTCGAGTAATCTCGTTAATGGCGTTATTACTTGGCTTTTCTTCTCTGCAGTCATTTTCTTACGAAGGCAACAACAATATCCAACGAACCATGCTGAACTGTTTTGTCAGCGTACCGAATGGAAGTTTGGGGGCTGCGCATTGTGGGGAACCCAGGTACGTCGTTTGTCTTTCTTTGTTAAGTGGCTACAGTCTGCATGTATAAGGAGTGAAGTTAAAGCCTGTGCCCATCCGTTGCGGTCTGCTGTGAAGCGGGCTTTCACTGCACTGGCGCTGTGTGCGCAGGAGGAGCAGCCAAGTACACGAAAGCAAAGCAGGCTAATTGCGCGAAAGCGTACACTTGAAAAGTGACAATGGAACGATAACAGAAATATGCACCGTGCTACGCAGCTGAAAACTCACGACTTTCAATGTTTTTAGATTCACGCATACGTCTATTTGGAGCTCGAACAGCGTCATGCGCATTATCCAGCATGTCAGTACGTTTGAAGCTAAAAAAGCACAGAGACGATGACCTCAGTAGCTATATGTCTCTGCAACGAAACTTCAAATGTTGCAACTCCACATAAACCCTTTCATAGGCGTAAAGAAAATCGATTCGTTTTCAGAACACGGAAGGTATATATATATATATATATATATATGTATAGGCTTCTGCCGCTAGACTTCTCCGGCTTGATTATATCCCTTTTGATAAAGCTGAAATGGGAGGAAAAAATCCGGTGCGTGATAATGGGGCGCGTTTCTGCTGATGACCTCCGGGTTAGAATGCGGAACAGGCATTGTTGCCTCGCGCGATTGCACCCATGCCACGTTCTAGCTGTTTTATTTAGTTTTATTTTTTGTATTTTTTATTTTTTAGAAGAGGAGGATTTGAATGAGAATGCGCCCCGCTCTAAAAAAAAATTACGAAAGAAAAGATTTCCTTTTCCGCGAGAGCACAATTTATAACAACAATGTTCATCGCGAAAAAAAAAAAGAATCAGATATAAAGCAGCGAGATGTACTTCAGTCTGCTTCCATAAAGCGCAAGACGGAGCGAGATATCAAAACATTTTTGAAGCGTTCTTTCATGGCTGTTGAGATTGAATAGCTTTTTTGTATGTACGTATTTTGCTTCTTTCCTCCTCGCTTCTTTCTGCGCAAAAAAGTCGGCACAGTCCCTCGGTGGATGAGAAAGGTAGCAAAGCAAAGACGGGCTTCCGCCGCAATAACCTGCCGTCTGTGCAAGTCATTTCTCTTCTGGGGCAATCTTGGCTAAAGAAACTATCTCCTGGGGACGGGACGACCAAGTGAAAAGTCGTCGACCGAACTCTTTGGTCGGTGAAGAGTCCGAGTCGGGCTAAATAAGCCTTCGCGGGAACGTTGGCCATCCGTTTTATTGTGAGCTCATAAAGCGGTTTACGACACCGTAATCAGTTTTGTGAAGCCAATATCGTTTACCTTTCGGCTGTGGTTTATCTCGGAGGAAATAGAAGTAATTCTTATCATATGCTAAGTGCTTTGAAGTTTGCGGCTTCGAACGCGCGTGTGGTCGCCAGAAAAAAAAAAATCGGTGGCATTGTGCAAGATGCATGCAGACTCATAAATACGGTGTGCTGAGATTACCGCGCCGTATTCTGTGACGTCGCTCTGTGCTTATCAAGTATAATCCGAATATCTGTTACTAGCACACTTATTAACTGTTGATAGTACGAGACAAGGGATTCCCATTACGCTAGTTTCTTTTCAAAATTCAAATCGTTCATTCCCGACGCTAAATATATTTTAACTGCGAATTTTTGCTGCAAGGATTTCATTATATATATACATGTTATTATTATTTTTTTTTTTCGTTTGCCTGAAAGTTCTGAGAAACGAAACGTTTCAGACATTTTTATAGCACTTCACATTTTCAGATTTTCATTCCATTTTTTTCTCATTAACTTTGTATCTTCGCATTACAGCAGTTTTTTCCTCCATGAACTCGCGTTCATGTACAAGGAGCGATGCTTGTACTGCACATCTGTGCGTGCACCGGAAGCAATTTCAGTATGCACCTTTCTTCATTTATCTAGTTTTTTTTTTTACAGACTTTGTTTTTGTCGTCACGTGTTGCAACTTTCTGTTAGCTGACTGTTCGTGCTTGTTACTACTCCGATTCACTTGGAGATTGCAAGAACTTAAGGTCACTCCAGTAAAGACGTCATTAATCTCAAGCGCAATTCTTACCGTGGCCCAGAAATGCATAGTATTGCTGCAACTTATTAAACCATTCCGAATACTTTCGTCTTCTACAAGCTTGCACACCGGAGTGACCATAGTGTATATCTTTACATCAGAGCACACTGAACACATTCGGTGCTGAAGCAGAAAACAACCACCGAGACTAACATCTTCTTTTTTTTTCTTTTAAAAATCAATCAATCAATCAATCAACCAAACAACCACCGCAACGTTCCGAAACCTCTTCGTAAAGCAACAATCCCCTCCCTTCGGTGAATCAAGAAACCGGCATCCATAAGTAATTCCAGCCTGATTATTGAAAGCCTATGACTTTCCAATTTGTTTCACCCCTCAGATCCCAAGAAATATGCCACTTGTCCCGAGGCGTCTTTCATTTGAAGAAATCGGAAAGCGTGGATTCTCAATCCTTCGTCTTCCTCAATTATCAAATGCCTGACGGGGAAAAAAAGTGCGTTTCTCGAGATATTTATTATTTATTTATTGATTGATTTTTTTTCCTTCAACGTCAGAGAGCGTACATCTGCCAACTGAAAAAGAAACAGGCTGCTACGTGATGTAATTTAATTAAACGAAACTCTTCAAAACGTCCGCTCGCCAAGCAGAACTAAAAGGCAATGGTTAAAGTTTAATGCGGCGGTTTGGCTGCTCTCTCTCTCTCTCTCTATCTTTCTCCCTCTCGCTGACTTTTTTTTTTTTTTCGTTTGAAGAAAATGTTTCACTGTGAAGCAACTTTTAAACGAATTTAGGCGCCTAGCCGACAAGGCACTAGTATTGCCCCATGGCATGCACATTTTCCTTTCTTTTCAAGTCTCTCGGCGTATGCCTTATATAATTCGGGTAGAATATTATATCCTGAAACAGAGGTTATGAAACAGTGAATAAGTGCGCTGAAACTTCGCGTATCACAGAATGTCCTGGTAGGAAAGCTATGTACGCAGGTTTTCGAACACATTATACAGTATACGCATATTGTGCTCAGCGAAAATGGTCCTACGGTAAAGTCACGGGTATTTCTTGTGTTCACATAATGTTTAAACAAAAAAATTCGTATAGTGTACTGACCCTTCTGGTGCACCGACGTAACTGCCTGGTTATTGATCAGCGCGCTTTAAAAAAATAATAGTTTGCTGCACTGTGTTGACTTTAAAATATATCGGTACTTATGCTCAACTTCGCCTGTACTATATGTTACTGAAGGGGCAACAACGTGTGCTCTGAAAGCTACTGATGAAAGGTCTGCACCTTGAGTATGAGACACCGCTGACTAGCTAAAATTTTGCACACGTGATATAGTGAAAAAGAAACAAAAAAACTCGAACTCGACACAAAGATCAACGTGTGTTCTTCCTAGATAGATCACCGGGTGATTCCAGCTGTGCATGGGTGTGCGCTGAATCCTTACTTTTAACGGTGTAGGGGAGTCGGGGTCTAATCAAGCCACGTGACTTTTTTTGTCCTGATTTTTCCGCTCCTTAAGTGTGGAATAAAGTTATCTTATCTTATCTACACTCTTAAAAATGAACTTCAGCACATCGCACGCTCCTAGCCAACCATCATCCCAAATGACAACGTTCTCGCCCTAGATTTGTTGAAAATGGGAGGAGGAGCCTATTTTGTGCCGTGCATAATGGGCACAAAATAGGCTCCTCCTCCCGTTTTCAACAAATCAGGGGCGAGAACGTTGTCATTTGGGATGATGGTTGGCTAGGAGCGTGCGATGTGGTGAAGTTCATTTTTAAGAGTGTAACAGCGTTTGAGTGTTATTGGCACGCCCCATTAGTGCACGAACGAATGAGGGCACGTAAGTTTTTCACGAACAGTCACAGAAAAAAGTAATATGAATAGAAAGCGCAAAGAAATGAAGGAGTAGGAAAGCACATTAGAGTGTCCCCGCTGGAAAACATTTCAAGGGTCCGTGTATTGCCACGACGTTTACGTTACAATGCTCTTTACAAATCCCGTATGTAATGTGGAAGTATGTTAAAAGACGTTAAGAGACGTGAAAAAGAGACGAGAAAAGATGTTAAAAAGGACGTGATCATTGGCAATATCCATTTCAGGCAGGAAGTCGGACTACATTATTAGCGAGGAACAGTCATATTCCCTCGGAGTCTTATATAAGGCGCTCCTCTATCGATTCTGCAGTCGAGAAACATTTTAAACTTCCAGGAAATTATGGGAGGTAATTTGCAAGTTTCGACACGGGGCCCAGTATTTGTTGCGTGCCACTAAAGGATGACATAAAAGTTCCTTAGTGACAGAAGCGTAAGAAATGCGCGTTAAGGTAAGAATATATAATACTCCACTTTATGTCATCACTTACGTCATTTTCCTTGAACGTGAAACATTCGCCAAAAAAAAGAAAAAGAAGAACATAGCGCCGTTGAATACATGGAAGCACAGTTAACGTATCGTAAAAGAACTAGTTACACGGCAAAATGCACCTTCACATTGTTAAAATTTTATGCGTCATATAACGTACCTGCAGCATACGCTTCTTAGCTTACGGCTGGAATGGGTTTCTCGCGAGCGCCACCTACTTTTTTCGATTGTAAAATACCCTCGCATCCACCTGGAAGAAATTTGACAGCCTCTGGGGTGATCCCAAAACAACGGGACACTTGATCACAGTTAGAAAGAGCGCGGTTTCTTTCTTTCTCTTTCGTTTTTGTCTTTCTTTTTTCTTTTTTTTGCGTATTGCTATTCCTGGGAATCTTTTATAGGGTTGCTTTCGAGGTTCAGGAACAAATCGAATCGCTTCGTCTCGACGTGTTGCGATCGCGAACTTTCACTCTTAAACCAGCGATGAAGGCGGTATCCACGGTCTCGTGGTACGTGTCGAATTCCTGTTATGCAGTCGAACACGGCCCTACGCAAAACCCTTCGTCATCACAGTGCTGATCTCTGACGTGCAACAAAAGCAAGCGCCACCCGTGACACGCAAGGGCTCATGGGAACTTAAAGCGTCTTAAAGCATTACGAGCCGGCCAGAGGCGGAGGTAGAAGAAGAACAACAACATTCCCAGTGTGCGCAGCAGCAGCGTCAGCCGGGGTAAACCATAACCGAAGCAGACGACAGAGCAGTGTCCCTCAAAGTTCCTATGCTGCTTTGCGCCGCGCGCTTGGTGGCGCGCGCATCTTTTCAAAATCTTCTCGGCAAGTTGAAACCACAGGAAACCACTACGACTTGCCTTGTCAGATTGTAGGTGCACCACGTCTGCTATTACAGGATTTCAAACCGCATGCAGAAGATTGTTTCTGTTGATGGTACAGCCTTTTGTCCGCAAATTAACAGTATAATTATTTCGTATCACACCAAAAACTTGTTAGTCTTCAGCTTGTTTCAAAACGCATGCTCGTAAAATGCTAAAACGACTCTTTACGCTTTTATTTATTTTCTTAGAACCCGATGGCAGAGTCTGATTCACGGTTGCTTGTTTTTCCATCCTTGTATTGTACCTCGATCAGGGAAAATAGAACGAACGGAATTATTCGCATTACATATCGATATAGGACGGTAAAGGGTAGTATCCATGCTGAAACATAGGTTTATCTTCGAATGTCCTTCTTATGAACATAAATGACCTTTTTTAGGGGACGAGTCCTAGATAACCGCTATAAAACGGCAGACGCTCTCGCAATATGGTCGATACTACCCGTCTATCGAACGGACGTTCTAACCGCTCACAGAAAGGCTCAACCGCAGGCTGACACCGAACGCAACTTAATACGTTGATCAGGGATGACCGCCCAGATCAAGCGTGTCCTTTTTTTTTAGAAAGAAACACTAGATTAATGATGTACGGTATGCACCTTCTATGTGTATTATTGTTGGCCATTCCTTTTCCATTCTGATTATGCGTGCTGCCGTTTTCACACTGTGCGAAATTAAGTGTCTGTGCGCTTTCTTAGTTTTTATCTCTCTCTTTTTTTCGTATGTAATACAACCCAAGAAGCACAGCATATTGGCTCAATATTGGGCCAACATTGGCAATACCGGCCCAATATTGGCCCAATCTTTGCTCAATCTTGGACCGATATTGGGCTACGATGATAATAATAATAATATTAATAATAATAATAATTTTTATTATTATTATTATTTATTTTGGACGGTGCCCATCAACAACCGTGAGGTTTACCGGATGGTGCACCAACAAGCAAGCTGAATGGCAGTATAAAGATGTTGTGCTGGTATAGCCAGAGCTGCTTCGTGGCGCTAGGAGGGAAATAGAAAGAATATTTAAAAAATGAGCTCATGGTCACATTGCAGGATGACGTCCGCCATCTTTTTTTTTTTTTTTTTGAGTAGTGAATAAATTGAGTGAACAGTTTGGAAAATCTTATCAGCTTATCAACTTGACAACTTCTCTTGAAAAAATCTGGAAAACCATCCTCCCCCATTGCACTGCCAACTTTTCATTGGCAGGGTCTTTGAATGGGCTTGACTCTCGCCCTCTCACAATGGTGAAATTAGCTCAGTCCATGCTATTACTTTCTACCCACTTAATCTAAAGAAACTGCATCTAGAATTCCTATTGACAAGCTATGATTTTTTTAACCAATGTTGCCAACCACCAGCTCACCAGCGACATGCCCTAAAAGCGCTCATCAACTTTCTGGACATCATTATATTCTCACAATATTCACAGCACACAATCACATCATTATATCCTCATCAAATTTCCGCACTATTCAAACAGATTGGTTCGTTGGGGGCCATGTTATTACAGAGCGATGCATTCTTACAAGACAACTGTTTCAGGGAATTTATTGAACGCCTGCCAACAGATAGACATGTGCACTGTGCATTGTACACGTGCAGTGCGGTAGAATATCGCCAGCGGTGATTCATCAAAATAAAGATTCATGCCCGATTGCTCTGAGTTTGTGAAAGAACTTGACGAACACAAGTTCTACGTCAACCTCATAGTATTTAGTACGGAAGTTCGTAGCCACCAGTTTAGCTGCTTCCTTGCGGTTTTATCTAAAGTAAGCTGTTCAAAACATTTTATTAACATAATTATCTGATTACGAAAGTAACTGCCCAGATTACACTTTGCTTTTAACTAACACAACAACAACGTAGATCTTCTACGTGCAAACTATCGTTACAAGTACGTCAAACTGCTAAAAATACGTACAATCAACCATTCGTACGTACACATATCAGGCGAAATTCGACTGAAAAATAAATTGGTTGCGACGACGTACATAGTCTGAATTCATTGTTAGAAAACGAAATTCCTCAGAGCAACGAGCCCATACTTCACGCATGTATACCGACTAGAGCACTGACGCAGGAATTCCTACTCCCCTAGCGAAAAGAGGCGGTGCTCAAGGTACAGTCACGGAGCAAACGCATAACAAGAGTATGTCTCGGATGCATTGTAAGCTCGTTGTTGATGTTAAGCGGAAGACAAACCTTTCCGTCTTTCACAGCTCCAGGTTTGATCGATTGAAAAAAAAAAAAAAATGCGATCAGTGTCTACTCGAGGTGACTTCGTCCTCGTTTGGGAGATATCCTGCATGTGTTGTCATATGTCCCGCATGTGTTGTCGAAGGTCGCGTCGTGATGACGCTCGTCGGGCGCCACATGTCCCAGTATCGACCCCGTGAGACACAGCCGTCGCCGATATTATAGATCGCGTGAATCGTCTCGAAATAGGACGCAGTTGAAGGTTCATTTCGTTCAGGTCCGGCATGGCATGACGAGCGTGCTTTCCAAGGAGAGCGCCGCACTCGCGTCTTGGCTTATGCGTGCAAGATAGAGTTTTTATACTCTATCTACTTCGGCGAAACTGGGTTGGCGAGCCTTTTTTTTTTTTTTTCACAATAACACCTTTTACTATTCTTAAATTGTTATAGGTCACTTATCCGTCTGCCCGGCAATTCATTGTACACAGACATGTGGCATCATATCTCCTTTCCCCTTCCCTTTCCTTGTACAGCAGTGTGTTTAGTCGTATATATGTCTATACCGTATATACTTATGTGTGTCACCACTTCACTTTGTACCTGAGGAAGCGTGGACCTCCACGCGAAAGCTTGTACATTCATTCTTACTTCATACTTCATTAAATTAAACAAAAATCTTCAGTGTCATTTCTGTATTTTGTTTATGTGATCTACAGGACTTGACTCCCCTCTTCGTATACGCTTCTATGTGGAAAAAAAAAGATGAATTTTAGTCATTTTGGGGAGTAGATGTGTTCCTACAGCGGTTAGACCCATTAGGAACTACATGCATCGAAGTGTATGCGAAGTTTATGGACTATTTGCAGCGCTGCACTCTTTAAAAAAAGGGTGTACTTTAACTCCTGTTCCTTCGCACATGTATCACTCCCTTTTGGGGAGTACAATAGCTCTCATAAAGGAGTTTTCTCACTCCCTTCAAACCCTTTAACTCCCTACTGTACAGTAATATTATTCTCCAGTAGGGAGTTAAAGGGTGTCCCTATTCCGTCCAGGGAGTGAGGAGACTCCGTTTTGAGAGTAATTGTACTCCCCAAAAGGGGAGTGTTATATGTGGCAAGGAAAAGGAGTTAAAGTACACCCTTTTTTTAAGAGTGTGGGGAGTCATATCAGGGACTAAAATAGGGAATAATTTCGATATAGGGGACTGGAAGCTATAATTGCTCTGTTTAATAATATTGCTGCTTTTTAGAAATACAATTGCGGTTTTCTTTTCTTTTCTTCTTCTTTTTTTTTTTTTTTTTCATGTAAACTGCTGTGTGGAATGGGAGAAACGGCTTTTATGGGAGTGTTTGAGACCTGTTAACCAGCTCGCGTGGTATAACGGTTAGAATGATCGTTTTTCACGCCGCGGCTGGGAGGTGACAAGGGTTCGAATCCCAGCACCGGCTGTGCTGTCTCAGGTTTTCCCCTGGGTTTTCCGGTAGACTTTCCGGACGAGTGCCGGCACAATTCTCCGTGAAGTCGTCCCAGGACGTGTACTAACCCCCCGTGTCCCCTATGCCTCTTCTGCTGTCCTCTCTTCATCTGCCTGCGTCTATACGGCGCTCGTGGCAACAGTTGCTCCGCGGCGCTAACATGAATTCAGAAAATTTTTTTGCCGTTTCATTATTTGATTTTGCGTGTGTTTGTGTGCGTGCTGGTCTCCCCGTTAATTGATCCTCACTTTATTTAAGTTTGTCTCGATTTCAAACCACAAAAACAACGCAGGTCACTCTTTACGAAAAAAAATTTTTTCCCCGAAACTCGAAGTGAGATCCAAACATGCGAAGTACGAGATGGGCCTCCAGTATCAGAACAGAATGTTATTGTCCTCAATGGTGGTTGGGTTTTGATACTGTGATGTGGTGGCGGCAATCAGTTACGTGTGTTGCTCTTGCACTTTTTTGTCCGCTCTTCCGCTTAATAAACTGACGTAAATATCCACGCTATCAATGCTTTCCGTTGCCTCAGTCGAAATTTCCCCATATACTATTTACCTTGCACACTTATACTTCAGAATTTTGTTTGTTTCTCCCTCCCTACCGTTGTACGCCGTGTCACTCTGAAACTCAAACGACTTGAATATGATACGAATGTGCCTTATACGTCTGCCTCCACTATAAAATATGTAACACGAGCGCTATATTTGTAAGTCCGTTGCGAACCTCGGAGTCGGAAATGCCATAACGTCAAAGCGAAACTTTTAAACGCGGATAAAATACGCCTATGGCGACGCCCTGACAACTCGTAAACCATGCGGGTTCCTGGAATATAAAAGAGTAGTCGGCGCAGACGGGGAAAACAAAGGCAAGATACTGGGAGACAGGGATGTGAAATGCAAGTCTTATTGTCGATGGGTAGGATCAAGGAATGATACGGCCTTTTGACGGTTGCTCTGGAACAAACTGCCGCGAGGCATTGTGTCTCTTGATCCCGTGTAGTAGTATTAGAGCTCATGTGCTGGAGCTTCACATAAAGCAGGATGCTTGCTATGGGTGTTCCAATGTTAAAGGAAAGCCCGCTACTAGTTCTCCTTTTATTTCTGCTAGGAAAATGTTGGTCGGAAGAATACGCGAACCTTTCCTTTCACATCCGCTTACAATAATGGAATAGAAGATGAGCATCGTCGAAACATGTATGAGGTATGGTCAGATGGGCTCTTTTGCAGTCAGATCACAGTCGGAGCTATACGGCTTTAAACGCAAAAAAAAGAAAAGATATTTCACATGCCTGAAAAATGTGAGCTGTCACCCTACAATAGCCTTACGGTATCGCCACGTCCTTTATGTTACAAACCTGTCCAAACTGACTTCAAACACAATGTGTACAATGTCTCTTGAAATTTAGTTGTCCTGTAACACTTCTTTGTCCACAGCTTGTTTACGAGTAAGTTACATGCGACTAGCTTTTTATGTGCTCCTTTTTGTCAAAAATTCTTGCGAACTACATGAAACGCGCTGAATAGTCACTCAGTTGTCGTAGCATTGAGTTCCTGTAGAGCGTGCTTTGCCTGCATACCACCAGCGCAGTGCTGAGAAGCCCACTTTGCAAAAATATATATACAGTCTAAATTCATTAATATGACCAAGACCGTTCCCGCCGATTCTGGTCATAAAGCGAATTGTCATACTAACAAGAAATACCTGGAAAACATCGTCACCCCCACCCCCCACACACACCGCGTGTGGATCTACTACATATTCGGAGAGGCGAATGATATAGTGGTTTATCTACAATTTGTTTCCGATAGAAATCGGTCAAAAGTGTCCGTTTTGTAGCACTTTCAATTTGCAACTTTCAACTTTGCTACCACTTGCGCTTGGTTCCAGCCATGCTCAATGTGCTCACGGCATCGACGGTAACCACAATGGTCAAGTGACCGAAGGTCCTGTCCTTTTAAGTACTGCTTTAAGTGCAAGAACTATGACTCACAATGAACCCACCTGAAAACGGGGTTGGGCTTTGGACGACATAATGCACACATGGGTCATCCGGGGCCACTGTACTTTGTGCGCCATTATCCGCATATTTATGTATCCGGGCTAAAGCGGAATTTTCACTCCTTTTTAAAAATATATCTGTTGTTATACTGTGCGTAGTTTTTGTTGGGCCTGGGGTTGTCCGTGGAGGACTTTATATTTCCGTAAAAAAATCAGGTTCGCTTGTCAATTTTCAAAGTTAAATTGAAAAAAAAATTCCGCAATTAAAAATTGTCCTCAATGGCGGCAAAACATTACAGAAGGTAGTTGCCGAAAGGTTCACACTTCTCCGGCGAGTGCGTCGCCAGTTAGAATTGTTTATCACGTTAGGTGAAGCACCCTGTATAAGCTAGGTCCTGCATTTCCTGCATAAGCTAGATCCATGGAAAAATCACCCGATCTCGGTACACGCTATCGAGTAGCCAGTATGCCCGCTGATAGAACCTACACTATGTTTCTCTTGTTTTTCAATACAACATAATACGATACTGTACGTACGTACATTTCACACGCACGCTTCCGCGCGACAACAGAAGTCAAGAACATCATACCCCAAGCAACTCCCTCTGGTCATAAGACACTCCGTGCACGAAAAAAAATAAAAAAAAAACAAAAAAACGAGATGATACGACATAATCGTAAATACCGCTCTAAGATAAAACAGCAAGGGGGAAGAAGCCTACGAGATTGCTCCGCCTGCAGCGACTTTATGCTTTCGCATCCAGCTAAAGCGATCCTCCGAGGGACGAGAACCACGTTAGGCTTAACGCCGCAATTTTGTCCCTTTCCTTTTTATGAACCACTCCCGGAATCTAAATTAGGGACGCAGGTGGTTCCCGCGCGTGTCTATAGTTAACGGGAGGCTGCAGCAGATGGTTATATTGTCTGCAGCTATATACGGCCCTCATCTGAGCCGCTGTAGCGTGAAATTTCTCTAATGTCTACATTTCTCTCTCATTTGTGTCTCTCTTTGCGTAGTACGCTGATGAGTGCTCGTGTTAGAGAGTTTGTTGCGAAGTACTTTCGGACCAACAACACGAAAGGTTTGCGACAGGGGCGGAGCTTTGATGAAAGGATGCGAGGCTGTTTTATTATGCAGGATGAGACCTGTTGTCAGACGCAGGGGTTTCTAAAAGGGAGCGTAACGAAGCTCACGTTAAACAATATTACCGAGTTCTAGAATGCGATAAAAAAAGACACACACGAATGTTATGCCTTCATTGTTGGTGAACACAGCCTCCTTCCGCGCCAGTCACGGGGTAATAACTAACTTCGAGTAACTTGTGTTTGTAAGCCGTTGTGTTTTTTTTTTTAATAACTGCAGTGACGAGTTGCTTTTTGGGAAGTATCTGTAAAACGTAATTTGTAATTAAGCCACTCAAGTAAATACCATGTTTTCCGCACAGATTTTTTAAATATGGTGTCGCCGTTGAGTGTTCAGGGCGCTGCCCTATAATCACTGAACACCACCTGCTTGACACTCTAGGACTTACCTCTTGACTGTGAAATAAATCATTATATTTTCACGAAGAAACAATCACCACCAGTAAAATAAAGTGTCCTTGTTTGTTTGTTTTCGTGCATTGGGTTTTTCGCACTTTCACACTTGACTGAGTTTTTCGCACTCGCGTCCGGGCAGGTGCGGCTCACAAAGTGCATAGATTTGTATCGTTTTCCCTTTCTTCTTTTTTTCCCCCCCATCCTCCTGTCCCTTTTTTGTTTTAAATATAATGAGCCCTAAATAACCCGTCCTGAAGTAGCCAGTGCCGAGTAGTTTGGGACTAACATCTCCATTTTTTTTTTTAATTTTACCAGTCAAAATAAAGTGCCGGTGTCGTCTTCTCCCTCTTTCCACTTCATCCTTCAGCCGCGCGCGACGTGCTCAGCAAACACGGACCACTCAGCTCGACACTCCCGTAAAATCGTAAACTCCTCATATCCCTCGCATTTCCTCACTTCGGGATCAAACACTTCCTTAGTCCCCACTTCCCGTCATCCTCAATAAAAACCGCGCTAAACCTACCACCCAGACTATAGAGCTGAACTCCGTACTTTGCCCCTCAGCTCCTCTCGCGATAAAAAGGGGCCACTGCATCCGTCGGACCATCCACGCGCGCTTACCTCTTCTTCGTGATTGGTCGTAATGAACGCAGAGAGAGAGAGGGGGGGGAGAGAGAGCGAGCGTAGAGAAGTACGTGATCGTCCTGTCCAGCCGCGTTTTTCGAAGGAGCATTACAGCGCGTGCTGAGAGCTGCGTTGATGCCGCATCAGTGAATGTAATAGTGAACCGGCGCCGGAATTTGTCTATTACGCGTCGAGGGTTGTTAAAGCTGCTGCTAAGTGCGTTAGCGCCAGCGTTGGGGGAGAGTGCGTTAACGCTGGTTGAAGAATGCATGAATTGCGGAAGAGAACCCCCTTGGGGCATCTGCTGAGATGTTAGCCCGTACGTAATGAGAGCGGCTTTTCTCTATGCAAGCGTTATCCCGCGAGCTGCTGCCTTACCTCTGCCTTATACGAGCTGCGCAGATGATTAGTTATTAGGCTTTCATGGCGGGGGGGGGGGGGGCTGAAAAAGGAGCTTTTAAAATATTTCTAGCGATTTATTCCGACGCGCAGAGCATAGAAGCCTTGTTCAGTTCGGCAGCAGAAAGGAGGAGAAAGCTGTTCCTTCGGATAACACGTTGCCCCATTTTGTGGTATACACTCTTATAAGCAGGGTGAGGCGGCCTGGTGAGGGTGAACAGGGTGAGGGTGGATGTGGCACTGCACGCTCTAAGCTGAAAAGTAACACGCAATATTGCGGCTCGTATTGCGGCTTTTTCTTTTTTTTTTTTTCTTTTCTTGAAGACTGGCTTAATGAATTCATTGTGACCACGACAGCGCCCTCTGGCATTCCCGCCATCACGATCAGGATCGTCATTGTCATCACTCATAGCTATGGGCTAGCGTAACACTCCTAGAGTGGAAAACATCCCCACTTCATCGTCAAAAATTTAATTGTTGCTGTTGTTGTCGTTGTTGTTGTTGTTGTGTAATCGCGATGACTTGGCTTCATATTAAAACATAGTCTTTCGCGTATTCGAGCATACCTCATTTAAGCCTCATTTTACCTATAAAGCTACAGCCTAAAAACAAAGTTTTACCCGGTGACACTTTTAGAAGCAACGGCCATACAGTATTACAACAACAGCAACAACAACAACTTTCAATGGGGAGTTTCATTGCCAGTGACGACACTCTACCCCATTGCTGGTGGTGATCCAGGGAACGAAATAATGAGCCCCTTCACAATAAGGGTCGAAGTCCTGTGGTATACAGAAAGGTGAAGAGAGCTTTGAGCTCCCCTACACTCTAAAAACAAAACTTCACCGCATAGCACGTTGTGTGCCAACCAGTGCCGCGAGTGATAGGGTTATCGCTTTTGATTTGAGGGGAGAGGGAGGCGTACGCCGTTTTGTGGCAATTACCATATATCCAAATTGCCACAAAAAGGCGTACGCCCCTCCCTCTCCTCGAATCAGAAGCAAAAACCCTATCATTCGTGGCGAAGATTGGGGCACGGCGTGCTATGCGGTGAAACTCTGTTTTTAGAGTGTACCTACTACCCCTTTTTGGGACCTTCAGTGAACACCTTTTATAGAGAAAAATCTGCCACCGAAGCGTGCCATTTGTTGCTGTAATTAATTTGTTTTGGTTTATGTATTTTGCCGCGGCTTGTCGCGGTGAAGCGCAAAAGGACGTAATTCATTGGTGGATAAGGGAGTGGAAGAGCGTCCTTTTGAGCTTCACTGCGACCAGCCGCGACAAAAATATGTAAACCGAAACCAATTAATTACTGCAACAAATGACACGCTTCGGTGGCAGATTTTTCTTTCTAAAAGCTGTCCACTCAAGGTCCCAAAAAGGGACAGTACCCATTTTAATGCCGAGAGCGCCCTTCCTTCAGAAGTTGCGTTTTTTTTTTTTTAAGAAACTCATTTGAACTTTTATTTATGTAAATAATGAGCGCCTCCCACTCATTCACACGGTCCGCAGCTTGTAGGTGGTATCGGATAGATACTTGTAAAAAAAGAAAGTTCTTTGATTGGTGCACCCGTACGCGAATTATTTACCCCGGGAATTTAACTGAAACACCCGGTATAGAAGCTGAGACCAACGAAACGCGGAAGGAAGGACACGTCACTCGAAAGGTTTGTGAAACGGTTCTGTCGCTTTTAGGTGGATTACGTCGATGATGCAGGGATTTAATCTCTCGAATATACCAAACCAAGTCCCGCGCCTGCGCGATACCGAAAACTCGTATTGCGAGGGAGGAGCTTTCGATCTCTCCCTCGGACCACACAGATACGTATGATACGTCGCATGGTAGGAAACGACGCGCGTGCCTCCTCGCGGGAAGGTGCGCGACGACGTAGGACGGTCCGCATTTTGAGGCTTATCATTATATTTTCCCCAAAATTACCGCAAGCGTGTGGAGTATGCTCTCAAAAATGAACTTCACCGCATAGCACGCTCCTAGACAACCATCACCTCGAATGATATCGTTATCTGCCGGGATTTGTTGAAAACAGGAGGCGTACGCCTTTTTTGTGACACTTATGCCGTTCATAATTGTCACAAAAAAGGCGTACGCCTCCCGTTTTCAACAAATCAGAGAAGATAACGATATCATTCGAGATGAGGGTTGTCTAGGAGCGTGCTATGCGGTGAAGTTCATTTCTAAGAGTGTAGGGTGTCGCTGAGGTGAAGAAACACTCCAGTCATCATCATCATCAGATTATAGTTGCATAAAACATCTCGTTGGACGTGTTGGTCTGACATTTTATAAAGGGGTAAAGTACGCACACTCTTAAAAATGAACTTCACCGCATAGCACGCAACTAGCCAAACATCACCTCGAATGATATCGTTATCTGCCCTGATTTGCTGAAAACGGGAGGCGTACGCCTTTTCTGTGACAATTATGAACAGCATAAGTGTCACAGAAAAGGCGTACGCCCCCCGTTTCCAACAAATCAGGGCAGATAACGATATCATTCGAGGTGATGTTTGGCTAGTTGCGTGCTATGCGGTGAAGTTCATTTTTAAGAGTGCAGGACAAGAACACGTAGAAGCGACATACACACACACCAAGCGCACAAAGGTCAGACAGCGGCCGGCATCGCACCGGGCGCACCTCGATTGCCGCTGCTAACCACTTCGCTACGCTGGCATCTAACGGAAAGCAACTGCCGTGAGGCTGAGACAAACAGACGAACACAACGAAAGCCTCGAGGTGTCTGAGACATGTTCCACGCCTGACGCGAACAGTGCATCTCCGCAAGACATCAGTGTTCCGCGGCGGAAGCAACAGATGTGATGCCACTAAAGCATATACACAAAGCTCAAACTCGAAGCTGGATGGCTTGCATGCGCGCGTGTATACCCGGTAGGATTCCCACAGAGAAAACCCTTACTTTTTTTTTTTTTCTTTTTCTCCGGCTTATCTCGGTAGGAGTTTTAGAAGAAATGCAAAAGTGCTTTTAGCGTGGCCGCCAAAAGTGAGCACGCGTCTTTTTTTTCTTTCTTTCTTACATAAAATACATATTCCTAGAACGCATAGTGACGAAGGCTTTTAGTCTACAGTTTTAGAGTAAGTAAATTATGCTGCGTAGGACGAGCATATGTAAAGTGGGGGAGACGTGTACTCGGTCTTGCAACAGTGACGATGCAAAGTATGCTGCTCGTTACGTGGAGTAACACAAAAAAATGAAGCTTTCAAATCCTAATTACATAATACTACAATTACGGCGTATATTTGAACTGATAAGGCTGTGTAGGTAACGTGATGAATTATGCGCAAGCCGTTACAGATGTCTTCCGTGGACAGCCTTAAACCTTAGGATGTTGAAGCAAGTCAGTGAGAGAGCACACACACACAGAGCGCTATGGTGTATGTGTGTGTGTGGCTCCTTAGTTTGCTTGTCCTGTGTATTTTTAGCGCTTTCACCCCTTTCTAAATTATAGCAGTTGTTTACGAGGCGTACCTGTTCTCATGCTGTGTGCTCTTCTTCAGGAAAATTCTCCGTTTAGTGTCTTAATCTGCCTTTCGAGCTTTAAAAAGCGCATTTTTTGTAATGTTATTACAAAAGCAGCTTGCTCCGTAGACAAGTATGGCTCCGTGTACGGATTACAATATTACAAACAGTATCATTAAGCACGCGCGGTTATAGAAGCGGTTTCTGAACCCTTTCAAGCCTCACAATGTCCGTTGCATATCTTCATTAAAGAACCACGGATAACCATGGATGGGGAATAGCAAGCCGCCGTAGCGCATGCTAACCTTTCCCTCTTGTTTGTTTGTTTGTAACGAAAAAAAAAAGAGAGGAGAAATTGAACTCGTCTCGTTTCATTCCTTTTTTTTATAATAAACATATCCCCCCCCCCCCCCCCCATGGATAACGAAATGTACCAGTGACAGTGGTCGATCTCCGCTCAGAGGTGCTACGATGCAATCATAGCCCCGCAACTGCCAAATCGCTCGCACTCACACGAACACACACATACACATTTATTAAATTACCAATAGGCCACGCCTATCTCTTTATAGCAGAACAGGTCTGAAAAAAAAAAAAACTCTCCATTACCCAGGTTTGCGTGCCACACTATTACTTTGTGCTCCACATGCCGCCACCATTAGTACAATGTGAGCTTGGTTAGCAACCCCGGGAACGTTCCCCTTCCCCTTATCCGGACGTATACGAGACTGCAGCATCTAAACGAGCCCGCGCATTCTGTCTCTGCAACCTTCTGTCTGGAAAATTCTAACGGGCGCGCGCTGCATAACGTCGAGATGCAACGGCCCACGAAGCAACGCAGACGACGCACACGGATTTTCAGATGACGGGGGCTCCTGGCTCTGGAACGTTTTAATAACTGCTTCGCTTTATTCCTCCGGTCCCTTTTTGTCGACTGCTTCTGCTTCGAAGGGGGGGGGGGGGGGGGTATGGGAGGGAAGCGAGCGAAAGCAGCAGTTATTTCTGGGCTGGATTACGAAGGGAAGCTGCTTTTCAATTTCACGTAACAGTTTTGTATTACGAAAGTATACTGCGCGTGGATTTTGTGTGTAGTTCGTTTCTCGCATAGAATGTCGGAAAGGGATTGGAGAAAGCGTCGTCGGAGTCGCTTCCTAATACTCAGATAGAGTCTTGAAGATATATGAAGCTCTTTTAGCTTGATGGTGGTGGATGCGCGGCATTCGCAGATTTTTTTTATAAGTCACGTCGTGCCGACTCGATCTACCGCCTCTATGCGTAATCAGACGCCATAACTGGAAAAATGGCGAGGAAGCAAGCGAGCCGGTGAAGATGATGCATAATGTAAAATCCCGAGACTAGGGAACACGAAAGGACAGACACAAACACGAGACTTCGTGTTTGTGTCTGTCCTTTCGTGTTCCCTAGTCTCGGGGCTTTACATTATGCGCCATAACTGGTTCCTCTTTTTTTCTTTTTTCGTTTCCAACAACAACAACAACAACAAATACTAACACAATAACAACGTAAATGTTCTACGTGCAAACTTTCATTACAAGTATATGTCAAACTGCTAAAAATATGTACAATCTAGCATTCATATGTACACATATCAGCAAAATTCGACATGATACTAAAAAATCAGCAAAATACTCATAAAATTCAGCAAAATATTTGTTTCTTCGGTTTTACGTCTGCGACAAGAAAGTTGACCAGATCGATGTAACGCCTAAATGCTTTTACAACAATATATCATTGGTCTCTACCCAAAGCGAACAAAAACTCGGTTTTCACCGCCTCTCACGTCAGATCCCAGAATTACTGGGAGCTTATTACTCTTTTCTTCTTCTTCTTCTCTGTGTCCTTCTGTCTTCTTCTTCTGTCTGCTGACTGCCGGTTTCGGTGATGCAAAACAAGTTCAAATAATCTAAAGCTAATGAAAGTAACGATGAAAGATGAAAGTCACTGAAAAGGTTAGCCAGCTGTAGGGATCGAACCCACATCTTCTGGATTACCGGTAATCCAGAAGATGTGGGTTCGATCCCTACAGCTGGCTAACCTTTTCAGTGACTTTCATCTTTCATCGTTGATTTCTTAGGCAATTTGGGGCTTTGTTTGTATCTGTCCCTTCTATGTTGTTGTTCCAGCCTCAGAACATCAGTTTCTCTCTTGTTTAATGAAAGTAGTTTTGACATACCCAGAGATGGGTACGTTGTCCCGAAAGGTGTCCCGATTTTCGGGCGTTTCCTCTCCCGCTTTTGTCCCGATTTTCGTAATATTTTTGTCCCGCTAATCCCAGCTCTACAAATCGCAACTCACCTCACAGATCACGAGGCAGTGCTCGTCACACTGAAGTAGTTGCGCATATATCAGTGATATATGTATAAAAAAGTGTCAACATCCACACTCCCCATGAAGCCTCTCAATTCATCATCTTAAAAATAAAGTTGTTGTTGTTGTTGTTCAACATCTACACATAACACCTACCGCTGAAATTGGCGTTACACAATCGTAACCGTCCTGTAATGACTCCGGCTCTGGACGTAACATTGGTGAATAACTTCTTAGAAGCCACACTATATTCGTACATTTGGCTGCAAACCAGAGGCTTCCTATAACACGCATCGTATGCCATAGAGCGTAGTATGACAGATTATATACTCCTTTTCTCTCTGACCGTGCATGCTTGACATTGTTACAGTGTTTGCATGTATGTCACTGACCTGCTTCAACATCCTAAGCTATAAAGCTGTCCGTCGAATACAGCTCTCTAACCTGTAACGGCTTGCACATAGTTGGTCACGTAGCCTTGTCAGTTCAAATATGCATCGTAACTCCTTCTACTCGAAAACTTTTGTATTATGTCGTTAGGATTGTAAACGTTCCTTTTTCTTCCGCTGCATAACAAGCAGAATACTTTGCATCAACAACGTTGCAACACTAGATACACGCCTCTCCCACTTTGCATATCTTCATCATGTGCAGCATAACTTGCGTATACTCTCAAACCGTGGACTTAAAAGCTTTCGTCGCTACGTGTTCTAGGAATACGTACCTTATCTACAAAAAAGATGCGCACTTGCGTCTGGCGGCCTTACTAAAAGCACTTCTGCCTTTCTTCTAAAACTCTTACCGCGATAAGCAGGGGGAAAAAAATAAGAGGTTTGTTTTCTCTGTGGGAAGCCTTCCAGGTATGCACGCGCGTATATGCCAGCCATCGAGCTTCGGCTTCTTGCAGCTTGGTGTAAGTGCATTAGTGTCGTAACGTCGCAGCCTCTGCCGCTGTTGCTAACGCCGCGGAACACTGATGTCTTGCGGTGATGCACTGCTCGCGTCAAACGTGAAGCACAGACGCCAGCGTAGCGTGGTGGTTAACCCACCCCAACGGCAATTCGAGAGGTGCGTTGTGTGATAACCGCTGCTGTCTGGCTTTTTCGACGACCGCCATGTTTCAAATACCCGTGTGTGTAACTTATTCGAATATCCCGGCTTGCTGAGAGGTGCGTCCTACGTCATCTACTACTTGCCTCAAACGTCCTGTATAGTTGTGTTCAACCCAAGAGCGGCACGATTAGGTACTGCCTTACGCTTATTCGTATTGACTGCACCTATAGTCGTGTTCAACTTAACCC
Source organism: Ornithodoros turicata (assembly GCF_037126465.1). Classification (NCBI taxonomy): domain Eukaryota; kingdom Metazoa; phylum Arthropoda; class Arachnida; order Ixodida; family Argasidae; genus Ornithodoros; species Ornithodoros turicata. The sequence goes on from NC_088210.1 coordinate 30,336,668, forward strand.
GTTCAGCCATGCCGCTGGTCCTGTAACCTGTGTCATTATGTATCTTGGGGTTAACGATATTTTACGTGCGGGACAACAACAACAGCAACAAATGCTGACGATGAGATGTGGTGAACCTGCGGGATAGGCTAACCGTGTATTCACACGAGCGACATGCTCTCAGAAGCGATGCAAAAAACGGCATAGCTTTCTGCTGTCACGTAAGCGCGAGCGCTCATCGTCGTGTCTTCACGCACACTGCTAACCTTAGGGAATATCCTGCGACACAGCCATAAGATATTCCGTAGCAGACGACCGGAAAAGACGCTGACGGTGTCGTCTGCTAAGTGTCGTCTGCTAAGTGTCGTCTGCTAAGTGTCGTCTGTATAAGTGTCGTCTGTATAAGTGTCGTCTGTATAAGTGTCGTCTGTATAAGTGTCGTCTGTATAAGTGTCGTCTGTATAAGTGTCGTCTGTATAAGTGTCGTCTGTATAAGTGTCGTCTGTATAAGTGTCGTCTGTATAAGTGTCGTCTGTATAAGTGTCGTCTGTATAAGTGTCGTCTGTATAAGTGTCGTCTGTATAAGTGTCGTCTGTATAAGTGTCGTCTGTATAAGTGTCGTCTGTATAAGTGTCGTCTGTATAAGTGTCGTCTGTATAATTGTCGTCTGCTAGGTGCCGTCTGCTAGGTGCCGTCTGCTAGGTGCCGTCTGCTAGGTGCCGTCTGCTAGGTGCCGTCTGCTAGGTGCCGTGTGCTAGGTGCCGTGTGCTAGGTGCCGTGTGCTAGGTGCCGTGTGCTAGGTGCCGTGTGCTAGGTGCCGTCTGCTAGGTGCCGTCTGCTAGGTGCCGTCTGCTAAGTGTCGTCTGCTAAGTGTCGTCTGCTAAATGCGCAGTACGCCACTCTCGATATTCCGCACAGTGTGAATGCTCCACACAGCACGGGACGGAACTTCGACTCTGTGAGCAGTGTTTTCGCTTTTTCTTCCGCGAGAGTATTCCGTGAAGATGTCACTCGTGTGAACACACAGTAAGCGACTGAAGTATTATTATTTGGTGCAACAAACACGCACACTAAGAAAAATAAGTCGGTCTTAATCCTTTTGGGGGTCTAAACACATTGTTAGAACCCCTTTCGGGACTGAATGGACGTAATTTGCGTGATGTTTATGGACTATTTGCACTAGTCATATGTAGATTTCAGGGTCAGAAGACTAGAATGGGGAGTAGTCGCAATCTAGTAGGAAACTAGAAGCTGTGATTCATCCTCCAATTTACCCCCATTTGTCTCGGAACGCACATCCCTTTCCCAAATAAAGCGCCGACATGCGGGTGAAAAACGACTTAAATAATCACGTCATAATCCGTAACTGTCCAATATTTCGCAGAAATGTTTCATTCCGTGATATAGCATAGAGCACCGGGAAAAAAAAGCCCGTTCGACACTTTTCTACATCTGTTACACGACAGCTTCACAGAGTGATAGATACGTGCAACACTCTATATATGACGGAAGATATATATACGAGGAAGATGAGATAAGCTGAAAGGAGGAATGATTGCTGCTCCGCCGCAATGCGGAGCTTATATATTGAACGCCGCGTATGTGAGCGGAGCTGCTCCACCGTTGATGCAGGTATGAAATGTGGGGATATGAAAGAGTCGACAACGCAGGTGAGACGTGCCCTTTTAGGAGATTAATTAGTGGAGGTCGGCCCCGTTTATTGCGCTCCAAAGCATCAGAAGCCAGTTTGCGAATTACAGCTTTCCTGGAACTTGGCTGCTGCGTGTCAGCAGTCCTCGGACGAGGAAGAGGGGAAGGAGGAGCACCGCTGATGAGTTCGAGGAAGCCGACATATATGGCATATGGGATCTATATTTGTGGCAGAAAGTTTAGAACAGCTTAGGTGGTTCGGAGACCCGTAAAAACTACCTTTTTAGAAGTGACTGAATTGCAAATTTGCAAACGACTACACGATCATCAAACTAATTAAATTAGTTACAATTGTCACTACTTACAAAGTTTCGTTGTCTGTCTGTTCAAGATATACTTACATTCTTGTGAGATATAAGGTTGCGCTCCTAAAGGTATATCATGGTATGGTCTCCTTCCAGAACGAACTTTGGTATTCATTCAGTGTCTTATTCCGCCTCCAAAATCGGGAATTCTTTGCCAATATATCTAAGGCATATTAACTAACTTGTTCCAGTTCAAACAGCAATTACGTATCTTTCTAGATGAGTAAGATGTATTATGTACCTAAGCTTCGATGTGCTCAATTTCCTATGTTACGTATCTTGGACATGTGACCCACAGACAATTATTGTATTCGTTTTATGTGTGGTTTGATAGTTTGCGTATTGTGTTATTTCGTATTGCTGCTTATTTATATTGTGTACTAATGTGTATTTTAGGGGACTGCATAACAGGGCTTGCCCTCGCAGCAGTCCCGTTTATTACTTGTTTCCTTATACCTATTCCTGAACAAAAGGACTTTGAACTTGAACAGTTACACAATCACTTGTAATTTAATTACTGTTACAGTTATTCTGAGAAGTCTGAAGTTATTCTGAAGTCTGGCTTATTCTGAGATGTAACTGAACTGAATTAAATTGAGAGAAAGAAAGAAGGTGAGTTCTGACGCGAAATTTTATTTTTCTTCAATGAAGAATGCAGTACAAATATGGGAATATATATTTAAAGGAAACGGGAAATGACCAGTGGAGTGCGACGACTATAGAAATTGTGCCCAGCAGGAACACAAGAAGTTGTCCAAGTCAATGCAATATTGCCTATTTTCTAGCTTCAGACACGATTGTTTGGGGCGTTTTGCTGACTGCTCCACGGAAAACGCGACACAACAAAATTGTCCCCAACGAGTTCGAGTTCGAGTTGGTGTCGTTCGTGTTCTGTGTCGTATATCGTGTTCGTGTTCGCGTGAAACATGTAGCACGAGTTGAACGAAGTAAATGAACAAAGTAGAGAAAGAATGAATCGACTAAAATCAGCGAAGAGTTCTTTTCAAAATCATGATCCGAAAGAATTTGTTTCCAATCCAGTCTCATTTCTTGCGAAACAAAACAAAAAAATCTCTTCGGCATTCATATATTCCCTTCTGGCATTGGTTCCTTCCCATCTTCATAATTTTTACGAAACGACAATGAGAGCTACACTTTTTTTTCAAACGCAAGTATAATGAGAGAGAAACGTAGAATAAGAGAAGAAGGAAGAGAAGAGCGGCCTTTCGGCGGCAATCCCAATTGGAGCTTTTGTCCCGCGAGTTTCCGACCCGCACCAGTATTGGAAGAGCAGTTCTGCCCAAGTATTTTAATTCGCAATACTTTTGCTGAGCACCTACCCGCTCTTCTTGATCTCCTCTTCTGCGTAAAGTTTGCGGAGCCACTTGGCACAAGTGGTGCCGAGAAACAAGAGAGAGAAGCCGATTCCCAAAAGGACCGACCCAAAGTAATACTATGCAGATGAGCGGGAACTAATCGATACCCTTCTCTTTCCTATGGCCACACTGATTTGCTCCCTCTTTATTTATAACAACGAGGGCGCAGATATATACCTGACACGTCTTAAAAGCGGGACCTGGTCGTCATGGTGATGCAAACGTGTTCACGTATACCTGTGCGCGGCAGGTGGCCGCGTCAGCAAAACGTTGTCCGCGACATGCCATTGTCACGAAAAAGCGCTGTACTTTGCGTTTGTATTGTTGTATTGTTGTGGTTTAACGTGAAGTCGCGCATGATATTCTGTTTGGCCTTCACGCGCAAAAGCGAGGAATATTACTAGAAAGTATATTAGACGTTTAAAAAAAAAATTAGCGCCGCGAAGCAACTGTGGCTATCAGCGGCGTAAAGGCGTGGACAGATGGAGAGAGGACAGCAGGAAGGAATGGGGACGTCCTGGGCTGACTTCAGGGGGAACCGTGCGGACATCCGTCTGCAAACACTGTTAAAACAGCGGAGTTGGTGGTGGTGGTCATGGTGAAAGGGATCGCTGTTGTCGGCCTCACAGATGTGTTCAGAATGTGCGTCCTGGGCCGACTTCTAAGGAAACGGTGCTGTTTAAACGGCACTTAACCACATAGCACGCTTCTAGCCAACCGTCATCCCGAATGACAACGTTCTCGCCCCTGATTTGTTGAAAACGGGAGGCGGAGCCTATTCTGTGCCGTGCATAATGAGCACAAAATAGTCTCCGCCTCCCGTTTTTAACAAATCTAGGGCGGGAACGTTGTCATTCGGGATGATGATTGGCTAGGAGCGTGCTATGTGGTGAAGTTCATTTTTAAGAGTGCAAGCCCTTTCACCATCACCACCACCACCATCATTTTTAAGAGTGTACGCTTCCTCCGTGGTATCGCTTTCCTCCTTGCTGGAATGTTCTGGGCGCGAGATTGGCTGGAAAACGGTGTATACAAGATACGCGCGGAGAATAACACGCGGGGGATGCCGGAGATACGCGCGGGCAGCAAAGCTCCTCCGGAGAACGAGAACGTGCACTCTAAAAACAGAACTTCACCGTATAGCACGCTGTGCTCCAACCATTGCAAAGAATGCTAGGGTTATCGCTTGTGATTCGAAGAGAGAGCTGGGAGTACGTCTTTTTGTGGCAATTTTCATATATCCAAATTGCCACAAAAAGGCGTGCGCCCCCATCTCTCGTCGAATTAAAAGCGATAACCCTATCATTCGCGGCAATGGCTGGCGCACGGAGTGCTATGCGGTGAAGCTCTGTTTTTAGAGTGTGCGCGTTTGCGCTGCCTCCCGCTGTCATCACCACTTCTTCATTTATTGTTGTTGCTGTTGTTGTTGCCTCCCGGAGTCATGTCTGTCACTATTTGTTGTTGTTGTTGTTCGAGCAATCGTCTATTAAAGATTACCGCCACGCTTCTTAACAAGACTCAGTGGCAGTTATGTGTTCATTCTTTCTCCACGATGCACCTTCCGTCAGCCTAAGCGTTGTCTTTCATAACAGAACAGAACGACCACAATACTTCACAATTTGACAATGCCATGACGCAACAATCCGTTGCGCAAACCGTTCATCCTCACTGCTCACGTACCGACTGAGTCGGCGCTACGCCAACAAATATTCACGCTTCATTCATTCATTCATGTAATTTTTTTCTTTTACAAATCAATCAATCAATCACGCTCCATTGTTCCACAGAAGAGCAACCAGATAGTGCAGCGTGCTCCAAGATGGCCGCCGGCGGTGGTCTTGGTGGTGATGACGTAGTAACTACGGCGCACGCGTAGGAGGTCACGGTGGCCGACATCTTGCAATCAGCGCGCACCCACCAATTAGTGCGGCGGCGCGTATTTTAGTTGGGGTTAAATTTAAAGGGAAAACAACGATCACGCTTCAATTAATATAACAGGGGAGTGAGTGAGTGAGTGAGGGGGCACTCTTGTACGGTTCGTTAGCCACGCGTCGAAAGTTACTGTCTAAGGCGCATTAGCAAATTCGCCGTTGCTAGCTCACTAATGAGCAGCATGGCATATGTTATTTCACCTGCGTCCTAATTGGACTGAGGCGTAACCCGCGAAGTATGAAACGCCTGTCGTAGAGTAAGGTGTTATGGTTGGTTGATTGGCACGCTTGGAACTGTAGCTTTAGAGGAGCCGTTGCTGTGCTGTAACACGAGCTGAACGCAGTTTGGCGTAATTATCCCTGTGTTTTTTTTTCTTCTTCTTCTTCTTCTTTTTCTGTAGTGATAGTGTGTCATATCAGATCGCCTACCGTCGGTTAAAATTTTCCATCAGAGAGCGCGCGCTATCGTTACAAAGCAGCTACGGTGTTTCAACACGCTGTTCAAGCTATGTAGCAGATTGTCACTAATTCTTACCGTATTCTCTCCGTATTATTTTTAGTCCGTCCAACTCGAATTGTTACACACACTCTTAAAAATGAACTTCACCGCATAGCACGCTGCTAGCCAACCATCATCTCGAATGATATCGTTATCTGGCCTGATTTGTTGAAAACGGGAAGCGTACGCCTTTTTTGTGACAATTATGAACAGCATAAGTCTCACAAAAAGGCGTACGCCTCCCGCTTTCAACAAATCAGGCCAGATAACGATATACCATTTGAGATTATGGTTGGCTAGGAGCGTGCTATGCGGTGAAGTTCATTTTTAAGAGTTCACAGACGGGAGGAAGCAGTTGATGTCTTCGAACAGATTTAACTATCAAACCGTCTTCGTATTTCGGTGAATTGAATATTTGAATTGAATTGAATAGTTTGGTGACTGTGCCAACACGTATCGGGGTTGTTTCCCCGATACCCTTGCATGTATACAATGCGTGCATGATCTAACGAACCACCCCAAGCAGCGCATCTTGGCCCAATATTGGCTGCATATCGGCAATACCGGCCCAACATGGGACCAGCGCTGCCAATATCGAGACAACATTCAGACAACAACATCGTGCGTCCTGGGCCGACTTCACAGGGAACTCGGCCGACATCTCTCTCAGAACATCTGATGAAAGCCCAGGGAAAACATCCAGGCATGCAGCGCAGCCGGCGCCTGAATCCGAACGCGGGTCAGTCTTTCTTTCTTGACGTGGAACGTCGTCATCGTAGCCCATGCAGCACAACATCTTGGCCAAATGTTGGGCCGGTATTGGCACTGTCTGCCCGATACTGGACCAAGATTGGACCAATAGTGGGCCAGCATTGCCAATATTGGCCCGATATTGGCAGGGTCCAATATTATATTGGTCCAATATTGCCAATATTGGGGCAATATTGGGCCAGGATATTGTGCTGCTTGGGAGGTTACGCGAGCCGCTTCCCGTGGTTTCCCTTCTGTCAATCTCGTGTCTCCCTTGACACTAACCAGTATAAACCCAGACATTGTTCCCACGACTTTATTTGCCGGACTTTCACCCCCACGGCATGGAGAACCACAGCTTAAGGCTCCACCGACACCTCGTTGTTTACTTTGCCCCGCTATGAAAAGAAATAGTAAATAGAAAGCAGTAAATCTTCACCCCTGAAGCGTTCCGGTTCGAGTAATTTCCATACTCTGTATACGCACGTGCCTCTCCGGCATTATGTGCGGGGCATCCCCGCAAACAAATACATCTTCACGCCCCACGCAGGTGTGCACACGTGAAGATTTCGTGCGCTGCCATCTTGCCCATACTAAACGGGTCAGACTCACAACGGCTCGCGGAAAATAAACGTACATATAAGTCGTCGTAAATTGTATTCATAAGCGTCTCATCTTATGCGCCAACGCACGGGCATGCATCTGTCGGCGAAAATAGAGATTATGCGTTTCTCACGTGAGAACCCGTAGAAGAGATTATGCGATTTTCGAGTTTGTTCCGTAAGTTTGCGTTCGCGCACGGAGCTTTGAAAGTTGGTGCTGCTGTAGGAACTATACTGCCGGTTCGAGCTTTCTATTGGTTAGTATAGCGTGAAACAAACAATTGCTTCTTAGTAGATTCGTCGAAACGCAATAGCGTTGTGCATATTAACGGATTAACACGCAAGCGCATTAACATCCAAGCAGTTAAAGGATGCAGTCAAGGACAACCTTCACTGTGACTGATTTAGTACTGAGATCTCATTGCGTGAGAACGTCTGTTCGCTGTCAGAACCCATTTACTTTGCAAATTTAAAAAAAAAGTTAATCGTATTGTATTCTTTTATTTTATTTTATTTTTTTACCCCAAGTACTTCGGTGTCTCGAACACTGGAAAGCAGAGAGAAAGTCCAAGCATAGTAACCACGTGACAAATGTTGTACGAACGGTATGCCAGCTCGGCTGCACCGTACGAGCCCAAGCAGCACAACATCTTGACCCAATATTGGCAATACTGGCCCAATATTGGTCCAATATTGGGCCAAGATGCTTTGCAGGAAATAATTGTACATAATAGCTACACGGGATCTCGTTCTCGACTCTCAGTTCCCTTTTTTCAACTTCACACTGTACTCGCAGCATCCTACATAATAATTTACTCACTGCGGTGGGACTTCCATAAATAACCGACCAGGGTGGTACTTGGTGTTTTTTTTTTCCTTTTTCCTGCCAATAATTATTCCGAGGCTTCTGCAAACGTTTGCGTATGCCGCATGAAAGAAGCGTTCCGCTCCAGTAGCCAATTTGTTGAAATATTTATGCGTACCGACTAGCGTGCTCCGCAACCATCTCATAAATACAACAGCAGGGTGGCGAATGTGCTTCTCATCTCGGATTCGTCCTACTAAAATATTGACATCGAAGAAGTCTGTTTGCGGGCTCGACGCACACACAACCGATTCATGTTGGCGCGCTGCAACTCGCACTTGGAGCGGTGTCGTCTGCGAACGTATCAGCGAGTGAACATGACGGGAAAACTTGTATTCGCATTTTCATACCGGATGAGAAGTGATGAAAGATGTATATGGCTCTCTTTCTCTCTCTTTCTCCTCTTTCTCTCTCTCTCTCTCTCTCCAATATGCAGCGGAGTCTTGAGAGATGTGCTCGCGCGTATCCCGTCCAAAGTTGCGGTTCGTTTTTTAACTTCCGGTCATCATTATCATCGTTGTTCCTGACAAATTCCCGCACAACACACGTTTCCGGAGATCGTTGCATCAAGGGAGCCATTTATGAATCTTAAGCACTATTTGCAGCGCCAGAAAGTAAATTTCAATTGAATTGCAATAATTTAAAATTGAGTAATTGGAATATAAGGGGTGCAGTAGCTGCACTTACGCCCCACTTACTCTTCGTTTTTTTTTTCTTTTCTTTTTTTCTTGCCGTGCGTGCTATCTGCTTGTTCTGATATTACACTCTAAAAACAGAACTTCACCGCATAGCACGCTGTGAGCCAACCATTGCCAAGATTAATAGGGTTATCGCATATGATTCGAAGAGAGAAAGGTGGCGTACGCCCTTTTATGGCAATTTTCATATATCCAAATTGCCACAAAAAGGCGTACGCCCACCTCTCTCTTCGCATCAGAATCGATAACCCTATCATTCGTGGCAATGGTTGGCGCACAGCGTGCTATGCGGTGAAGTTCTGTTTTTAGAGTGTAGGACAGAGACGAGGCACATTAAACTATAAAAAAAAGCGCCTAGTGCTGATAGCGCATTAAAAAAAGATAAAGTAACCATCGATTCATTGTCATATACAAGCATTCTTTCAGTTGAGCAACACGTGCAGTGGGACTACTGTCAGAACTGACTATCTCAACATACGCACCAAGAACCCTTAAATCTACGTTCAACACACTCAATATTTTCACCTTCATTTTCGTGGTGAAAAATGAAGCTTTCGTTTCACGGAAACATCTCCCGCATTCTGCGAACGTTCTTCAGAAGCGGTCCGGATGACAACGAGTTAGCCGGGATTGTTCATGACCACGGTTCCTACCCGTAGCACGAAACAATAATATTGCACGGTCGGAATAAAGGCATCAATGCTCCACTCTACTTCAAAGGAAGACAACATACCTCAAACCATGAGCTTGTTTACCTGCTTCTTAAACAAAGGGCACAATGGCAATGCTGGAGAGGTATAGACTATGCTACTTGAGAGCAAGCGGAAATTCCATTCATGCAGGTTACCGACTCCTGCCTCATACACATCAGTGGTTACGACAATCATTAATGGATGACTGAGCATATTTCGAAAGTTCTATAAGCAGCGGACGAGATCGTGATAGAAGTAAATAGGAAGGCTGCTATGCTTATTGGTTAATTGAATTAATTCAATCGCTATTTCTTAGGACGTCATTGCGACGATACCGACATATACGTCCTTTGTTGTCTGTGCACCATATCTCAAGGGAGTACTAGAAGATTTTAAAAAGCCTGAGTTGAAAAAAGGGAAAAAATTGTGATCGGACAGTAATTGCTATTCTGCGTACGAGTACCTTTTTATAACTGTAGTAAGTGTAAAGGATGTTAAATATGGTCTCGTGAACTATACTTCCGAGGGGTAAATATATATTTATTTACTTGGAAGCACCTTAAGGGCGCAAATACAAGGTAATGAGAGATTTATTAAGAAATAACAAAGATTAAAACGAAAAACACGTCCTGGGACGTGGAGATGCGTCTTAGTGCAGACACTGGTGCATGTAAATGAGGTGCTAAATGAAACGATCATCCCCCCTCTCTCTCTCTCTATCTCTCTCTCTCTCTCTTGCAGTCATCAGTGTCAGAGTCATCGCGTCAGGAAGCGTTAGGATGTGCTCACATAGAACGGCAGCAACGCACCCGCTACTTATAAAACGTAACGAGATTTTTTTTCTTTTTATTTCGTCAGCCACTTTTTAGAAAAAGTGACAGACATAGATCTATCCATAACGAAAACCCAGACAGGGGGAAAATGAATAAAAAAAAAGGACGCGCACAAACACGAGTCTCAAACACAGCTGACGTTTTAATGTACAACCCGAACATGTACAGGGTGTTTGCTCTAACGTGTCCATAAATTTTATTTAAAGCGAGCGATAAAAGAGAAACAAGCGCTACTTGATTAAGAAACAAGTGCTACTAGTGAAGCAGTACCTGTGCCTTACTCAAGTAGTAGAAAAGTACCGTAATTTCACGCGTATAAGCCGCACCGCAGATAAGCCGCAGGACCTGTTTTTAGGAACGTTTTGAAAACTTTCTGGCAGATAAGCCGCACTCGCAGATAAGCCGCGGGCAATACGACGCGACTGATTTGTGCGACAAGGGAGACCATAGAGAAGGCCATAAACACTGTGGTCCATACTCCGGAGTCGGCATGGTGTACAAGAAGGGTTTCAGTGCCAGTGGTCTACCAAGATCGGATTCCCTTGTTGCGTGTTTTTCATGGATCGCTGGGTCAGTGGTCTTCCAGAAGACACCAGGAAGGTCAATCTACTCAAATGGGGACGCGCCCCTGCTATGTAATGTTTGTGCATCGGCAGAGCGGTGCTGTCCCAGAGACACTGTCGGCCCTTTCGTTAAAACCGGCAAATGGGGAAGATACCACGAAAAAATAGTCATCAGATAAACCGCGCTGGTGGATAAGCCGCAGAGCGCCCGTTAGAAAAAAAAATCGCGCATAAGCCGCGGCTAATACGCGTGAAATTACGGTACTTCTTGCTTTTCTTTTATCGCTCGCGCTTTAAATATAATTTCTGGACACGTTAGAGCAAACACCCTGTATACAGAAACAGCAAGGTCACAGTGGGGAAGGGGAACAACTCCCCCAAAAGAAGGTCCGACAGTCAGAGTAAAACATTGCTGACTACATTATACGCATCTATATATTACGCATCGTCATCGAAGACGACAACGGTTCACTGAGAATGTAGATTATTAGGTACAAAACTAAAGCTTTAATGCGTTGCGAATACTTGGGTCATACCAAGCGCGATGGAAGGGGAGACTGACACGTCCGTGCTCCGGCATAGGTCCGGCCGCCTTAGCCACGACATAAACCTTCCCTGCAGAGATCCACGCAGTTCATGCGGTCGCAAATCTAACCCCAAGCTGCTCAATCTAAATGGGTTCGGACGCCATTCAATCGCCAGTACAGCGTCTCTCCCAAACTCTTTCTCATCGAGCTCGACTCGCTCATTTTGAAGAGGGCCTATATCTTCTTGTCTCTTTTTTTTTTTCTCTCTCTCTCTCCCATCGAGACAACTTGCTTGCACCGAGAGACTATAGGTGCAATCCAATCTCGTTGCGCACCTCACGGTGACGAAACGGAAAGTCTCATCCAATCAGAGTATAGGACATGGTGCACGCGAGGAGAAAGAAAAACGGTGAAGGGGGTCACGAAACGGAACCGGTAAACGTGCACAACAAACCCAAAGCCAACTCAGATGCACTAAAAGAAAGTGCATTTGGGGAAAAGCGAAATAAAGGAAGAACGGGGAAAAGGTGACACGTTTCACGTAGGTCGCCTGAGACAAAAGGCGACCTCATTTCCGCGGAAGGCTTCCTACTGAGGCTTCCGGTTCCGGTCGTGTGGAAAGATGTGACAGGGGAGGAGGGGAGGAGGGGATGGAGATGGAGGGAACGTTGTCCATCACTCGATTGTCTCGCTATATACCGATTGAGAGGACATACCTTGGTCGTTGCTCGTAGACGTGGCGTGCTACCGTAGAGACGGGAGGAGGAAGTTTCCCAATTAAGGCTGTTCTCATACGTCTGTTATTTTACGAGATGTTTAGGGAAGTTTTCTGTCGAAAGAAGCGAAGCCATGATCGATAGAAAGTGACGAAGTAAGGTGCGGTTGCTGTATGTGCACTCTTATGAAGAAAAGGAAAAAAAAAAGGTAATCTTAGGTGGTGGTGCTGGTGAAAGCGCTCGCCATTGTCGGCCTCACAGCAGTAATCTTAGTCTTTTGAGGGACTATACACTTCACCACATGGCACGTTGAGCCCAACCATTGCAAGGCAAAATACCGTTATCATTCCTGATTTGTGTACACTCTTAAAAATGAACTTCACCGCATAGCACGCTCTTGGCCAACCATCATGTCGAATGATATCGTTATCTGCCCTGATTTGTTGAAAATGGGAGGCGTACGCCTTTTTTGTGACAATTATGAACAGCATAAGTGTCACAAAAAAGGCGTACGCCTCCCGTTTTCAACAAATCAGGACAGATAACGATATCATTCGAGATGATGGTTGGCTAAGAGCGTGCTCTGCGGTGAAGTTCATTTTTAAGAGTGTAATGTGCGGGACGTGCGCTCTTAAAAATGAACCTCACCGCATAGCACGCTCCTAGCCAACCATTATCTCGAATGATATCGTTATCTGGCCTGATTTGTTGAACACGGGAGGCGTACGCCTTTTTTTTGTGACACTTATGATAATTGTCACAAAAAAGGCGTACGCCTCCCGTTTTTGACAAATCAGGCCAGATAACGATACCATTCGAGATGATGGTTGGCTAGGAGTGTGATATGCGGTGAAGTTCATTTCTAAGAGTGTACGCCTTTTTGTGACAAGCAGTTCCATCGCCATCACCACCACCTTGTGACAATTAACATAACTGCATCATTGTCACAGTTGGTGGTGCTCGTGAAAGGAGCTCGCCGTGCATAATTGTCACAAAAAAGCGTACGCCTCCATTTTTAACCAATCAGGGGACAGAACGATGTCATTCGGGATGGTGGTTGACTAAGAGCGTGCTATGCGGTGAAGTTTCGTTTTAAGAGTGTATAGATGTATTTCCCCAATCGTTAGTCCCTTTCGGGCCAAAATGCGCGGACGTTTACGGGAATTTTATTGATGATCACACGTGCCCAATACCGTAACAATATTCAAAGTATGGAGATGTAGATGCACGCTCAGTCTTGAAGTTACCGCATTGTATCAAACGAACCATGGACGCGAACCTAGAGAAGACAAGCAGCACAAATGTGTAGCACCTCCTGGCTAACTGGACCTGCTCGGGATTCGCTTCTGCACAAGGTCGACCAGATAGAAGATTTCCTACATACAACCTGGCTTATGGACATTCTATGACTCGCCGAATGTGTGCTGTGTGTGCCCCCTGCGATTCCGACATTTCACACTCACTTGGTCGAAGCCTTTGAACTGCATGTTGAACTCTATCATCATCTCTGTTCATCTCTGTTCATCATCTCTCATCTGTTTGTACTTTCTGTGTGTAAGCGTACTGGGGTAGCCAGTTCGACCTCGTCGAAGCTCACATCCCCATTTTTTTTTCTTTATCACATCACCATCACCAGAGGGAATACAAGTACATACTGGAATGGCGCATGCGGATGGGGTAGCATGTTTGCCCCCAAACCACTTGCTATCACGCTGACAATCATGTTATACTAAAGAAACATATTCGGGACCTTGATTCCCGTGCTACCACGGGGGCCTTTCTCTGCTGGTCTGTCTTTGGATTGGATTGGATGTGAAAGAAAAATATGGAGAGGTTAGTTCCGACCCAGTCAGGACTGGCTACTCCAAAACGCGTTTGTGGGTGGGTGGGTGGGCCTGTCTTTCATCTTCATCATGTCTATACTTTTATTAGGAAACCAATAGTCAAGCTCGTCCATAATATTTCGATACCTACATCCTTGGCTCATCACGTAGCTTAGCTTCTTTGCAATCTGCGAAAGCTCTATACCTTTCTGAGGCACGCATTGCGAAACCCAAAAGAAACGAAAGAGAGAATTTCACTTCGCACAATCATTATCTCTTTACATTTGCACCGTTTTCTCCGAATTCCCCCCCCCCCCCCCCCTCGTTTTCATTTCCCAGTTTTTGACCCACGCATTTTTGGAATTGCTCCTACGCTTCATTATCCAAGCAGACTCCCGCTGATGTCTTTTCCTTTTTCCTCTCTTTTTTTAGTAAAAAAAAATACAAAAAGAAACACTCGAAGACGAAATGGAACGAAAAATTCTTTCCACCTCTCACAAAATTTGTATTCCCGTCTCGTTTTTTTCTGAACTGTTTTTTTTTTTTTTTTTTTTTTGGTTCACGAAATTTTTTTTTCGTTTTTCCCCTGTACATCTTCATATTGACTTGTGAGCATCTTCACTATATATCTTTATTCAGCTCGGTGTACGTGTTGGCCTCGTTACGTATGCAAGTCTCACGATTTCGGAATTTTGAGAGTGCCAAGTTGAGTCTGTATGCAAGACAGTACCCGGATTATGTGGTAGGAGCCAGCTTTCCAACTCGAACTTGACGGCGTTATAAGGCTGAGATTTTTTTTTCATACACGGAAAAGGTACGCAGAAGGAAAAGTGTACCTCACAGGCATAGAAAGCATCGTGGCGAAGTTACCGGCTGGCCTGCCAATAAGCCTCACAGCCCAACTTCAAAGCGGAAGGGACTGAAATGCTTTTCCGTGGTGTCAACTACAGGGTCCATGAACAGAATTGAGTATCTCTTAACTTTGCGTGCCCCGAGAGCTGCGGGTCTCTGACTTGCATTGCTGTTTGATTGGGCCGATTTTCTGTGGCGTGATATTTGCTGGATTCACAGGTCACGTGCATGATGTTACGATGTGGACTGCTACCATATTAGGGTATTATTCGTCGTCCTTGTTTACTTGACCCCTTTACAACACAGGGTTGCTACAGGGTTTGAGGTTCACTTCTTCTCCATTTCAGATTTGTGTCGTTTACTCCTCCCCCTTTTCCTCCTTCATTACTGCTGCATTTCACATTTGTGTCATTTACTCCTCCCCCTTTTCCTCCTTCATTACTGCTTCATTTCAGATTTATGTCATTTACTCCTCCCCCTTTTCCTCCTTCATTACTGCTACATTTCAGATTTGTGTCATTTACTCCTCCCCCTTTTCCTCCTTCATTACTGCTTCATTTCAGATTTATGTCATTTACTCCGCCCCCTTTTCCTCCTTCATTACTGCTTCATTTCAGATTTGTGTCATTTACTCCTCCCCCCTTTTCCTCCTTCATTACTGCTTCATTCCAGATTTGTGTCATTTACTCCTCCCCCCTTTTCCTCCTTCATTACTGCTTCATTTCAGATTTGTGTCATTTACTCCTCCCCCCTTTTCCTCCTTCATTACTGCTTCATTTCAGATTTGTGTCATTTACTCCTCCCCCTTTTCCTCCTTCATTACTGCTTCATTTCAGATTTGTGTCATTTACTCCTCCCCCCTTTTCCTCCTTCATTACTGCTTCATTTCAGATTTGTGTCATTTACTCCTCCTTCTTTTCCTCCTTCATTACTGCTTCATTTCAGATTTGTGTCATTTACTCCTCCCCCCTTTTCCTCCTTCATTACTGCTTCATTTCAGATTTATGCCATTTACTCCTCCCCCGTTTCCTCCTTTATTACTCCTTCATTTCGGATTTGTGCAAAGCACCAGCTCACTCATAAGGTGGGGTACGATACGGATATTATTGACAACATCTATTTATAGATGCCGCAGCCAAACAACTATCGCGTAGTTATGTGAGGGTGACATGCTTCCGTTGCAGAAACGGCTATGTTGCATTGTGATTCCCGTAACAGAACACAAAAGTGTATTGTCAATATGCACGAGAACTACCTATGGAAGTAGACCCCTTTACACGTATGGACATTTTGACATACAAGATTAACAAGTCTCCCAAAGAAAGATCGCTTTTTGTGCGTGCTAGATTTCTAATTATAGACATTTTGCTATGACATGCTTGCTATGCTTGATGTGAGCGAAAGAATGATGGTGTGCGCAATGCACACGGAATTGCATTTTAAATCATTTTAAAGGAGCAGTGAGGTGACATTTAACCTGACTCGAACAGCCACCATACAAAATATTTTCGCTCTGCGGTGTATTATAACCGCGCCATGAAATTTACAAGCACAAAATGGCGGAGAAAGCGGCCGCGGACGGCTGACACGATTCTCTCGCGCCTCTCGCGACGTAAAGCTTCGATAGGTGGTATAGTTACCTGCTGCATGTGGAAACGTTACACCCTTGCATGGGGTGTAACTTTGCACCTAAAACCAGGGGTGTAACTTTACAACCTTTTGGGCACAACGTATGCAACAAGCCAGTTACCCCCCAAAAGGTGTAACTACTCTAGCCTTTTTTTCTGAGAGTGCACGAGGCGAAACATTACAGTTCTTGCGCACCAATTCGCGAGCAAATCGAACAGGCCCCAAGCGCAAGCGCTCCTGCTCCCTTACGGTGCACTCTTAGAAAAAAGGGTGGAGCAGTTACACCCTTTAGGGGGTAATAGTTGTCGCATATGTTGTGCCTAAACGGTTGCAAGGTTCTATCTGCTAGCTACGAATGATAGGGTTACCGCTTCTGATTCGTTGAGCGACGGGGGCGTACGCCTTTTTGTAGCAATTTGGATATATGATAATTTCTTTTACCACCCTTTTACACCCTTTATAAGACGCTATGTTGACCTAGGTGGTAACTATAGAAGTTACCACCTTTTCACACCTTTTTTTTTCTTAGAGTGCGACACGCCTGAAGACAGGGATGCCCCCTGTACCTGCCACTGCTTGACGCGCTCTTCCAACGTACGCGATCTCAGCAAGGAGAACGACGAACTGACGAGTGGCCTGCGATGGTGGAGGGGCAGAGTTGAGGAACTGTAGACGGTAACGTTGCGGTGGGATGGGGCAAATAAATATAGGACAAACACAACACAAGCCTCACAACCCCCACTTGCACACTTCCATTGAATGATGGCATTTGAAGAAAAAGCACCAGCAGTGGAATTCGAACCCACACCCCTCTGGTTGACGTTGAAGACCTCAGCCGGGCGTCTGAGGAGAGCCGCCAAAAACACGCGCTTGAGAAAAGCATGCCGCAAGGTGTCTAGCTCCTCACAAAAGAGGACAGCCATTTGAGAGAGGTGTTCTTACAAACGATCGGCTGCGATATCGTACGAGGCCATGGGCCAGACGCCACATAAAAGATGACCGACGAGGCTCCATATAGTGCGCCGTAAGTCGTTTCCGTGCCGGTGTGGCAGGGTAGAGGTCATTCTCTCTCGGCAAAAAGAAAAAGGTTCATGTCGTAGCACGCTCGCCATCTGGTGCAGGTTAAGACGCAATGCTTCTAAACCTGGACAGCCACTCTCTATCTCACGTAATTGGCATCCGCTGCATCCTTATTGCCAACTGTAGGATGGGACAAGCGAAAGAAATGGAACAAAGGAAGTGGAACAGCTGACCGCGAGGTAGCGTGACATAATCGGCCCGTGAAGTACCGCAGTTTGAAGCTGAGATAAAACTTAGTTAGCGTAGGAACACCGCTTGCAAGTGCGGCAATAGACATTGTATCGCCAACTATAGGATGGGACAAGCGTTTAGAAGACCTTGTATCGCCAACTGTAGGATGGGACAAGCGTAAGCTTGCCCACATCACGCTTCAAAAATAAAGGCCACCTGCGGCAAAGCGAGCGCCACCTGTGTATTGGCATCGAGGCGCCATTGCGCCACCTGTGGCACGCAAGCGCTCATGGGAACTTCGAGCGCCTTCAAGCATGACGAGACGACCAGAGGCAGAGGTAGAAGAAGAACAACAACATTCCCAGTGTGCGCAGCAGCAGCCGGAAGCAGACGACAGAGCAGTGTTGCAGTGTCCCTGAAAGATCCCATGCTGCTTTGCGCCTCGCACTTGGTGGCGCGCGCATCTTTGTAAATCGTCACGCACTGCGCGCGGGACCTGAAGAGCACTGGCAGTATACGAGATGTGTATTCTCATTAGGGAACCTACATAAGCAGATGCGTGTTGTCATTTAGGAGATGGAGGTGTACTAATGGAGGTGAGATTGTGCGTATACTGTCATCAAGTAGGAGAACTATACCTACGGAGGTAGTCCCCTTTGGTGAGATATGGAGACAGCAGGGGGAAGTGAAGAAAACAGCCAGCGTCCAGAACAGTAACGATATGCAGGAAATCCAACAGACTAGAGTAGTAGACTACATTTCTCCAGGTGCAAAACAAGAAAGGTCCCACATGCTTGGGTAAGGTCCCAAAATTGCTTTGTCCCTGGCCACATCCAGCCCACCAAAGCTCTGCCCTCAAAGCTTTCTTCACCTTTCTGGATACCACAGGACTTCTATCCTTATTGTGAAGGCGCTCATTATTTCATTCCCCGCATCACCACCAGATAATGGTGTAGAGTATCGCCCCTCACTCTAAAAACTGAACTTCACCGCATAGCACGCTCTGCGCCAACCATTGCCTCGAATGATAGGGTTATCGCTTCTGATTCGAAGAGAGAGGGGGGCGTACGCCTTTTTGTGTCAATTTGGATACATGATAATTGACACAAAAAGGCGTACGCCTCCCTCTCCCCTCGAATCAAAAGCGATAACCCTATCATTCGTGGCAATGGTTGGCGGAAAGCGTGCAATGAGGTGAAGTTCAGTTTTTAGAGTGCTGGCGATGAAATTCCCCATCCGTCATCTCACACGCTTAGAAATGAACTTCACCGCATAGCACGCTCCTAGCCAACCATAATCTCGAATTATATCGCTATCTGCCCTTATATGTTGGAAACGGAAGGCGTACGCCTTTTTGTGACAATTATGAACAGCATATGCGTCACAACAAAAGGCGTACGCCTCCAGTTTTCAACAAATCAGGGCAGATAACGAGATAATGGTTGTGACTAGGAGCGTGCTATGCGGTGAAGTTCTTTTTTTAAGAGTGCACAATAAAGTTGTTGTTCTTAGGTCCCACGTGGACAGACTGATTGGTGTCAGAGTGTGTAGCGCATACTTCTAATACGAATTTCTCGTATTTGCGATAATCGTTAAGGTGGTGGTAGTATTACTAGCTTGCTGGTGTTTTGCGTACCACGTATCGGACATTCCCGTTTCCCACAGTAAATCGCGGCAGCAGGGATGGGCACTAGACTATACCTTCATATCTTTCCTATGAGTGTTTACAACCACAAAAACAACAACAACAACAGCTAGGTACACGCACGACGGCGGATGAGCGTTTCCGTATATCATGTTGCCCATCTGATTTCCGTTCCATTCACGCGACGCTGGCCGAAATCCATTCGGACGGGGGGGGGGGGGCAGTTTCTATGTATTAAATTACCTTCACGGTACGTACATTTTACTTTTTCGACTGCATGTATTCCCCTCACTGACCGCGCTGTATGACACGCTACAACGCTGACGAATTCCCTCGTTTTGCTGTCGCCGTAAGCACACTGAACACCTCCAATCATATCGATACGTGCATTACGATACACACAGTGCCACTTTGATGCCAATACATCTCAAAATACACACAACTAGTTCTCTTACTTGATGACAATACAGAGTTCCTGATCTGAGATGCTTAGGTTTGTTAAAGCACAAAGCTGCTGAAAAAGAAGAAAAAAAGCAGCATGACCGAGTGGCACTTTCAAGGTCGTGCTTCAAGGTCAAGACTGGGAGGTGGTGGGTCGAATCCTACCACGGGCTGTGCCGCTCTGAGGTTGTTTTCATTGAGCTTTCCAACAGACCTATCTGACGGACGTCGGCACAGTTCCTCCTGAAGTCGGCCCTGGACGCATATAAACCCCCTCTGCCTCCCCCTTCTTTCTGTTGTCTTACGTGTCCCGTTTTTCTGCGTCTCTACAAATAAACGCCCCCTCGAACCCACAGTTGTTTTGCGGTGATAACATAAAATCAACCCTTAATCCCCCGCCGCGCAATCCCTTACCATTTTCTCTACCCCCAAAGCGCCTCACACATTCATCTCGTTATTCCAATCACAATACAAATTTGTCGAGGACAACGATGTCGCAACTTTTCCCGCGGAAATAATGTACAAATAAAGTGCTCTCACACCAATCTATTTCCGCAATGCTATTTCTCTCTTCCTCCCCCCCCTCTCTCTCTCTCTCTCTCTCCCTCTTCCTATGCTTAAAAGCATTTCGACGGCGGCTTACGCCGAGTAGGATTAGGAAGGTGCAATATCTATGTGTGTGCAGAAAGCATTCGTCATCCCTTCTGCGCGTACACCAGCCTCTGCCTATTATCAACGGCTGCCGTTCAGGACTGGAGGCATTCCTTTCACTTTCGGCTCAGTTGCAGAACAAACGGAGTAAGGTATAACAAGGTGTTGCGTACACGAAGCCGTTGGCTCTGAGCGATAGGGTGGGGATTGATATAAATTGGTCTGGGAGCTTCTCTTCCATGCATAACGTCTGATGACGTCGGGATATGGAGGAAGGACCTGGGTAGTGCGTAGCTAGTTGCTGGTTTAGCTGGCTATTACGGTAGTCCTATATTGATAATTAGCGTATTGCGAGAGTATTCGAAGCATGCACGTTCTTCAAAACCTTGTTATAAATACAGAAACCGAAACCAAAGACATCTTGGAATAATCAACGCAGACGACAGCGCTGCGTATTTTATTGCAGTCGATTGAGGGGAGAGGGTGTGCACTTCGTCGTCTGCTGCCATTAAAGGAGCTATGCGGCGAGGAGTACAAGAGAAATGTGCTTAATTAACAAGTATTGCTCAGTTCATACGTTATTTTGGAACCATCCGATAATAAACCATAAACAGGATTCATTTGTATGAGACAGGTGTTTGACTCGCTGTCATTTCTGCTCCCACAGTGTTGTACGATCGCGAGAAGCTCTGTATTAATGCAGACGACAGCGCTGAAAACGACACGGGCATTCGGAACTAACTTACGACGGCGCCGCTTCTAGTTCGCACTATAAATTGTTGTCTGCAATATTCAGCAACACCGACCCCCAGAACTCTTCTTTTTTTCTTCTTCTTCTTTTCTTCTTCTTCTTCTTCTCCTTTTCTGTTCTGCGTTGCACAGTTTGTCGTTTATCAAAGGCACACTCAAAGCGCCCAATGAAAATCGACGTTTCGGCGGCGCCTTACTATTGTGCTGGGAGCTTTTCTTTTCTCTAATTCTTCTGTTCTTTTCCTTAGCGGCAGCATCCGTATCAATCTACGAAGCATGAATATGCGTTTGCTTTTAGCTGTGTTTCGGAAAGGGCATATGGGAACGCGCACTGAAGCAGGTTGAACACAGCTGCACGCCGTGTGAGCTATACATTCAGTGTGCTCCACATGCGAAAGGAGCAGACGTTTTACCTGGGACACCCTAAAAACGGAAAATTTTAAGTAGTGGAGACTTGACAACCTCACGCCTCGGTGTTTTATTTTTGTCCGCTGTCTACATCAAAGCATATTGTCAAGGATTAAAGCTCGGCGCGCATTACATAAGACCCCTTTCTGCAAGGGAAGATTAACACGTTACGCTCTGCTGTAGCACATGTGGCAAACAAATGGCTTATCTTATTTTAAATTTATCTTATCTTAAATTTATCTTATCTTAAATTTATCTTATCTTAAATGATTCTTGTCAATGTCTTATTGAAGCCTGTGAGAGCGAGCGACCGGGAAATGCCATAAAAATTATTTCTCATTATAATATATTGTACAATATTTGTTGATTGCCCGATCATCCATGAAGTATGTTTTGTTAACTTTTTGTGTTTTTTGTGTCGTTGTTGTTGTGGTCTGTTTGGTCGTGATGCTTTTTTGTAAGAAGTGCAAGGTACCTACCTGGAGATGCACTGCTTTCATTCTCGAATTTACTACGTTGGCTATCAAATTTTTTTTAAAAAACAACTCTGTATTAAAATATCTATTGCCAAGAACACGGCTTACAAAACGGGCATTGTTCCAAGAGGGAAGCAAGACCCGCTGACCGCTCGTCTCAATACTCGTTGAAAGAATACTTTATTTGGCTCGTACATCATGATCGCACCTCGCCTCGTGAAGACTTCCTCATTTCTTTTTCTACAGGCATCATTTACACGTTGTTTTTAATTTATGTTTAGTAAATTCCTAACGTTACGCGACCTCGAGGGCCGAAAAAGAACGTGGAAGAAAAGAAGGGAGGAAAAACGGAAAGCCGAGGAAGAAAAAAGAACACGCAACAGGTGACTCCACAAAAGGTAAAAGTAATACATGTTGATTAGAAAGTATCACATGTATACAAAAAAGATATATATATATATATACTAGGGAAAGGCTGGGCTTTCGGTGGTCAGTTAGCTCACCCTGACGGGAGGAATCACGTGTTACGTGACTTTCTGACGCCATCCGCTCAAGCGTTGCCTGCCTACGTACTGCTGATGAGGCCCAACAAGGCCGAAACAGCTGTCCAGGACTGGCATGGCGACGTTTGACTTACAAACATATATATATATATGTGTGTCACAGCAAGTACGTTAATGAATTGTAATGCGTTGCAAGCCAGGTCCGAGACGAAACAGCAGCATTTCATGGTCCGTTGGAGCGTCGGAAACGTCAGTTGCACTCAGATAGGACCTTTCTTCTTTTTTTTCTCGTCGAATTTGTAAGCGTAAGCGATACCAGTGCCCGCGACAAGCAGTCCTCGCTGAGCCCGGAATTCCGCTCTGCTGGATAGTGACAGTTCAATCTATCACAAAACACAATGCCCCCGCGTTCGCCACTTTCTTCTTGTCATGTTTCGCCAAATCGAAATTGAGTAACAGGCCTGTCGACGCAGACACGCAGTGAGAAAGGTTGCTGAATTACCTTTCCAGATAAATACCGGGAATGGATGTCGCAGGCAGCTCAACAGCGGGTTTCCACTCATGCGATGGGAGACACGGACAGGAAATGTTTACTGCAAGCGGTCCCTGCAAAGCGTGCTTCACTGCACACATTGTCATACTGCGGCAAAGCCCTCTTTACAAACCGGTCGTCGATGTTGAATGTCGGCTGTTATAATTTCACTTATTCGTGCACCTAGAGCCTCTCCCCCTCCCCCACCTACTCTACGCGGTGTCAGTATGAATTATGCATTCACAAAGTATTCAATTATCGTGTACGTCGGGACTCCGCGATAGATTTCAACTCTCTTTCAGGAGAAACAAGCCTTTCTCGTACGAACGTTCCTATTGTTCATGCATAGGACATTTTCCCCGAACTCTTATTAAAAAGGTATGCTTCTTTGTCAGTAGACTCATCACATAGTTTTTTTATAGTGGGTTCTACACGGGATATCTATGTCAGTACTAGAAACCCCATAGCAATCCCATGTTGAGGGTTCGTACAATGTATGTTTTATAATGATACGCTCCTATACTAATAATGTAAATGTCGAGGACAAATGACATGTTTCAGTACGTAGCGGGATCGGGAAGGGCATTGGACAGAACGGGTCCCGTGCATCTGCACATTCGTTATACTGTTCTGTTAACTCACCTAAACAGGTGACGTCAACGACCGAGAGGGTCGACGACTTCTCTCCGGCGTCGTCCTCGGGAGACAGAGACGTCTTCCGCCTGGACAGCACTCTCCAGACGACCGACATGGGTTCCCCCATCATCAATCAGTCAATTAACAAATCCCAGTTGACTACCAGTCCGCCACATCGCTCGGCAAAATAGAGTCACTCGCCACCGCACAGGGCGCCACAGTCATGCGATGAAATTCCACGGGATCTTCTTCTTTCCGGATTAAAATTGTAATCATCCCAATAAATACTTATAGCACGTCATTTGCTAATTCGATGTCTTTCGCCAAAGCTTCAAAGTCTGCTTTTTCGATTATGTCTTCTGCTGACTTCACAGATTTCTGCACAATGATCCGTCGTCTGCTCTCTTTTGAGACTATCGTCTGCTAACTTCACCTTCTCCGGGCATCCGGTCGGGTAATTCGCACGGGAGAGTACTGAAAAGCGGACAAATAAAACGTCGACACGTCACTCGCTGAAAGACGGAACGATTTCTGGTTTTGTTTGCATTCCGCGTGACACCAGACGTGAGCGCAATCACAGAGACGAAATCGGGCGCACGCGTGCACCTCTGTCCAGGAGACAAATATCAGCCGCGTGCAGCGATCTGCGCTTCTGATTTCTGCGTGCTGTGAAAACCTTGCTCCGTTTCCTAAGCGACCACCATGGGGGCGCTGCTAGCGTGGCGGCTTTGCGCCGTGCCGCGGTCGAATGCGATACTATACATTCCTGCTTTTCTTCGTTCCCTAACACTTTCTTCTCCTCTCTGCGCTATCTCCGTTTATGAGCTTCGCTTGCTTCAGTCGAAGATGGGAAGTAACGCAAGATTCTCTCCGCGAAGAAGCATGCGCATTCTCGAGAACGAAGCGTGAGGTTGACGTTTAATATTTCATCCCTTCGTCTCGTGCTCTCGGATGTGTGGTCATCACTCGAATAACTAGGGAAAACATACCATAAAGAAAAACCATAAAGATAAAACAAAGTCATAAAAAGATGAAGACTCGAAATGCTCGGTTGCACAACATATTGACCCAATATTGGCAATACTGGCCCAATATTAGTCCAATGTGGGTCCAATATTGTGCCGACATAGCCAATATTAGTCCAATATTGGGCCAAGATGTTGTGCTTCTTGGGGCATTACTTTCGGGTTGATTATCATATTTTTCCTACGCTTTCTACCCGCGGAGCAACACAGACGAAAGAAGGAAGTCACTGAAAAGGTTAGCCCAGCTGTAGGACTCGAACCCACATCTTCTGGATCCTGGATCTTCTGGGTTCGAGTCCTACAGCAAGCTAACCTTTTCAGTGACTTCCACCTTTCATCATTCATTTCTTAGGCACTTGAGGCTTTGCATGTATTTGTCCCTTCTATGTGTTAAGGCCTGAGAACATTTCCATCATGTTCAACACCGACGAAGACCTGTAGAATACACCCCAGCTTTTTCGTTTCGTGTACCAGCAGCACACGCACTTGCTCGGACATTGTTTTCTACGCATACAGCCGAAGGCGAAACTTGGGCCTTGCTCGGAACAATGCACCTTGTTCACTGGAACGTCGGGAACGATGATTTACGACTTCCTCATCTTTGTGGTTGCGACCGCGAACAACGCGGTACCCGTAACGCCCTTCGTTCGCTTTGAGTAACTTTTCCCGCATATCGGCCAGGCGGTGCGCCGAAGCCCACTTCCAGGCAGGAAATAAACGCCCGCTTTCTGATGGGTGGGGTGGCCGCGTGTTGCGCTTGAAAAATATTCCGCCCGGGCTCGTTAATTAATGAAGGCCAGTCCGGTCGTAAGACAACAGCCTGGCTGTAAGCTAATGACATAAATGGAGACGGCACAATGGGCTTTTAATCAGCGATTTTATTGTTATTTACGAGTTTTGTTGTAGCCTCGCATTAGCAGATGTCAGTGAACAGGGGGAGCAAAGTCCGAAATGAAAGTGTCGCATTACACGGATTGGTGTTGTGATTACTGCGGAACAAATTTCAAACGTGTAAATGACGAGGATGCAGAAATGTCGTCGCGTACCTGCTTTTGGTCGGGTACCGCGTCTATGTTTTACACTTATTTTATACTATATACTATTTTATACTTAAAAATCCATTGCAATTTTTGCTTTTGTAAGAAAAGTACGGCATCGTGAATTCCTAAAGTGTGCCTGCACTCGTTTAACGAACCTCGAGTTCTACGAAGTCTATATGTGTTCTTACCTCTCTGCGTAAGATACATTGGAAGCTTATATTGGTGTAATGGGGTCGACCTCCACAGGTGTAGTTATCCTGCTTTATGACGACCCACACGGGAACCAAGAGCCAAACTGCCATATGTGGGCTTTTGC
Organism: Ornithodoros turicata; assembly: GCF_037126465.1. Classification (NCBI taxonomy): domain Eukaryota; kingdom Metazoa; phylum Arthropoda; class Arachnida; order Ixodida; family Argasidae; genus Ornithodoros; species Ornithodoros turicata. The sequence continues at coordinate 30,362,692 of NC_088210.1, forward strand.
GGTCTAATAGCCTCAGTAGTAGTCTTCGTAGTTTACATCTGAGGTGGATCTAGGAGGATCCGGATATTTCGCCCCCCCCCCCCTCAGTTTCTGTTGTTACATCTCAAACAGCACAACATCTTGGCCCAATATTGGCCCAATCTCTGTCCAATATTGGGCCGAGATTGTCAATATTGGCCCAATATTGGTCAAACATTGGCAATATGGGTCCAATATCATTATTAATAACCCTGCATTGGAACGTGTTTATATAATATATAAATATCTTGGCATTTACATATCTTCGAATATATCCCGAAAACCACACATCGAGCATATAACCAAAAACGCCACACGCACTCTAGGATACATCCGCCGTAATTACATCCGGACAGGCGACACTCATTGCTCAAGTGGAAAGTGTACAACACCGCGCAGCACGGTTCATTCTCGGTAATTATGCCAGTGCTACCTACATGAAAGCTAGTCTTAACCTATCTCATCTCTCACTTCGACGCAGTGTTACTCGTCTTTGTCTATTTCACAATTTTTTTTTATCATAACGTTATCCTCCGACACTCTTTAATTTCTCATCCGTCACATATTTCTTCACGGCTGGACCATGCACAGAAGCTTGGCATTCCCTTTTGCACTACTAACGTATACTTTCAGTCATTTCTGCCCAAAACTTCTCTCGAGTGGAACCACCTTCCCGGCTCTATTTCATCCATTACTGACCCTTCATTATTTAAGAATGCTCTTTGTGATCATCTGAACGCCATATAGTGATTTTTTTAATTGTTTGTTTTGTATCTTCTGTACGCATCCACTTATATTTGAACTTACTGTTACGTACGCCCCTCCCCTCTCTAATGCTAATAAGCCCTGAGAGTATCATAAATAAATAAAATATTGGTCCAATGTTGGACCAATATTGGGCCGGTATTGCCAATATTGGGCCAAGATGTTGTGCTGCTTGGGTAGGTGGGGTGTAGGACGCTGTTTGAGGTAGAACCCCTCCCTCCCCCCTCCGCAATCTCCTAGATCCGCCTCTGGTCTACGTAGTCCAGTGGTGTAGACGCTGTTGGCCGTTTGACCCTCACCTCTTCGCTCACCAGTCTATGGAGAGTATGGTTCATCCTTGGTACATATTTTTCCTCCGTTCCCTCGTTTGTTTTTCCTCCGGATTTGTATGACTGTGTGTTTGTGCTTTTATTGTTATTACATGCACTACTATTTAGTTCTTTTTTTTTGCAGACTCTGTGGACGACAGCGGAAGCTTCCCACCTCGGGTACGTAGCACTTTCTTTTTTTTTTTTCAACGATGCATTTCTTGCGCGAACTGGTATATCAATGAAACGACAGTACAGCGTTGCAGTAAAACTGCCTGAATCACGTGGCCGTACCACGTGACTACGTCAAGTGGGCATAAGGTGTCACGTGGTGGTTAAGCCCTATAAAGCTACGGCTTTCTTTAAAAAAAAATAATTTTTCCGACAAAGCAACAGCAAAAGACCAACTTTTAAAGACGTTGCCTACGCAGTCCGAGGAACAATTTTCATTCCAACCGGTTTGTATGCATTTTTTGTTCCTTTTTTTTTAACAAAACATATATAGTATATAACAATTACAACGTTACTACAAATACAACAACGTTTCGTCGATCACTCCGAAATTTCTACCCAATTTTCTCTACTTAGAGAGCAGGGACGCTAACGACCGAATGGCGTGGTCTCTAATCTACGTAGCATAAGCGTGCCTCCAATATAATGGAGCCAAGGCCACGCGCGTGCTATCATGCTCCGCGACGTAGTAGATTGAAAATCGCTCGCGTGATGCACGCTTTTCCGAAAATGGCACTACTCTTTTTTTTTTTTCGTATTTGGATTTGACCTCATTTACTCTGCAACGATATCCTTGCCCTTATACAGGGTGCCCTAAATAACATGCAGCGAGAGTTTTTTTTTTTTTTTTCTTTTTTTTTTTAAGGAAGAGCTCTCTACACGAACGAAAACAACTGGATGTTGTTTGCGGTTGTGTGTCGTAGTCACCAGTATCTTTTTAATTAATTAAGTAGATAAAACTAATCATGGAACTTTTAAATTACTGGTTGAAGGGTCGAGCTGTCACTCGGGAGGTTGTAGAGCACATTGAGTAACACACAACCGATGTGTTCCTAACACGGTACGCTTCGTGTGGCTTTCTTTCTCTCTCTCTCCTCTTTTTTTTGTGGGGGAGGGGGGCTAAAAATAGAACCCACGGAATACGAAAAATATCACGTGACAGCGCGCCCCTGCAATCGCGGCGCGCGGTACTTTTTCCAAATCAAAAACGTGCGGGTCTTTAAAGCGTGCTTCACCACATTGTAATAATGCCTGCGGGAAAGTATGCTTCCTGTATGTATTAAACAACGATATGCGGGAAATATGTTTAATAGTACTTAACATTGTACTCTTAATTTTTGTTTTTGTTTTTTCGCGGAGCCAACTGCCGTGTAAGTCCGTCCGTGACTCTATAGGGCCGCGTGACACCACGTACAAGTGCTACCACTACGTGTTCGCCAGACTGTGTTTGCGCTACGACTAAATTGTGACACCACCGCGGTAGTAATGCAAAAAAATCAACCATTTTCCGAAACATTAAACGACTTTCAATAAACATTTAATAGCATATCAAAGAGTTTCGCCAAAAAATTACTGCAAAGGATGGACAGCCCCACAAGACTATAGGATTTGAACGCGTTTGGCACAATGTCCAAACATGCATACAATATATTTTTATTACTATTTCGCGAAGAAACCACCTCCTCGAAGTAAACTTCCTTACAGCTAAGAATATTGAACGCAATCAACATGTACAATCATGTTCACGTGTCTCAAAGGCCCGTTTCCCAGATATGTTACTTCTTTCAGTTGAAAAGCGGCCGCCTTAAAGCGCGATCCTTTTGTCTTAGTATTTTATTCTTCTTTTTTTTTTTTTTTTTTTTGCAGAAAGACAAGAAGCACACCCTTAATAACAGTAATACGCGGCGCCTTCAAAGTTGTTCACCAGCAGCGAAAATCAATGGGCCAGCAAAAGTAAAGCAGACGGACAGAGAACAGAAGCGCTTCCGAACAATACACGCGGGGGACTCGGTCCATAAGTGTTCCCGTGTTGCACGGCTGGACGACTTTGCGAAACGCCCTTGCCGATAGAAGAATTGCCTGGACATTCCAACTAAAACGCCGCCGCACAAAGACAGGAGTTATAATGTGTATCGGATCATCCATCACACGATGGGCGCTGGAGAGATGTCATGTGATATATGACGGTCGGAAGGATGTTTTCCGTTTTCTGCCGTCTCGCGTTTTTAGGGTGCTCTATCCGGACGCTGCAGGCTGGATACGAATCGTGCAGGCTCGATCGTTTCATCGGCCGAATCAGATGTCGGATTTTGCGGAGGTATCGGAAGTATCGGAAGGAGATTGATTTTGCTCCAGATTCAAATTTGTCTGCAGTCATCTTATTGCTTCAGCCTTTACCGAAGCATGTACACGTTCACGTGCGAGACGCCCAGATAAAATGTAAGAGCCTAAGCAGCACAGCATCCAATATTGGCCCAACATTAGACCAACCTTGGACCAATATTGCACCAATCTTGGACCAATCTTATAGCAATATTGGACCAACATTGGATCAATCTTAGACCAATGTTGGACCAACCTTGGACCAATATCGGGCCCGCATTGCGACTATTGGTCCAATATTGGCCCAAGATGTTCTGCTGTTTGGGTGAAGTCAATGCCTTGAATGAATACTAAATAGCTGGACCTCGTGATGTTTCTACGATTTGAAGCGTCTCAACACACAACTTCTACGTACTAGTAGGACAGGTGTTAAATACTTTACTAAAGCAAAGTGGTGCTAAGAGGTCACTTGTGTTTCGCACTTGTTTCATAATTCAAGGCACACAGTGGGGTTTTGTTTACACCTTTCAAGTGTAAATGTCTTTTCGTATGGCTCACACCTTTGTGGTGTAAGTCGACATGCACAAGCATGTTTCATAAAACCTCCTTCGAAATGGTATATTCTACGAGACAAAAAAACAAAACAAAAACGCACACATTATTTCGTCGTGCATGTTCTATCGAAAACACAATTTCAACACAAGTTGTTAAAACACTGTTTGGATGTTTTGCAAACCCCTTTCTCAACACAGCTATTACACCTTTCCCATGAAATAAAGCAAAGAGTACTTGTTTAGAAAAAAAGGCCGCTTTTAGACGCTGAAAGGTAATAAAAAGACAAAAACACTGAAACTACCGTTTATTAGCGTATAAGTTTTCACGCACTGAACTCCATTTCATCGGGTACCAGTTTTCGCGTACCTCGATTGCCACGCTGAACAATGTAACAAATTTTACTGTGGACAAATTGTGTAAACTAAAAAAAATGAGCGCCGGTTCTCTACGAAACAAATCGCATACCGAAACCGAATGACTCGTGTAATCTAACCTAAACTGTCTACCGATTAGGCATGCCATGTATACTTCTAAAACGTATTAGCCCTAACGTGACCGGTGACCCGGTGCAGTGATATGTCTTCCCTCCAGAGCGCGCTGCTGTCGATGACGTTTTCTTCGATCACACTCCTTTGATACGCACTGATGCGTGGTCCACATCTCCGGTTGACTTTACATGCGTGAAATGAAAAAAAAAATGTCGGATATTTCGCGTAAAGCGTACCACGCATTGATAGGACGAGATTGAAGGACACGAAGGATAAGAAGCGATGCTCTAACCTCTATCAACACAGCATACCGCGTTAAAAGGGGAGCAGCAGCAATTATCGAAACCTCCCCCTGATAAAAAGAAACCATAATCCACTTTCGTAATACTGTTATGCCTTCGTGAATACTTTTGTATCGTATCATACATAACGATCCCTCGTTAGGACGAGAGCAATTCATTCAAAAGACGGTAGAGCTCGTTAGAACCGAATACACCGGTTCGACGTGCAATTAATTCGCATAAGAAGAACCTTCTCCTCACTCAAGAGGTTCGCTGAAAGAGGTCGCGGCACAACACTGCGCCATTCCAAAGAAGGGCACCCTCGAATGCAGCTTCTCCTTCTGAAAGTATCGTAAGGCAGTGAAGCAATCTTTACAAGGGGGGCCCATACACATCAGAAGGAAGCTTTACGCCGCCGTTGCGGGGTGGCCTTTACGACGTTATGACCCTTATCGTCGAGCTCGTAGATGGGGTCTTCTTGAGACGATAAAGCGGAGCATTTGTGCACGTGATCCGCATGATAACGATCGTTTATAGATTGACTGACAGGCAACCAAGAAGGGCCACTTTGTATGGCGAGGTTGGAAGTGGCTGCTGCTGTAGAGTTTGTCCGTGATACACTATAGGAAAGTAGCAGTTAACGGCGAGATATAAAAGTACAGCAACGTTGTATAAGTAGCAAAGGAAACGTTGCTCCTTAGCGAGAGAAACTACGCTCTAATAAAAAATGGCAGTAAATTAGAAAAAAATTGCTGCTTCTATTTAGTCCCGTGTTTTGCTATTACTTCCCATTGTAGACTCATGACCGTAGAAGTCTCTTTCACTAATTAATTAATTACTCCTTCTTTTCTTGGAGTCCACAAGCGTGCCCGAATGAATAGAGAATTCGCTCGTTGGCAGTGCACTCTAAGGGGATAAAACAGTAATTTTAGTACTGTTGGGTACAACCACCACCACCATTACGCCCTTTTCGGGACAAATGCAGGGAAATGTACCAAGTTTAAAGACTATTTGCAGTAGTGGGAGTAAATTTTAGGATCTGAATACTAAAATGGGGAGTAATTGCTAATTAAATAAATTAAGTAATTAACTAAAAGCTACTAATTGCTCCCCAATTTGCTTTTTTTTTTTCGGCAGTCTTCCCACACGTTGCTTCCCTCTTAAAAACATAGCTTCACCGCATAGCACGCTCCTAGCCACCAGGCTTCACTCAGAATGACACCGTTGTCTTCCCTGATTCGGCGACCGCCTCTTTGTGACACTTACGCATAAGAGTCACAAAGAGAGGTACGCCCCGCACCATCCAGAAATCATTCTGTGCAACGATTGGCCGTTGGCGTGTTATGGGGTGAAGTTGTCTTTTAGGGGCCTACGACAGAATCAAAATAAGAGTGTGGAGACAGAACTGCAGAGCGAGTCCACTTTTTGTCACGTTGTCACGCAGCTGTCGTTCGAGCCAACTTGATTACGCGTTGATTACCACAATATGCGCCTATGTGCAGGCACGCATAATCAGTTTTGTTTACGTTCGCTTGTGTGTATTTATAAGTTTCACGTCTCCTTGACCCCCGAGCGTACGTGCCCCGTTGACCACCTCGTTAGGCAACCATGCGCGACGGAAAAAAAAAAAAAAAAGCTCTCTCGTCCACTCCGGGCTCCAACTTTTCACCCTCTCTTGTGCAATGCGCATGTAGCTCATTTGAAGAACCGCATTTCCTCAACCATATAGTCCCCACCCTGCTATATCGAAACAGATTCATACGCTTTTCTAGATTACTGCTTCTGTTCAGCTGGTTCTCTATTGTGTGATGCGCCTCTCATCGATATCTCGAATATATTCGGTGGGCAATTATCTTATTGTGCTGCAGTTGTCTAGGGGGATCGCTCTACGTTATAGTGGAGCAGGAAAGTGAGTCT